>NW_016690336.1:357178-362488 GCF_001604755.1 Lepidothrix coronata | reverse complement strand
TTTTCCCCTCTCTCTTTTTTTCCCCTTATTTTTTTCCTTCTTTTTTTTTTCCTTTTTTTTTTTTTTTTAAATTTTTTTTTAGGGTTTTTATTTTTTTATTTTTCTTCCCTCTCGCTCGCCAGCCAAAAACTTCTGGCGGCGGGCGCAGGTTCGCCGCCTTCCCCGGGTCGCCCCCGCCCCGCCGCGGCCCCGTGGGGAGGGGCTTGTTGGTCCGGCCCCCTCCTCCCTCCTCCCGGCCCCGCATCCCTGATCTCCCCCGGCAAGGAGCATCTTGTGCTCCTGTCCCTAGGACACGACCCCTTTCAGCCTCTTCAACCCCAGGGGGTTTTCTTGCTCTCCCTGGAGGGTCTCGGCGTCCCCCACCCCTCCAAACCTTTCCCGTCCAGATGACAGACCAGCCCCATCCCCTTGGCACCCGTGTCCTAATCTTGGCTCTCTGCTGGCAGTGACACAGCCCTGAAGTCCTGGGTGGTGTCCCACCACCCCTCCCAGCCAGGAGACCTTCCATTAACCCCCTGCACCGGGATGACCTTCCAGTTCTCCTCCAAAAACCTCCGTAAATTCAGGTTCTGATGCTCCATAACTCTCCGTGCCGCTCCCTGGACCCCCTTCCCATGGAGCACTGCTCCCTCCCCACCATTCCCTGGGGCTTCCCCCACCTCCCGGCATTCCCCGCCTTTAATCCCCATATCCCAGCAGGTGACCTTCTTTTGGGAAGCCCAGCTGGCTCCTTGATTTTTATGATGAGGAGGGAGCAGGTTTTTCACTCCATTTCATACCTGGAGTCCCCGAGACACAAAACACAAAGTGACACCTTGAGGTTCCCCCAGTAATGAACTGACCGATGGAGCAGGAAAAGCCTCATTCCCAAGGCAGTACCCTGTAAATATGAGCACCTCTGGTCCTGCTCCGAACACAGGTTTGCCCCTTGCCTTGCCTTGCCTTGCCTTGCCTTGCCTTGCCTTGCCTTCCCTTCCCTTCCCAAGCCTTCCCTTCCCAAGCCTTCCCTTCCCAAGCCTTCCCTTCCCTAGCCTTCCCAAACCTTCCCAAACCTTCCCTTCCCAAACCTTCCCAAACCTTCCCTTCCCAAACCTTCCCAAACCTTCCCTTCCCTTCCCAAACCTTCCCAAACCTTCCCTTCCCTTCCCAAACCTTCCCAAACCTTCCCTTCCCTTCCCAAACCTTCCCTTCCCAAACCTTCCCAACCTCCTCCTCCCAAACCTTCTCTTCCCAACCTTTCCTTCCCAAAAGTCCCCCTTTTGTTCATCTTTTCCCTTCCCTTCATCTTTTTTCTTCCCTTCCATTTCTATCCCTTGCCTTTTTGATTTCCCTTTTTCCTCCTTTCCCCCTCCTCTCCATCCCTCCTTCCCCATCTCTCATTTTAACCCAGAGGCTCCTCTGTGATGATCCAGGGAAGCCTCAGGACACTTTTTCCACCCTGCAGTGCTCTTGGATATTCACAGGGAGAGCTTTTCCCCCACTGCTGGCTCAGGGATTTTCACTAAACAGGTATTTAAACACTCTGAGAAGGGTTGGTCTTTTTTTCCTCTGGAGCTGTTCAGGGTTCTTAACTCCCATTTCCTCGTGGCATCACCTCATTAATCCTCCAGCAAGTTCTCCAAAAAAAACCCCAGAGGAATTGCACACTTTTATTTTTCACATGTAAAGCAGAGCAGGGAAATAATTCATACACCTTGTAGGTGTCACAGATCAAGCAGAAAGTGCTCGAGAAAATAAGTTTTTCTTTTCTTTTTTTTTTTTTTTTATTTTCCCTTTTCTTTTCCTCCTGGCAAATCCAAAAGGAAAAGGGTGATCCCTTCCCTTCCTCCCTGGCCTTCCTTTCCTTTTGAAACCTTCCAGCAGCGTTCCAGGCTGGAAGTGTTCGTTTAACAAGTTTCCTGGTCCTCTGTCAGACTTGAAAAGTTGTAAATAAATGAATGGCTCGAACAACTGCATTTCACACCCAAAATGAGCATCTCCTGAGCTGCTCAGAGGTGGGGGGGGAAAGAAAGTGTTTAATAAAACCTCATTCAGAGTAAAAAAAAAAAGCTTATTCTGGACCTGATTTTATTTTGATTTCTCAAAGAAGAGTCTGATTATGTTTAAGCAAATCTCGAAATGAAATGATGCTGAGCTGCAGTTGAAACATCGGCTGGGAAACTGGGGAAGTGATTGGATTTTCCTGCCTATTATTATTATTATTATTATTATTATTATTATTATTATTATTTATTATTATTATTAATTATTTCTCAGCTTCTTTTTTAATTAAAAAATTAAGTTTAATTTAAAAATTAAAAAAATTTTTGAAGGAGCTGTTTGTCCAGGAGGGGAAAAAAAAATAATCACTGGAACAGATGTGAGGTTTTATGAGGGTTTTTTTTTTTTACAAATGGAAAAGATTTTTTTTCCTTGGAAAATGCCTTTGCTTCCCTTAGGATTGGGATGTTCCGATGCTCTCGGGCCGAAGGGGGTGAGCTGAGCTCCATCACCCACCCAGGGGTGGGTTGGGCTCAGAGAAAATGGGAAGTGGGGATTTGCTTTCCCTGGCACTTCGTCCTCTTTTTGGGGTCTGAGCAGCAGGAAAACCTTCGAAATCAGGGAGTCTGCAAGAAATTCCTGCATCCACATGGGAAAACATGGAGACCTCCTTGCTGTCCCCTCTTGGGCCAAGGACAAGCTACAACCCTCCCCCTCCAGACAAGGAATCTATGCTGTGAAAGCCCCATTTCTTCCTCAGTTGGAAGAGAAAATAAAAAACCAGCAGGAAGGTTTGGGAAAGGGGAAACTCCAGGAATAGACACCCACACAAACACACTTCCCATCCCACCAGGGAGGCATTTCCTGCCTTTTCTCTCTGGCTCTGGAGGCACCACAAGGGCCGAGTGTTGCACTGGGAAAAGCCACCCCAGAAGAGACATCCTGGAAATGCCGTGGAGAGAGAGGGATCATTGTTCCCTGCCGCCTTTATTTGTCGGATCCGGGCTTTTCCCTGATCCCAGGGTGGGTGTTGAGATGAATAAAGCACAAACCACTCCTTGCACAGGCCCCTCTTAAAAATTACCTGCTCCCTTTTCCTTACAAAGTGATGGATCAGGCAGGTGGGAAAACATCCCATTGTTGATCCCGTCTGGAAAAGCTGCTTCCCAGAGCCCCGGACAACACAACACCACTGAGCAAAGGCAGTGAAAAGAAGGATTGTTTGGGAAAATCCGTGGGGAAATCATCGGGCAGGGAAAGCACAGAAAATGTGCTGATTAAAAGCAGTGCAATTGGGAGAGGGAAAGTGGTTAAACGGGGGCTGGGACACGACTTGGAGTGAATTCCTGGAGGAAAATTGCTGGACAGGACACAATTCCATGAAAATGGATGGTTCCAAATGCAAAAATAGCCGTAAAAAAAAAAAAAAGGCGGGAAAACTGCGGCTGTCACTTTTTCGGGAAGTGACGAGGAATCAAGGGATTGTTGCAACTCAGGGAAGGTGGAAAACTGGGCAGGACACAATTCCATGAAAATGGATGCTTCCAAATCCAAAAATAACTATTAAAAAAAAAAAAGCGGGAAAACTGTGGCTGTCACTTTTTCAGGAAGTGATGAGGAATTAAAGGATTGGTGCAACTCAGGGAAGCTGGAAAACAGGGAGAATTATTCCATCCATCTCTCCCAGGACACCACCCAGGAACAAGTGTCTCCTACTTCCAAATTCCTCTCAGGGAAGGGTGGCAGACTCTGGGCCAGGGGCACACAGGGGACAAGACAAATCACTGCTGGGCAGGAGGGTTGGACTGGGAAAGAAACTGTCTGGAAAAGCGGGGTGGGAAATGGGAGGATCCTTGGAATGTGCTTCTGGGGTGGGAAATGTGAAGATCCTTGGAATGTGCTGCTGGGGTGGGAAATGTGAGGATCCTTGGAGTGTGCTGCTGGGGCGGGAGAAAAAGCCAGGCAGACACAGGGAGGATGCACCAGGCAGGGTGAGGGTGAACAGGAGCCACACACACTGATTATCAGCTCCAAAAGCTGGGAAAGAGCAGATAATTCCCTGCTCCAAACATTTCTAGGCATGACTGGTTGGAATAATTTGGAAAATCTCAACGTTTAGGCTAAGCCCAAATGAAAAAGGCAACACACTTTGAGCTCAGCTCTGCAAGATTCCTTGGGGTGGCACCAAAAATCGCTGAGGATTGAGGTTTCCAAAGGGAATTCGAGGATGTAACGATCCCACTCCCCCTGTGCTCTCTGTGTGCCCATTTGTGGGATATTTTAAAAAGAAAACACAAAGGATGGGCAGAAATTGTGCAGTGAAATGGGGGAAGGGATCATGGCTGATATCCAGTTACGTGTTTTGCCATGATGTGGGTGAGATTCCTTGGAAAAAATAAATATGGGCATCTTTTCTTTCTGTTAAAATGAACTATTGGAATGTCCAAGGCCAGGCTGGAGCAACCTGGGATAGTGGAAGGTGTCCCTGCTCGTGGCAGGGGGTGGAACTGGGTGGTCTTTGAGGTCCCTTCCAACCCAAACCATTCTGGGATTGAAAAGAGAGGCAAAGCCAAGTGTATTGAGAAAGAAAATGTGCTGAGAAATGGGAATCATGGAATCATGGAATGGTTTGGGTTGGAAGGGACCTCAAAGACAATCTCATTCCACTCCCTGCCAAGGGCAGGGACACCTTCCACTAGCTCAGGTCTCTCCAAGCCCCATCCAACCCAGCCTTGGACACTTCCAGGGAATGGGAGGTGTTCAAGGGAGCTCTAGGGAAGCTCTATCCCAAAAAACCACCACGTCAGAAGAACTGGCTGCTCTCCAGCACCAGATCTCCAAGGACCACCACAGACACCTTTGGATCTAAAGGCAAGGATGAGAAAGATGGAGAGCCAAGGTGCAGCCTCTGGACTGGGGACCTGCAAAACCAGGGCTTAGTCTGAGAGAGAGGTGATCCAAGAGACATCAGGAATGCACACCCCTGCTCAAAACTTCACTGGCCTTCGGAAAAATAAGGAGGGAAGGGGCACTCTGGATATAGGGAATGGCTAAGAGATCATAGCGTGCAAACCCAGTGGGTTTTTGGATAAAATAAATTTTGGCAGGAAACATTTTGCACGTGGAAAATCTCCTTTCTTTGGATTTTAAGTGAAAAGTTCATCCATTGCTATGGATTCCTCCAGTGGGAGAAGACAGAGTTTGAGAAGGGAACCCTGTCAAGAGCAAGGAAGTGGCTTAGGGAGAAGTGGGATTGAAGTGGAGCCCACCCATCACAGGAGTTTCTCTTGGATTTGTCTTGCAGTTGATTTGCTTAAGGTTTGCAATAAA
>NW_016690336.1:351465-356338 GCF_001604755.1 Lepidothrix coronata | reverse complement strand
A
The DNA here is from genome assembly GCF_001604755.1 of Lepidothrix coronata. Taxonomy (NCBI): domain Eukaryota; kingdom Metazoa; phylum Chordata; class Aves; order Passeriformes; family Pipridae; genus Lepidothrix; species Lepidothrix coronata. The sequence goes on along the minus strand of NW_016690336.1, from coordinate 356,337 downwards.
AGAATTATTTGGGGAAAGAAGCCTGATGGAACAAAGCTGAGAAACCTCCACGGAATGCAGCAGGAGCTGAATATCCCAGAGAACCACTCAAGAATGAGCAGAAACAGGATGGAATAGTTCAAAATTGAGTCATGAATCTCAAAGTAAAGATTTCCTTCTCCAGGGCTCTTGAGAAGCCATTTCTCTGCTGGAAATCAATCCCAATATAGACTGGTGATGGACACACACACATGGACTGAGGGACAACATCTGTGAGGGACAGAAGCAGATATTTAACCCTTGGGCCAATGCTGGAGGCACCACAGCAAGGTGCAGAAGGTGACTGTGAGCAGCTCCTGAGCCTCCCAAAAATCAAACAGCTCCTCGTGCCATCACCTCTCAGGTGGGAGAGGAAGAAATATTTTGGGGAAAAAAGTCCCCGAGGATTTTTCAGCCCAAGAGGTTGTGACACAGTGGCTGGTCCAGCTTCTGATTCCCGAGGTGGAACCACTTCCAAATCCACTTAAGATGTGCAAACAGCCCTGTCAAAGCAGCTCTCCAGGCCCTGTGCTGAGCTCTGCCTTTCCCTGGGTTTCAGTAGCCTTGGTAACTCCTAGAGAAAAAAAAAAATAACCTCATTTTCTCTTTTCATCCATAAGCTGAACCCTTTAATTTGCTTTCAAGTGAATTAAACATAAGCCTCCATTTTTCTAATTCCTTTGTCCTAATTTAAAAGTACTGACATTCATCAAAGGACTTTTCTGCATCCCCCGTTTTGCAGCTCATTGTTTTAGTATTTTATTTTATTTTTCTTTCTTTTTAAACAAACCAGAGATTGACATTTTTATTGCTGAAATGCTTCCCTTCCCTCCTCCTTTCCTTAATAACCTGGTGATGCCGAGCTCGTTTCCAAACTTTTTCTAATAACCAGGAATGTCCTGCTGCAATTAAGGAGGTGACTGTGTTTTATAGCTGAGCTTTGCCATCCTTGAATCGTGCACTGCAAGATTTTGGAGGGCAAAACGACCTCACTCAGGTGTCCTTTGTGCACCTTGAAACGTTCAACATGACCCCCAGTTCATCCCATGAAGTTATTAGAGGGACCAGAGGCTGGAGAACAACCCCAACGTTATGAAAACAGCAAAATACAGGCATCAATTTATTTGTACCTGCAGAAAAAGCAGCTGCCCTGAACAACTTTCACCCTGGGAAGCGGGTTTGGTGCCCCTGGTCCTTTCTGATGAAAGAATTTCTCTTGTTCAGTGTTTGCACATCAGAACCATCCCCTCGGAGTCGACACGAGCACAAAAACACGAGGCACAAAACACGACCCGGGGCAAAGAATCCTCTTCCCTGTGCTTGGGGACCCCTCTTGGAAAGTCTGTGTGTTTGTTTCCCAACATTATTTGGATTTTAGGGCTGGTGGAACGGCCTCGAAGCTGCTGGGCAGCCCTGGGGGAGCCAAGCCCTCTGTTCATGCCCTGCCACGGAGGGTTGGCACTGGAAGCATTTCCCACCCAAGCTCTGCTGGGTTGTCTCAGAGCTCTCCCAGAAGGACAAGGAGAGGAAGTTCACCCCTCAGGAGATGACAGCTCTTCTCCAGACAGTATTTTCATTCCAGCACAGGCTGTTTTGCAGTGGTTCACGACAAATCTCCGTTTTCCCTCAGAATTCTGGGCTGTATTTCCGCTTGATTTCCACCCCTGACGGCCCTTCCAGCCTGCAGGAAGTTATCCAAGAGCATCTGATCTTCCAGCAGTGTTAATCCTGGGGCTTGGTATTTGGGGAGAAATGATGGCAAGTGCTCAGCACTGGATCTAAGTCAACATCTCTCCATGTTGGAGGTCCAGTCAAGGTCAAATCCATTGGAGGCTCACACTCCAACGACCTTCCACCTTTTTCAGACCTCCCTGTCTGTGCTGAGGACTAAAGAAATCCCTCCTGGAATAAAGGATATATAAAAATGGATTTATACTTTCAGCACCTGGGTCAGGTGGGGATGTGCTGAGCTCAGGAACAGGACATGTGAGATGTGAGCAGAAATTATGTTGTATGTGGAGAGAAATTAATCTGAAATCGAGTTTAAATTAAGGTTTTCTTATCCTTCTTGCTGGGATTTGGAAGTATTTCCAGGAAAGCTTCTCTTTGGGACACAATGTTCTGGCTGGCCCAGTGTGGGGCACAGTTTTATCCTCTCACAGACACCAGGATTTCCCCGTGGTGGCCACTCTTGCACATGGACCCTCCTGCTGGAATCATAAATGGAATTAGAACTGTATGTGTAGGTTGAATTGTTGTCAGAGGTGGGTTAAAATTGGGATTAAAGAGAGCTGCCCACAGCCAGGATCCCATCCCATGAAGCAAAGTGGAGAAATCAACGTGAGAGCAAACATGGAATCCCAGAAAACATTTAGATTGGAAAAGAGGAAGATCATCCAGTCCAACCATCCCCCAGCACTGCCAAGGCCACCACTGACCCCTGTCCCCAAGGGCCACATCTACATAGATTTTAGATCACTCCAGGACTCCAACAGTGGCAACTGTGCCAGGGCTGGACAGCCCTTTCCATGATGAAATTTTCCTTAATTTCCATTCTAATCCTCTCTTGGAACAACTTGAGGCCGTTCCCTCTCCTCCTGTCCCTTGTTCCCTGGGAGCAGAGCCCGACCCCCCCTGGGCTCCCCCCTCCTGTCAGGGAGTTGCAGAGCCAGAAGGTCCCCCCTGAGCCTCCTTTTCTCCAGGCTGAGCCCCCCCAGCTCCCTCAGCTGCTCCTGCTGCTCCAGACCCTTCTCCTGATTCCCAAATTTCTACTGGCAGTATCTCAATTGCAACCCCTCAGTGCAGAGGAAATGGGAGAAGAGCTGAGCTTGAGCCCTTTGATTTCTGTTGCTTCGTTGCTCCCAAATCCATCCAAGTTTCCTCCTGCCAGGAACTGAACTCGAAAAAGGAAAAAAACCTGCAAGTTGTTTTTCAGTGAACTGCTGTCCCTCGTTCCCCGGTGGACATTTTCTGTTGAAATGCTTTGCAACTAAAAAAAGTTTTCTTTCTGGAGCTGGAAAATACATTTTAAAAGTAAAGCAAGGTTTCAGTCTCTTCTGGTAGCAATTAGGAATCCAGGGTATTGTGCCTTTGAAAATTGAGCCTCTTATTTAACTGTCTAAATAGAGATTTAATTTTCCTGCTTTTGGCACCTAAGCTTGAAAATTTTCTTCTCACAGATGAAAACAGAACATTACAGAAATTGAGTCTGTGCCATTTTTTTTTCCCCTGCTTTGTGAGAGATCATTAAAAAAAAAAAAAAAGACGATGATAATTTATCAGGATTTGCACCTCTTATTCTAATCACTTTGAACCAAAATCCCTCACAAACATCAGCTCTGGATCGTTCTGGATTTATCACAAGGGGTTTTTTTTTAACTCAGAGCCAGAGCAGTGAAGTGAACAAGTGTTACAAGTGTTGGTTGAGCTTTTTCCCTCAGCTCCCATTCCATGGCATCTCATCAGAGAGGAACAGAAGACTCAGAGCAATAAACGTGGTTTCTTCACACCGTGCCTTGGAAAGCTCAGTGTTTGCCGATAAAATTCCCTCGTTCCTCGGGAGAAACCTCTGGAGGTGATTCGGGAGAAAGGGTGGGAGGCGTGCTCCTCGTGGTACCTCAGCCTTTGGAACCAGGACAAGACAGTTTGTCTCTGATTTGGGAGCTGGGGGGGGGCTCAGCCTGGAGAAAAGGAGGCTCAGGGGGGACCTTCTGGCTCTGCAACTCCCTGACAGGAGGAGGGAGCCGGGGGGGGGTCGGGTTCTGTTCCCAAAAAACAAGCGATGGGACAAGAGGAAACAGCCTCAAGTTGCACCAGGGGAAGTTTAGGTTGGATATTAGGGAAAAATTCTTCATGGAAAAAGTTATCAGGCATTGGAAGGGGCTGCCCAGGGCAGTGGTGGAGTCCCCATCCCTGGAGGGATTTAAAATCCCTGTGGATGTGGCACTTGGGGACATGGGCCACATGGTGGCCTTGGCAGTGCTGGGAGTGGTTGGACTGGAAAATCTTAGAGGTCTTTTCCAACCTAAATGATTCCATGAAGCCCCTCTTTCCTCAGCCTTTCCTAGCCCAGCTCAGCAGTTGTTGGGGGTGAGCTCCACCTATTTCCTCCAAGGCTTTGATCCCAGTGGTGGCCTCCAGACACTCCTGGAATTTGAGGAGGAAAGCAAGTGCAAAGAGGAAGTGCGAGGTGATTCCCACCTGCATCCTCTCAGCCTCTTGCCTTCCCTCCATCCCTTGGGCAGGGGACATTCCCCAGGGCACTTTTTTCCCCCATAAAAGGGGGAATATTTAGAGGCTGTTTCCCATCACAATCCCACGGGGGCTGTCACTGCAACAGTGGCTCCAGGCTCTCCACGTGGGGGATCATCTTTCCAACCAAAATATTTGCCTGGGGAGTGAGAGGAGCAGAGGGAGGGGTGTGGGATGGGGGTCTGTGTGTTACAGAAATCAGGGGAGGACGTTCCTCAGCTTTGGTGATGATGGGGAAAACAGAGCGGCTGGGGCTGGGCCTTGCACTTGGTTTCGCTCCCAAAGGCTGGTTTAATGAAGGAAAATCCAGCAGGGAAGGAGGAAATGCATATCCAGAGGGAATTCCTCAGCTGCTGGAGGGGCTGCAAGCACTGCAGGGAGGGAGGATGAGGTGCTGCTCCTCAGAAGTGTTTCCACGTTTGTGGTTCATTGGACAGGCCCAGGAAGGTGGACTTGCCAAAATCGTTGATGAAATGAGCTGTGGGGACCTCTGGGAGCTCTGACCCATCCAGGCAGGTGGCCCTTGGGCTTCAGAGCTCTTTTCACTGCATTTTGTAGAAAAATTCAGCCTCAGGTTGGTCACTGGCAGCCTGCAAAGGTGTT
>NW_016690336.1:343053-351442 GCF_001604755.1 Lepidothrix coronata | reverse complement strand
TGGGCAGAGAAGCTGTGTCTGCCTCTGGATCCCTGGAAGTGTCCAAGGCCAGGTTGGAGCAACCTGTGCTAGTGAGAGGTGTCCCTGCCCATGGAGGGAGTGGAATGAGATGGTCTTGGATGCTCTGGAGCCAGGCTGGGAGAGCTGGGGGGGTTCCCCTGGAGAAGAGAAGGCTCCAGGGAGAGCTGAGAGCCCCTGGCAGGGCCTAAAGGGGCTCCAGGAGAGCTGGAGAGGGACTGGGGACAAGGCATGGAGGGACAGGACACAGGGAATGGCTTCAAACTGCCAGAGAACAGGGATAGGTGGGATATTGGGAAGGAATTCCTGGCTGTGAGGGTGGGGAGGCCCTGTCCCAGGTTGGGCAGAGAAGCTGTGGCTGCCCCTGGACCCCTGGAAGTGTCCAAGGCCAGGTTGGAGTGACATGGGCTAGTGGAAGGTGTCCCTGCCTATGGCAGGGGTTTGGAACTGGATGTTACTGAAGGTTCCTTCCAACTCAAACCATTCCATGACTGTGTGATTTCCAAACCTGCCCTTTCCGATTTTTCCACCCGTTTATGATCCCCTCCCTCCCTCTCCCCCCAAGTCCCACTGCCTGGTACATCTTCCCAGCCAGGATTTCAGGCCCTGAGGAGCAGGATTCCAGGTGCTGCCTGACAGAATGTGCCCGTTTTTCCCCAGAGCCAAAGCTCCCCTGGCCAGTGAATCCCTGTAATTGCCCTAATCGGCCGTGGATGAGATCTGATGGCTCTGTTATCACCATTAATAACAACTAATTAGTGAGGCTGTCACAGGGAGTGGCTCTGCAAGGGAAGGGTTTTGTCCTTTAATTTAAACAAAAGCTCTATTTTAAATCAGGGGGAGGCACCGACTTCAAGGGCATCGGTGCTCAGTGACTTCTACTCCTTGGGGAAATGCTCCACAAATTTCTGCCCCAAAAATGCCAGCAGGGGAGGAAAAGAGGAGCTGGGATGGAGAATGTAGCAGGGTACAGGAATGTCCGAGGAGATGGGGGAGGTGGAGGAGGATGGGATTAAAAAGCGGAATAAAAGGGGAAAGGATTATCTTTCCTTGACATCATTGGAGTGGCTGGAATTGTGTCAGGGAGTTTTAGGTGGATCTCAGGGAAAGGTTCTTCCCCCAAAGGGTGGTTGGGCACTGCCCAGGCTCCCCAGGGCAGTGGGCACAGCCCCAAGGCTTCCAGAGCTCCAGGAGGGTTTGAATGATCCTCTGAGATGCAGGATGGGACTCTTGGGGCTGGGCCTGTGCAGGGCTGAGGATTGGGCTGGATGGTCCTTGTGGGTCCCTTCCAGCTCAGCACATTCTGGGATAAGTAACAAAACCCTTCCACTCCTCCAAAGACGTGTTGGAAGATGACAAATGTCGAAAGAGTGAGGGATGATTTCAGTTTTGATGCTGAAACATCAACACGTGGTCCACAGTCATTTTTTCCCCATGGAAATCTGCTCAGTAAAAAGAACAAAATAACTCACAATTCTCAATTCCTAATTCTATCATTTCCTCCACGATCCAAAACCTCCATAAACCACCTAAACAGCTGCTTTGCCAGCAGAGGAGAGGCACTGGAAAGAAGGTGGTTGCTCAGCCCAAACCCTGACATGGGGGACTTTGCAATGGGAATGCTCGGGACTCACCTGGATTTTTGGTTTTGAGAATCCCACTCTCGGAGCTGCAGCAGCAGGAGCAGGGATTGAGAAGGTGGAGACGCTCAGAGAAAAAAGGTAACAAAGAAATGCACCCCTGAATCCTCGTTTTTCACGGGAGAAAACATCATCAGGGGCTGTTATTTCACAACTAGGTGAGAAGTGGGCACGTCCCCTCACAAGCCCTTAGTGAACTAGAAGAAAGACTTCCAAAATAAAGCTTTTCCCATGCTCTGGTCCCTTTGGGAAAACCTTCCATCACCCATCTCAGGTGAGTGAAACTCCTCCTTACAAACAGCAAATCGCTTCGACAACGGGCACCTTTGCTTTCCAATATTTGACACACACACAAAAATAAATCCCAAATCTTCCCAGTCTCTCTTTAATTAGAGCAGCGGCAATTTGCTGAGATGATGGATGGCCCCCGAGATGATTTTCCCGAGGTGGCCTCACGCTGCTACCAGAGTTCAGGAGGTTGTTTTCCTGCTGCTGCCGCTCCCGGGGCTTTGGCATCTGCTTTCATTTGTAAGACAAAAGGAGGGCCGGTCCTAAAAGCCTCCTTAATGGATGTTCGGGGCTTTTGACAGGGAAATGATGGTGCAAAAGATGCCACAAGGGAGGAGGTTTTTTGGTTCTGTCCTTTAATCTTTCTCCTTTTCCCTTTTCTGCTGCCGGCTGATCACCTGCAGCCAATATTCTCCCTCCCCAAGCTGGAGGGGGAGGAATGTCACACCCAGGAGGGCACATTTTCTAATGCTCTAAAGCTCTAAGCACTCAGATATGCTGGATCCTCCCTTGGCTTTGGAAAGCAGTGATTAATCTCCTTGGAACCATCACTTCTGCTGCCACATCCTGCCTCAAGTCTCCCCAGCTGTAAAAAAAAAAAAGCAGAAGTGCTTAAAAGAATCGGAGTTTTGGAAATTATTTGAGGGTAAGAAACCACTACATGAAACAGGAGGACAAACACATACTCTGCACAACTATCCTGGGGGTTTTGAAGCCTTTTTGCTTCCCAGGATTCCTCAGGGATCTTCCCTCCACGTGTCACCGCTGTCAGCACAGGGAGGTGTTTGTGGAAGAGGCAGATGTTGGCAGTGTCTGCTCAGGAAGAGCCTCCCTGGAACTGTTCCTCCTTCCTCACACGCCTTGATCCCGCCCTGTCCTGTCTCCAGGATATGCCTGGTGGTTTTTTTCCCCTGGCAAACGTGGAAGGCAAAGGTGGAACTGGAAACACGTGGCAGGTTGGTTGTTGGGGCCAGTCACTGAGATCTCCCTTTCTGTCCCAAGGTGTGTCTCCATCTGCTCATCTGAGCCACCCCCACAGGCCTGAGGAACAGCTGGAACAACCTGCACTGGAAACATCCAAAGGCTGATCCTCTGGGATCATCCTCTGCGTCTGTAACAGCGGCTGATCTCTACAATAAACTAATTTTATAATTAATTAAATTATAATAACATTGTAATTAATTTTATAATTAAATTAAATAACTAGAAGTCTCAGTCCACATAACAGGCCAGCAGCAGGTAGGTTTGATGTCCAGAGGGATGTTTGTCCCTGTCCTGCCCAGGCAAATCCCACTGCAAAAGTTGTTCCTGAGGTGTTTCCCTTGTTCCGGTCTCGGCCTCAAAACTCCAAAACTGAACAAGGCTCTTGTGTGACCCGCCCACAAAGGACTAGGAACAAACAGTGGCTTCAAGAGGAATGGGAATTTCATGGAATCACAGAGCAGTTTGGGTTGGGAGGGACCTTAAAACCATCCATGGGCAGAGAACATTCCACTGGAATTCCCAAAGCCAGGGCTCCCCAGGGGCTGATTTGCAGCAGGTGTTTGCACTTTTACACACACCCCTTCCCAAAAAAACAGCAGCCCAGACTGTTGGCTCTGTGGCCACCGTGTAAATCCAGGGGGGTTTGGATTGGGCTGGACTTTGGTGCCCCAACAGGGGGGCAGATGTTCCACCTGCAGGATCAGCCAAAGCTGTGGCAGAGGGAAGGAGAGATTTCCCTGGGATAAAAAAACCACTTCTCCATCCTGGCACAACCAGATATTTGCTTTCAACTGCAGACTACAAAGTGAGGGGTTTTAGGTGCTGCTTTTGCTGTCATAATGTGCCTTATTTTCCATCTTTCAGGCATGGATAACGGAGTGTTGTGTCTGGGAATGGGTCAGCCTTTCGGGATGCTGGCAAAGGACGGGCAGATCTCCAGAACTCTCCTTTCATCTCATCCCGGGGCCAGGTATCTGCTGGAAATGCTGCCACCGACCAGGAAAGAGCTGATGGAGAAAATGGGCATTAAAAGGTGTGTAGGCACAGGGAAGGAGCCTCTGGCTTCATCCCACAGACAGGAATCCTGTGGGAATGTAGCCGGGTTCACATCGTGCAGATTCACTGCATAGGAATGGTTTGGAACTGAAAGAGGGCAGGGTTAGATGGGATATTAAAGAAAAATTAGGGAATAATAGAAAAAATGGAAAATCCTTCCCTGTGAGGGTGGGGAGGCCCTGGCACAGGTTGGGCAGAGAAGCTGTGGCTGCCCCTGGATCCCTGGAAGTGTCCAAGGCCAGGATGGAGCAACCTGGGCTAGTGGAAGGTGTCCCTGGGTTGGAACCAGATGGTCTTTAAGGTTTTTTCCAACCCAAACCATTCCAGGATTCCATGAGTCTCAACTCTGTACTTGGGAGACATTAATCTACTTTGTATTCGGTCAAAGGCTGGACTTGGAGGTCTTTTCCAACCTCAACAATTCCACAATCCTCTTCTCTTTAACAAAGCCTTGGGATGGCACAAACCAGCCAAACCTCCATTCTCATCTGGATTTGGGAGGGATCATCTGCACCTGAGATCCTGCCAAGATCAGGCCCTTGGCTGGCTCCCAGTCCATCCAGTCTGACATTCCTAATGGCTGTGGCAGGGATATGTCAGAGCAAACCAACAAAACCATCCCAGAGCACCCAACCTTCCTGTGTCCATTCCTCTTGTCCCACATTTCTCCTCCCTCTTCCTCGCCAGCAACGAAAAAATCAAATTTTAAAAGATAGAGGTTGGCTTTGTCCTTGTGGAATGTTCTGGTGCCTGTGATGCTCTTTGAAGCATCACTGCTGGACAGGAGGGAGACCTTTCCAGCAGAATTCCGCTCCAAACTTCAAATCCAGCCTCATTTCAAAGCACTCAGATCTCGTCCTGGATTAGGAGGAATTTGGAGCTGCCCTTGGCAGCCGTTTCCACGTTTTGGAGAATCCAGAGCCAGGAATTGGCATCGATTTCAAAGCTTCTTTTCATGACTCTTCAGGGCCTCGATGTGTCAGCACCATCCATGGATTCATTATCTCAGAGGATGTAAGAACAGCCCAAGGCAGGTTTGAACTGAAACTCTGGAGCCCATTTCCAAGTTTTCTGAGACATCCCAAGACTTTGACCTTACCAGCCTTTAAGGGTGAACGTGGCTGGCAAATGTTTTGTTCTTCCCTGAAAACAGAGATAAAATCAAAACAGAGAAGCCTCTGTTCTTTCGAGGATGAAAAATATCAACCTTTCACTGAACCCACGAAATGTGAGTGTTTGCAAGGGAAAAACTTTCCACACACACACAAAAAAATAATAAATAAAATAAGATTTTTTCACTCTCCTCGAATCACTCTTAAAAATGATGTCATTGCAAACATTTTAACAGCCACCCCCTGGATTCTTTGTCACTTTTTAAGGGCCTAAATCACTTCTTTCCTTAAATCCTTAGTGTCCAAACTCCTTCATCCTGACTCAGGTGACTGATGGGTGTCACAGCTACTCCATTCACACTTAGGGAGCTGCTGGCACAGCACTCCAGGATCCTTCCCTTTGGCTCTTCCTGCAAAGCCAGTGCCCAGATTATTGTTCCTTTGCTGACTTCCAATGATTTAAACTGAAGGAGGGCAGGGTTAGATGGGATATTGGGAAGGAATTGCTGGCTGGGAGGGTGGGGAGGCCCTGGCACAGGTTGGGCAGAGAAGCTGTGGCTGCCCCTGGATCCCTGGAAATGTCCAAGGCCAGGTTGGAGCAACCTGGTCTAGTAGAAGGTGTCCCTGCCCAAACATGGAGGTGGAACTTGATTAAGTTCCCTTCCAACACATCCATTCCATGATTCTATAGAAATCCATGAACTCTTCACCAGGGAGATGATGGCACAAGGAGTAATTTGATTTTTGGGAGGCTCAGGAGCTGCTCACAGTCACCTTCTGCACCTTGCTGTGGTGCCTCCAGCATTGGCCCAAGGGTTAAATGCCTGCTTTTGTCCCTCAGAGATGTTGTCCCTCAGTCCATGTGTGTGTGTCCATCACCAGTTTCTGTTGGGATTGATTTCCAGCAGAGAAATGGCTTCTCAAGAGCCCTGGAGAAGGAAATCTTTACTTTGAGATTCATGACTCGATTTTGAACTCTTCCATCCTGTTTCTGCTCATTCTTGAGAGGTTTTCTGTGACATTCAGCTCCTGCTGCATTCCGTGGAGGTTTCTCATCTTTGTTCCATGAGCAGACTTCCTCAGAACTTCATTTCTACCTTGGGGACCAAAATTGTTATTGCAAACCTTAAGCAAATCAGTGCTCAAGGCTGGGTTGGACGGGGCTTGGAGCAGCCTGGTTTAGTGGAAGGTGTTCCTGCCCGTGGCAGGGGGTGGAATGAGATGGTCTTTAAGGTCCCTTCCAACCCAAACAAGTCTGTGATTCCATGATTCCACGACTCCCATCTGCCTGCTGGGCCAAACCCTTCTGCCATGTGACCTCTCCCAGGGCATGACTCACTGTGTGACTCCTTCAGAGAGTCCTTTCTGCTTTATTAGAAGGGAATCTTCCACTTCATTACCCAGGACATTTTCTGACTTGTTTTTTCTTTCTTTTTAAAGCATCATCACATCCTCCATCTCACCCTGTGCCCTCCCCTCAGTGCTCCCAATAACCACTCCAACAGTGAGGCAAAGCATTATTTTCCAGGCCTTTATTCTCCCACATCTCCTCTCACAGCTCTCACAATTACCTGTTGTTATGACTTTCCTCCAGGGAAGCATTTTGAGGATATTCTTTGCTTCCAATGACAATTACAACACAACCCATGCAGTTCATCTCCCTCCTGGGCTGGACAATAGGAGTGTAGAGGCGAAGATTCCAACCTCAGGATTTCACCGGATATGAGAGTTTTCCACCTACTCCAGGAGGCCAAACAGAAGCAGGGAAGGATGTCAGTGGAAGAACTGCAGAGTTATTTTCCCTCTCTTGTACTCCTAAAGATCCTTCTGTGGTTCAAAGGGAAAGATTCTCCTTTCTTCCCTGGTCCTCATGTGGCACCACTTAGAGAGGCTGAGGGGACATGTGGGAATGGATCCAAGCTGACAGAGGGTAGCTTTAGATGGGATATTGGGAAGGAATTCCTGGCTGGGAGGGTGGGGAGGTCCTGGCACAGGTTGGGCAGAGAAGCTGTGGGTGCCCCTGGATCCCTGGGAGTGTCCAAGGCCAGGTTGGAGCAACCTGGGCTAGTGGAAGGTGTCCCTGCCCATGGCAGGGGGTGGAACGGGACAATCTTTAAGGTCCTTTCCAACCCAAACCATTCCACGATTCTCTGACTCTCCAGCAATGTACTCTGGACTAATTATGGTTTCCATCCAAAACTTCAGTTCCCATGACAAGGGTCTTCCTTCTGCTTAATTCTGCCACTGTTTTTCCAGCCTTGTCCAGCTCCACACTCAGATGGAAAAGCCAGGAGAAGGTCCTGGGTCCAACTCAGTCTCCCTGACCCCGTGGGAGGACCCCTTTCCTCCGAGATGATGTTGAAAGAACATTTCCTGCACCGAACAAATGGCTTGTCCTGAATCTTCAGCAGCACCAGTTGACCCCACATGACTCACATCCCCCCTATTTATCTGGATTTTATGCTGCCTGACCCTCCATCTCCCTCCCTGCATTCCTGGGGAACAATAAATCAGGATTCAGTGCTGCCTGGATAATGAGAACCCCAGGCCTTATTTCTCAGCTGGTGTAAATAAATACACATCCACCAGCTCCACTGGAGCTGATATTCCCTGAGGATAAGCACCAACCCCTTCCCCCCAGGCCATTTTTGGTCCTCTTTGTGCTGCTGTAAAATAAAACTCACATATAAAAAACACATCCTTTCCCCCCCTCTTTTTCCCTGACAAACATTACAGAAGAGCAATTCCCCCAAAAGGCTTCTCCAGGAGCAGCACAAAGTATGGATTGACTGGTTTGTGAGGCATTTTTTTTGGCACAGCTGCCAAAAACCGGGCTGAGAGCAACAGTGGGACACTGGGCAGCTCACAGAGAATTTCTGCTGCTCGGCTGCTCTTTTCACCTCCAAACCTCCTCTTTTGCTGTGCTTCCCCTCCGGGGCCATGGAAGAAACTGTTTTCTTAGTGGTGTTTCTTAGCTTGTTGTTTTGGTGGATTTTTACTTCTTTTCCTTCTGTTCTATGTCTCTAAAACCCTTTGTGTGGCGAGGGTGAGGAGCTGAAAATCAGTTCAGTGCTGAGCTGAGAGGACAGAGGACAGAGTCCCCTCTCAGGAGGACACACAAGTGGCAGGGAAGGAAACCCCAGACCGTCTGAATTTCAGTGCTAACACAGCAGCAACAAATGGCTGAGCCTTCAAGGGAGATTTACCAAGCAGTTTTGCTCTGGAGTGGCTGGAATTCTCCTCTTTCCACCTTCCCACTGCTGGGAGCTCCCTGCTGGTGTGGCGAGGATG
>NW_016690336.1:339148-342278 GCF_001604755.1 Lepidothrix coronata | reverse complement strand
CACCTTCTCCCAGTATTCCCTGCTCATTCCCTTACCTTTTCCACACCCAGCACTTTCTCCCAGCACTTCCTGCTCATTCCCTTCCCCTTTCCAGACCCAGCACCTTCTCCCAGTATTCCCTGCTCATTCCCTTACCTTTTCCACATCCAGCACCTTCTCCCAGTATTCCCAGCTCATTCCCTCACCCTTTCCAGCCCAAGCACCTTCTTCCAGCGCTCCTTGTTCATTCCCCTCCCCTTTCCACACCCAGCACCTTGTCCCAGTGCTCCTGCTCATTCCCTTACCTTTTCCACAACCAGCACTTCCCAATATTCCCTGCTGATTCCCTGACTTTTTCTACATCCACCACTTTCTCCCAGTGCCATCTCCATCCCCATTTTCCAAGCACTGCTCTGCTCCCAGTTAAATCCCCAGCAGGGCCAAGACCTGCCAGCACAGAAAAAATCCGGGGAGAAGTTCAGCAAGATTTTCCTTTCTCCGTTTTTTTATTCCCACATCTTCATATTTTCAATAATTTTCTCTGTCTATGAGCCCAGACTATTTATAATCAGGGGAAGGTGCTCAGCCCACGCTGCCAAGAGACACAACGTGGTTCAGACCAAGGTTCAGGGCTTGGGAATCATTTTTTCCCCCCTGATTTTACTGGAAAATCGATCAATAAAAAGCAACTGATGTAAGTCAAGCCCAACTGTTTCCCTTCTCATCTTCAGAGAACTGAAAAAAAAAAAATAAAAGCTGAAAAAAAACCCCATCGTTTGGGGTCAGCCCCAAATATTTCTCTTGACCTCCTAATTAATTTTTTTTGGCTTTCATTTGGAAGTTATTAAAAATAAACAGGTCCCACCACAAGGGAAATTCCACTTTCAAATGACAAATGGAAGCTGAAAGGTTCTGCTTGGAAAGTGCTCGTGGTGTTTCTGATGTGAAACACAAGACAGGTTGAAAAGAAACATTTTGACATTTCCCTTCCATCATCCCCATACTTTTATTTTCTGTTGGAACCACCGGCTCCACTCAACCCATATTCTCAAATAACACACAGCCCTCACCCCTCTGTTTTTAATTGAATTTATTAATTGTGAAATTACTCTAGAATTTGGTCCAAGCTGCTCAACTCCTTTTAATTTGTGCTTTCTTCCTTTGGGGTTTGCTGCTCATCCATCAGTGGTGAGGACAGCCAGGATTTGGGGGTTACAGCCCAAAATGGGAGGGAGAAGAGGAGAAAACACTTCCTTTCTTGATGGGAAAGGGGGAAAAAGAGAGGAGAAATGACATGAAAATCCTTTGCTGAGTGAAGTTATCACAGAAGGGCTGCAGAGCTCAGCCCATTACGGAATCATGGAATGATTTGGGTTGGAAAAGCACTTCAAGATCATCCAGTTCCATGGGCAGGGACACCTTCCACTAGCCCAGGTTGCTCCAACCTGGCCTTGGACACTTCCAGAGATGGGGCAGCCACAGCTTCTCTGGGCAACCTGGGCCTTCCCAGTCAGGAATTCCTTCCCAATATCTAAATCCACCTTCTTTCAGCTTAAAAAACAGGGATTACTTCCAAGAGAAAGGGCAGCTCTCCTTAGGTAAAACCATAAAGAGATCAAGGAGATGTTATTTTTGTGACACCCATCATCTCCCCCACGAGCACACAAGTGTTCCCTGCCCCAGCACAGTCATCTCCAAGGGATTTTAGGATGAGAAGAAGAGTTTTCCAGCAGCAGAGGACCTTTCCAACAGCACTGGGAATTCCAAGTGCATGTGGAAGTGCATCTTGGTTAGTCCTGACCTTGCAGCAGCCCCAGGTTTGCTCGGCTCTGCCTTTAAATGAGCTGTGATCAATTAAAAGCTCTGCTCGTTCAAAGAGCACATAAATCTTCAGGGGCTGCTTTTCCCTCCTGGATTGCCTTTGGAAGACTGAAAATAAAGCCAGTGCCAATTCCATATATTTCATATCTCCGTGTTCCCAAGCTCAGACGACTCTGGAACTCTGAGGAAACAACCAGGACAGAGCAGAAATCTTGGGGAGAGGAAAAAAATTCACCTCTTATCACCTCTGGAGGGAAAACATTCCTTCTGGTTTTCTTCCCATCTGAGACAAATGTGGGCTTTTGGGGAGGGACAAACTGGAGGGTTCCAGCATCATTCCTGTTGAAATCCAGCTGTAAAGACACAAAGGAGCTTCTCAGTCTCAGTCATGTGAAATTATTTCATGACATCCTCTCCACATGACATGGAGAGGATGAATCCCAAAAACTTCTGTGGAGGGGCTGCAAATGGGCTTTAAGAGGTGAGGGGTGACATTCTCCTGCCTGGAAGTGCTTCTTCCTTATGGGGAGCTCCTGATTGAAGGTGTTGGGCAGAGAAGATGAGGATTTTATGGCTGTTTTCTCTCCTGCCCTTCTTTTCGGGGCATATCCAGGCCCCTGCTTTCCCAGGCTGTCAATGTGGCACCTTGGAATGTGTCCCACGGGCACTTAAAGGGAATAAATCTGTGCCAGACCAACGTTCTCATGGTAATCAAGTCACTGGGGACAGGGAAGACAAATGGTGGGGACACCGTGGGAGTGCCAAGGAGGGAATGACATTCCTGCTCCTTGCCAAGGTTGGATTTACAGGAGAGTGCCTGGAGCCTTCCCTGAATTAGCACTGCTGGATGCTCCAGAACTGAATTCCACTTGGACCTGACAGTCTTAGAGGTCTTCTCCAGCTTTAAAGATCCTGTGATTCTGGGATTTAGACCAACCAGGCAATCCCATCCTCCCACAAGGACTGTGCTGGACGGGGACCAAAACTTGACCTCACCACTGGAATTGCAACCAGGGATTTCTTCCACCTTGTCTCCCTGACCCGTGGTTTCAGAGGCACCAGTGGCCACATGGGATGTTCATGAGGCAGAGGGTGACTCCTCTCCCTTGGTAGGTCTGCTCTGTCTCCTGGAGCTGAGAACAAAATGTTGCTTCTCTTCTTAGATCTTATCGCTTTGGTGCCCCTGTTTTTGAGAGCTGCTGGACTTACAGAATCATGGAATGGTTTGGGTTGGAAGGGACCTTCAAGATCATCCAGTGCCACCCCCTGCCATGGGCAGGGACACCTTCCACTAGCCCAGGGTGCTCCAACATGGCCTTGGACACTTCCA
>NW_016690336.1:326197-338978 GCF_001604755.1 Lepidothrix coronata | reverse complement strand
AGGCCCTACCAGGGGCTCTCAGCTCTCCCTGGAGCCTTCTCTTCTCCAGGGGAACCCCCCCAGCTCTCCCAGCCTGGCTCCAGAGCAGAGCTGTCCCAACCCCATATCCCAGGCTGTGACAAGGACAGCAGCCCCAGTGTCCTGTTTTCAGTGGAACTCTGCTGTTCAGGATCCTTCCTGAGATCCCACCCCAGGCAGTCGAGGAAAATCACTTGATTTACATCAGCTGATAATCCAGACTGGTGTCTAAAAGCAGAGGGAAGAGGCAAAGTTCCATAAAACCTGGAAAACCCATTAAACCCCCTCAAAAAAACACAATGGCTAATGAATCCTGAGCCTGTGCAACCCAGTGGGCAGCTCTGACACCACATTTATCTTCCAAACCTTACCTCTGGTTCCCTTAAAACACATTATCAGCCCAGATTTATGTTTCTGCGGATCTGGAAGCATAAACACTCCAATTAAATTAAAACCTTTATCAGTCAGACAATCCTGAGAATCGAAGGCCTGGGCTGAGCCTTTCCAGCTCCCATTGATGGCCCCAAAGATACACTGCTGGAAAAGCTCTGCAGGCTGGGAAAAAAACACCATCCTTTTCCTGCTTGCCACCTGATTGTGGGGGCCAGCAGCTTTTTGCTTTGCTGTTGTTGTGGTTTAGGTTTTGGGTTTTGTTGTTTGTTTTTTTTTTTTTTCTCCATCCCCCAGCATTGGGAACTCATTAGTCACAGGGGTGGGAGGTTAAACTGCTCTGTGTGCAAAGCCTGGTTTATTTTAGGTTGCAGGAGCTTCACAGCGTTTCTGCCTAATGCTTTTGCTTTCTCTCGTGCCCTCTCCTCCTCCTTTCCATTATTCTTGTCAGTCTAACAACTAACAGGACTGATCTTGCTGCTTCCCGAGCGCTTCTCCCCCTCCCAGCTCCGCATTTACAGTGGGCTTTTATTGTGATGCTCTGAATAGCGAAGATTCAAAGGCACAAAGGACCACGAGGGATTTGCTTCCCGTGAGTCCCCGCCGAGGAACAGGTGTCTTTGTGTCCTTGAAACCTCCCCAGCACGGAGAAAACGTGGCATCTTAAGCTGCTCTTCAAATTTATCCGTGTATTCCTCGTGCTCTGCCTCTTCCCAACTTCTTCTTGGTGCTCAGGATCATTGGACAAGGAGTGTGGAAGTTAGAGGAGGTGGCAGGTCCCTCCAGCTGGGAATGTGACCAGTGATGGTGATTTAATACCAAAACATGTGGAATTGGCTCTGGATTTTTACATTTGTTCCTTGTTTCAGCAGCCTCTTTATGATGCTGGTGTGTCTTTCCTTCCTATTTATTCCATAATAACGGTGATTTGGATTCACAGCATTTGAGGTCTTTAAACTTAAAATCTCTGAGACTTTTAAAAGGGTGGACACATCTCCATTCAAATTAGCTGCCCACCCTCCATTCCTAACCAAGGGAGCAAAATGGGTCCTTCTAGGAATGATTTATCCCTCCCTAAGTGAATTTCTAACCTAAACCAGAGGGTTTGTATCCTGGTTTTCTTCATGGAATACAAAAGGATCCCAGGGCATTATGTCCAGTGGAGATTTCCAACTGCAGACCTGCCTGGAATCACCGACTGGTTTGGGGAGAAGGGACGTTAAAGGTCACCCAGTCCCACCCCCTGCCATGGACAGGGAGACCTCCCACTGTCCCAGGTTGCTCCAAGCCCTGTCCAACCTGGCCTTGGATACTTCCAGGGATGGGGCATTGCCACCTGATTGCCCAGAGGAACCCAACTGTGGGTGACTTGGCTCAAGAAGGGACATGTAGACAGGGAGTGTTTAATGTTAGGGAAGATTCCAGCAGAGCCAGAGTTTCTGGGATAGACTCAGGGTCAGACATGGCCTGGCAGCCTGGATTGTGGATTTCCAAACAGTGAGAATGGTCCTTTCTGGATAAAAGACCCTTTCAACTCAGAATCACAGAATCATTAAGGTTGGAAAAGACCTCCAAGGTCATCAAGTCCAACCTCGGATCTTCCTGCCCAACATCCTTGGGGAATCTGTTGCTCTCCAAGGGGAAAGTGGCAGCTGTGGGTAGGGAACCAGGAGGTTTCACAGGGATGTTGAGTGGCTTGGGCATGGATAGAAATATCAGGGCCAAAATAAGGATTTCTAGGGCCCATTTGCTAATGGTTCCCTGGGTTTGTTCACCTCCAGCTGCCAAAGGATCTCAGGAAGTTTCTGAGGGGACTCCTCCTTGAGGGGTGTGGTTTTGAACCCTGGGCCATGTTTAATGCTTGTGGCAGGCTCGGGATTTGGTGACATTTAATACATGCTAAAAAAAACCACCAAAAAAACCAAGGAATGGTGTCCATGTTTATCCCAACAGGAATGGAGTGTTGGTGGGAGATTCTGGTAACAGGAGGCAGGGAAGAGTTGACCCTGTGGATGGAGGGTAGGAAATACACCTGCCTCCCAAAAAAGTCTGTCTTCTGGAGCAAAGCCTCAGGCCCTCTCAGGGAACACTTGGACCAGGATGCAATTCTGCTGGCCCTTATTTTGACCTTGGATAAACAGGATCATCGGAGCTCCTGTGTTCCTTCCTCTGTGTCTCTATAAAAGCAGGTTGGAAAAATATTTTCACCAGAGAATTCCAGAACGGTTTGGGTTGGAAGGGACCTTCAAGATCACAGAATCACAGAATGGTCTGGGTTGGAAGGGACCTTAAAGATCATCCAGTGCCAACCCCCTGCCATGGGCAGGGACACCTTCCACTATCCCAGGTTGCTCAGAGCTCCATCCAACCTACCTTGAACACTCCCAGGGATGGTGCATCCACAATTTCTCTGGGCAACATGTTCCAGTGGCTCACCACCCTCACAGTGGAGAATTTCTTCCTATCATCTAATTAAACCTACTCTCTCTCAGTTGGAAGCCATTCCCCCCCTGTCCTGTCATTCCCACGTAAAACACACTCTTGTAAAAAGTTTCTCTCCATCTCTCTTCCAGGTTCCAACCCTTTTCCATGGGCAGGGACACCATCCACTATCCCAGGTTGCTCCAAGCCCCGTCCAACCTGGTTTTGAATTCCAGGGATGGGGCATTAACAAATCCATGTCGTTGTCTGATGGGCACCAGCCAACATCCCCATCTCAGGGCACAAAAAGTCCTCGGAGACGCTCGAGCCTTTGTTTTCCAGCAGGAGTAACTATTTGGCATAAATTACCCCTGGTTGTCCACAGGCCATGGAAACTCCCCTTCGGAAAAACGTTCTTGAGGAGGCGAACTGGGGAGGGAGATGGATGGGAGAACAGTTAGAGGCCAACCACGCACTCCATCAAGCCTAAAGGAATGAGCTGTCACACGGATATACAGGGAGAGGGACACGGGTTAGTAAATTAAAGCCCTGACAGCTCTTGACTCCCATCCAAAGTGCTAATTGGAAAGACTTCAACTCCTGCTGTCCCCAGGGAGCGATCTCTCCATCACAGCCGTGCCCTCCCCGGGTCAGCACACGGAGACGGCGGCGTCCTCTGCTCGGGCTTTTCCTGGAAGAGCCTCGGGAAGGTGAGAACAGGAGAAAAATATGGGTTTTTTTTGTTCCTCCGTGGCTTTTCGGAGCTCTGTCGCCCCCGAGTTGGGGACACAGAGAGGCTGGTCCTGGGCTGGTGGCAAGTCCTTGTCTTTTTCTGTCACCACCCACGGAGTTGTGCCACTTAGGGCAGATTTGGGACCTCCTGGTGGTGGCAGCTGTGCCACTCAGAGCAGATTTGGGACCTTCAGGTGGTGGCAGCCATGTCACTTTGGGTAGATTGGGGACCTTCTGGTGGTGGTTGGTGGCAGCTGTGGCACTTTGGGCAGATTGGGGACCTCCTGGTGGTGGTTGGTGGCAGCTGTGGCACTTAGAGCAGATTTGGGACCTTTTGGTGGTGGCAGCTGAGCCACTTTGAGCAGATTTGGGACCTCCTGGGGGTGGCAGCTGTGCCACTTTGGACAGATTTGGGACCTCCTGGTGGTGGCAGCTGTGCCACTTTGAGCAGATTTGGGACCTCCTGGGGGTGGCAGCCATGTCACTTTGGGTAGATTGGGGACCTCCTGGTGGTGGCTGGTGGCAGCTATGGCACTTTGGGTAGACTGGGGACCTCCTGGTGGTGTCTAGTGGCAGCTGTGGCACTTAGAGCAGATTTGGGACCTTCAGGTGGTGTCTGGTGGCAACTGTGCCACTTTGGGCAGATTTGGGACCTTTTGGTGGTGTCTGGTGGCAGCTGTGCCACTTTGAGCAGATTTGGGACCTTCAGGTGGTGGCAGCCATGTCACTTTGGGTAGACTGGGGACCTCCTGGTGGTGTCTGGTGGCAGCTGTGGCGCTTTGGGCAGATATGGGACCTTCAGGTTCCAAAGAAGATTTGGGACCTTCAGGTGGTGTCTGGTGGCAGCTGTGCCACTTGGGGCAGATTTTGGACCTTCAGGTGGTGGCAGCTGTGCCATTTTGAGCAGATTGAGGACCTTCAGATCCCAAAGAAGATTTGGGACCCTCAGGTGGCGGCTGGTGATATCTGTGCCACTTCATTTCGGGTAGATCGGGGACCTCCTGGTGGTGGCAGCTGTGCCACTTAGAGAAGATTTGGGACCTTCAGGTGGTGGCAGCTGTGCCTCTTTGGGCACATTTGGGACCTTCAGGCGGTGGCTGGTGGCAGTTTCTCCCCTTTGGGAGAGGCTCATTCCTCATCACACCCCTGGAATAAACCCTGGGATTTCCCGCTCCCAATTAGAGCCGGAACTGATTCCACTCTTAGTGCTGAAGTAATTAATTAAGTACCAATTATGCAGATTGCCAGCAGCCCGTGGCACTGTGGAAACCCAGATTTGATGGCCCAAAATTCCTCCTTTTAACCACGAAGGTGCTGCTCTTTCTTGATTAACTGGCAGCAAAAAAAAACCCGATTAAAGGCAGGGAAAACTTGACTTTCAAACTTGACTTTCTTCATTGGTTTCATCTCACTTTGGTTCATAAAATCACCTTATTTCCCTCAGAGGATGCTAAAATTTTTTGGCATATTTTGGGTGTATTTCCCAACCGGTTTGGGTGGAGTTAATCTGAACTGAGCAACCTGGAGAGTTTATTACTATTATTAATTACTATTTTATTATTAATTATTATTATCTTATTTATTTATTATTTATTGCACTATTTTATTTATGTTATTTTATTTATGTGATATTTTTTTAATTACATTTATATAGTATCTAGTTATTATTTTATTTATTTTTTAATTATTTTTACTGTTACTGTTGTTATTACCATTTTATTACTATCACTAATTATTATTATTATAATAATATAATATAATAATAATAATAATCAGCCTGGAGAGTTTATTATTATTATTAATTATTATTATTATTATTGTTATTATTAGTAGTAGTATTCTCATTATTATTCTCATTATTATTATTCTCATTATTAATTATTTATTTATTATTTTATGTATTTTATTAGTTGTTTATTTTATTATTTTATTTATGTTACTGTTTTATTTATGTTATTATTTTACTTATGTGATGATTTTATGCATTATTTTTATTTACAATTTAGGTATTATTTTATTATTTTATGTAGTATTTAGGACTTATTATTAATTTTATTATTTATTATTGTTACTATTATTATTACTGTTTTATTACTATCATTAATTATTTGTACCATTAATGTAATATAATAAACAACCGGGAGAGTTTATTACTCTTATTATTACTATTTTATTATTTATTATTATTTTACTATTTAATATTTTATTTATTTTGTTATTTTATTAATGTGTTACTTTTATATATTTTTATTTATTATTTAGTTATTATTTTATTATGTTATTTATTCTTTATTCTTGTTACTATTATTATTACAGTTTTATTACTATAACTAATAATAATTATTAATTTTATTATAATAGAATATATTTAATAATAATAATAATAACAACAGCAATAATAAAAAACAACCTGAAGAGTTTATTACTCTTATTATTACTATTTATTATTTATTATTTTTTACCATTTATTATTTTATTTATGTTACTTTTATGTATTTTTATTTATTATTTATTTATTATTTTATTATATTCTTTATTCTTTTTACCATTATCATTATTACTACTTTTATTACTATAAATAATAATTATTATGAATATTATTATACTAGAATATATTTAATAACATATATAGAATAGAATATATTTAATAATTATTATATTAATAATACTAATAATTAGTGATAGTACTAAAACAGTAAAAATAATAGTAACAATAATAAATAATAAAATTAATAATAAATACAAAATAATAAAGGGTAATAATAATCATAGCTATAATAATAATAATAATAATAATAATAATAATAATAATAATAATAATAATGATAATAATAATAATAATAATAATAAACAACCTGGGGAGTTTATTACTAAACCACACATTCCTGAACTCTTTTTAATAGAGAGAAGCTCCATCTTGGATTCTTTTCTGTGGAAGAGAAATAAAAACTTGGCATTGTGCATTTTTCTACGGAATCACAACAGGAATGCTCAGGTGGTGACCCCAGAGGGTGGTTGGGCACTGCCCAGGCTCCCCAGGGCAGTGGGCACAGCCCCAAGGCTGCCAGAGCTCCAGGAGGGTTTGGGCAACGCTCTGAGGGACAGGGTGGGATTGTTGGGGTGTCTGTGCAGGGCCAGGAGTTGGACTCCTGGACGGGATGATCCTTGTGGGTCCCTTCCAACTCAGGATATTCCATGATCCTCTGCGGACCAACCTCATCCTGGACCATCCCTGTCTTGTCCCAGTTGCCAACACAGCTTCCCAAGGACAGAAACATCTCAGGAAGGCAGCACTGGCTGCCTCTGGATCCCTGAGCTCCTACCACGGTGTCACCCACCGCAGGGTTGAAGATGTGGACAAGCTGTTGCTCCCACGTGGCTCCAGGTGAAGAGCCTGGCTCAGGCCTTGGGAGCTGGGCATCCTTCCCAGCCCAGAGCTGCTCCAGAGGCAGTGAGCTCAGGCACGAGGCACATTCCCACTCCTGGAGCAGCCAGGCTGCTCCCGTGCCTGGGATTTCACCCAAGCCGACCCCTGACTGAGTGTTCACACTTGGCTTTTAATTACTGCTTCAATTAGCAGTGGTTTCTTGGCTTCCCTTTACCGCAGCTTTGCAGGGAATAGAAACTCTGAAGCCTCTGCTGTGGGCTCAGTGTGGAGGAAGGGACGTGCCCTTAGATCCCAAGATGATGGAGAGGCAAGGAGAGGGAACGAGCTGGGCTGAGAACCAACAAAAGTGAACCTGATAGAAATGCTGAGGGAGCTGTTCATCACCCAGAGAGGGGGAGCTGAAGTGACTTGGAAAAGATGTATGGACTTTGAATGCAGCTGCTCCTGTGAATCTGGACACAGGGACATGAATAAAATCATGGAATCATAGAATAGTTTGGGTTGGAAGGGATTTTTAAAGCTCCAACCCCCTGCCCTGGACAGGGACACCTTCTACTAGACCAGGTTGCTCAGAGCCCCCTCCAGCCTGACCTGGAACGTTTCCCAACTCTCTGGACAACTTGTCCCAGTGTTTTACCACCCTCATTGTAAAAAACTTCTTAATAGTTAATCTAAATTAATCCTCTTTAATTTAAAACCATCCTCCCTTGTCCTGCCAGTGTGTGGTGGAAAGCACTGCCCATTGTTCCCACTTTTCAACCCCGTGGTGATGTAATGTCAGGATTTGTTCCCTCCCCTGGGAAACGAGCTCACACCTTGTTATTTGTGAAGGTCTGATGGCCATGAAGGTCTCAGATGAATAATTGCTGCTGCTGCTGCTGCTGCCACCACGCTCTCTGAGCATAAATAAGGCACAGAAGGAAAAGCAGAGGCCACACCAACTCTCTCTGCTCCAGTGGTGCCAAGTCCAGTTGTTTCACTGAGCAAAGGAAAACGTGGAATAATCCCCTCCATCCTGAGCTTTATTGGAAGCTTCCTGCTTTTGTTTCAGACCTATGAAAGTCCTTGGGAACCCAAAAGCTCCCCTGTTCCTCCCACATGCTCCTATCTCACACCTGAGTAAGGGCTGCTGCCCCTTCCATCCCATCCCATCCCATCCCATTCCATGACTGAGCTCTGGAAACCAACCTGAGGTTGAACTGGGCAGCCAAGCAGTGCTAATGGAGTTGTGGGCTCTTCCCAACCTCTCTGAGGGGTCGTGGACTCTGCAGCACGACCCCAAACCACAGCAGACTGCAGACCAGGATGGTCCTTGGCTGCTTTTCCCTGTTTCCATGCTAAATGTCTTCCCAGGCTTCCTGTGCTCTGCCCACACCTTCTCTGCCATTGACTGGAGTTGCTCCTAGGTGGTTCTTGCCCCAAAATAATCCCATAACTGGGCCAACAGAGGCTTCTGCAGGAAAAAACTGCCTTGTGCAAGGGCTGTCTCCAAACACAGAAGGTCCAAAGCTGGGACGTGAATCATTGTCACCAAATCAGCCAAAAATGTCATTTGTGCCACAAAACATATGCCAAGGGCCTCGAAGTGGGCACTGCTGTAGGTGAGGCATCTTTCCACCCTCAGTGATTTATCAGATCCCACCAGCACCTTGGTTTTAGGGTTTAAGGGCTGTTTCTCCACCCAGCACAGCTCTTGGTCATGGGACCCTCAACTCTTCCCAGTGATGGATCTCACTCTGAGGCCCTGTTGCCATGTTCTGGCTGTGCCCTGCAGCACACAAAGGGTTACTGTGCAGCCAAGCAGCTTGTGGTGGGGCAGGGACATACAAGGAAAGCATTAATCCCAAGGAAAAATGTGAGGAATGTCACCCTCTGCAAAATCAAGCCCTTGTTATCAGTTTGAAAGGACCATTCTGGGAAGGGCCGGGGTTTTTTCTCAGACCTCCATCAAATCCATCAAATCCACACCACTGGCATGAGGCCTGAGTGACCTCTCACCCCGCAGACCTGGGACTTGTATGGTCACTGGTCACCCTTTGAGGGCAGTGACAGGGACCTCACTGCCTGGTCACGTCCCCTGGGACCTTCCAGGGCTGCAGGAATTTGGAGACTCAAAAATCAAGGTCACAGCACTCCAGGTTTGGAAACATCCCCATGGTGGGAGGACTGGATCCTGCAGGGACTGGAGAGACTGGGTGAGGGTCTGAAGGACAGAGGAGAGAGACCATTGTCTCCACACCTGAGAGAAGGGATGGCACAACAGTGGGGAAGAGCATGGAGAGGTTGTGGGGAGGAACAGAGTCCCCAAGGGCCAGAAGGAGGGTTAGACCAGCACTGCTGTTCTGAGTCAGCTCCCAAGCCTTCTTCCTCTGAGATGACAGGGTTCAGTGTTCTCCTTTCCTTCAGTTTGTGGTTAGATGGGAGCATCCCCACAGTACAAGTAGCTTCTCATGGTCCTCTCCAAGAAGAATATCCTTGAGAAACTTCCAGGCACGTAGAGGGACTTCAAAAGGTCGGAGAACCACAGAATGGTTTGGGTTGGAAAGGACCTTTAAAGACCATCTAGTCCAATCACCTGCAGTGAGCAGGGACACCTGCCACTATTCCAGGTTGCTCTAAGGCCCATCCAACCTGGCCTTGGACAATTCCAGGGATCCAGGGGTATCCACTTGCTGTCAGCAGGAATAGAAACTACAAGTAGAAATGGACGCTGCAGTTTCCAGTACATTCCACTTGTAGTTCCAGTCAGTTGTACACCTCCCTCCCACAAGTCCACCAGCAACCTCAGATCTTTTCCTCCTCAATGTTCCAGCTTCCACCCCACAGAACCCTCTCAGTTTGCCTCCTGTTCTAGTGATAACTTCAAGTGTCCCTGGAGGAGGTTAAGGATGGACATCCAGGCTCTCCCAGTCCTTTCCATTATCTGAAAGGTAAAAATCAACCCCCTGTCTGGGAGTTCTGATCCTCACTAATTCCGGTTGAGCCCTGAGACGGGACTTGGAATGCGATGAGCTTTAAGGCCCCTCCCAACCCAAACCATTCCAGGATTCTGTGCAGGGCTGTTGCTCCTGCCCTCCATTCACCATCAGATGGCAGAAGGAGCTTCTTCCTCTCTGAGCTTTAAACCACAACTCTGAGGTCCCTTCACACCCAGAGAGCACTTGGAGAAGTGTTTCGGTTGCTGGTGGAAAGGTTTTTTTTTTCCTGGAGGGGAGTTTTAGCCAGTTCCATAATTTCTATAAAACAGGGGTTATGTCCCTGAGGATGAAGGTGGTACAGGAGCCAAGTTGTGTCCTCCAGCTTCTCTGAGGCAAAATGAGTCCCAGCTTAAGGAGTTGAGACACAGTCTTGGAATCATGGAAAGGTTTCAGTTGGAAGGGACCTTAAGACCATCTCGTTCCAATTCCCTGCCCTGGGCAGGAACACCTTCCACTAGCCCAGGTTGCTCCAACCTGGTCTTGAACACTTCCAGGGATGGAACATCCTCTTCCATGCCTGTTGTCCAAGGTTCTGGGGTCTTTTTTTTTTTCCACTGTGGACTCAGGTGAAGCCAACAATTCTTTTTTAACAGCAGAGCCTTTTCCAGCCAGGCACAAAAGGGCAGAAATGAAGCACTGTGTTTTTCCATGGACCTTTAATCACAGCCCTGGGCTGATTGTCTGATGATTTATGGACTTCTTTTCACATATGAGAGATAAGAGATGACTATTCCCCGGACAGGTCCCTTGGAATAACTCCCCCATTCCCAATACACATGTGAAAGTGGCAGCAAGGAAAGAACCTTCAAGGGCTGGAAAAGGCTGAGACACCAATAATGTCCGTCCTTGGAGGTTTTCAAGACCAGCCTGGACAAAGCCCTGATTAACTTAGAATGATCCTGTAGCTGGATCAGGATTTGGGCAGGAAGTTGGACTGGAAAAGTCCTGAGGTTCTTTCCTTCAAATGAAAAACTCTTTGGGTTTTGAATACAAAAACCTCTCCAATTTTTCTCTAATCCAAGCCACAATTCCACCTGGAGGAACCTTTCCTTGCTTTATTTGCTCAGCTGGATCCTGTTGAGCCAAAACACGAAATCTTTGAAGATTTATTGTCTTCTGGGCTGAAGGAGATGAGGATGAATTTTCCAGAAGATTATTTTGGTGGGAGAAGCCGATTTGGGTTGATTTCCTTTTCCACTAAAAACCAGTACAGCTGGAAACAAGCAAAGAAGTGGGGATGGGGTCCCCAAAGCTGAAAATTTGTGGATTAATATAATTACAGATTTTTTTTTTCAGAGGAAATTTTACACCTTTACTCCTTTATAAAGGGAGGTTTCCACAATAAAACATGAAGTGCAAAGTCAAAGGAGCAAAGGATCATCTCCTCTGATTTATCCAAGTGGGAATGGGTTTGGAGCATTGCAAACCTGGCCAGGGTTTTTTTTTATGTTTCTTGTGTGGTGTTGCAAACATTTTGATATTTATTCCGTGTGGGTTGTCCATGATATCGGGCCACTTTAGGGAAATTACCGTGTGGAAAAAAAAAAAAAATCGACTGTGTGCATTTTCAAATCGTGAGGCTTCAAAACCGCCCCGATTTTCCCTGCTCGGTGACCCCAGATGGCCAAAAGCAGCTTTTACATCTCATTGGGATTCAGAGCAGAGAAAAACGGATGAGAAAATTGATTTTAACAGAATTTTAGCGGAGAATAATCCAAACAAGCCTCGTCATTTTGCTCTGCCACTCATGGCTGGGTGGGCTAATTCCTCAGGGAAGTGTCAGTTCTCAGGGCTTTAGTCCCAGCTTTGCTTTAGGAGCTTCTCTTTTCACCTCCACACGGGATATCAGACATTTCCTGGTGTTCCCTGAGCTAAATCTTACCACCTTCGAGACAATTTTGTATCTTCTTCAAGATATTTTCTGAGGATTGATTTTCTTGATTCGATGCAAGAGAAGAACAAATGTCAAAACCAGGGATGGTTTTTTGACGTGGGGAATTTTTCAGAAGGTGAAACTTCCCAGTTTTGAATCCTCAATAATTAACTTTTCCTTATGGCTCCTCCCCACATCTGATCTAGTCACCCCTTTGCTTCTCTGGGAAGAGCTGATGAGGTCACAGCCCAATAAATCCCACCTTAAAACCTCTTCTATTTGAAGGAAATTACATATTCCAAGTCCAGTTGGGTTCTTCAATCCCAGGGTAGCACAAACCCAATATCAGGACACAGTTTTTTCCTTAAAACTGGACTAAAGCAATTATTATTTAAATATTTCAGGACTGATCCTTGTTGCCAAGCTCCCATGCCAGGGAGTGCCAGAGGTACATCCCCTGCCAGGACAGGGAATTTGATGGATCATGATCTTGGTGATTCCTCAAACAAATCAAACCCAAGCTGCTCCCAGAGGCTCTTCCCAACTTTAGTCCCAACTGGAAGGATCCTGAAGCCCAACAGTGAGTCAGGTGAGCAAGGACTTCCCTTCCTACTCCCCGTTGGAAGAGGGAGAGGCACCACCTCAGACTCCTTCATGGACAATCCCCTTGAGATGTGTCCCTCTCAGCTGCAGCAGCTCATGGACAATCCTCTGTGGAATCATGGAATGGTTTGTGTTGGAAGGGACCTTAGAGACCATCTGGTTCCAACCACCTCGTTCCAACTTCCACCAGCCCAGGTTGTTCCAAGCCCTGTCCAACCTGGCCTTGGACACTTCCAGGGATCCAGGGGCAGCCACAGCTTCTCTGCCCAACCCGGGACAGGGCCTCAACACCCTCACAGACAGCAATTCCTTCCCAATATCCCATCTATCCCTACCCTCTGGCACTGGGAAGCCATTCCCTGTGTGCTGTCCCTCCAT
>NW_016690336.1:315978-325672 GCF_001604755.1 Lepidothrix coronata | reverse complement strand
CTCTGGCAGCAGCTCCGGGGCCTCCTCTGGACTCTCTCCAGCAGCTCCACGTCCTTGTGCTGTTGTTCCCAGGGCTGGATGTGGCCAGGGCTGATTTACTCTGCCTTGGAAGAAAAGTCTGGGACAACCCCACACTGAGGCAAAAATGAAACCTCCCTCTGCCAGGCCAGGATGGATTCTATGAAGCTCCCACCCTAATCATGACCTCCACCAGGTTGGGCTGAGGACAGGATATTTCTAAACCTCCAAAGAGGACTCGTTTGGAGACTTCATTTGAACCTGTCCCTGTCCTTGGGCTCAGTAAGGAGAGGAAGGCACAGATCTTGTGTGTGTTTAACACTGCTGGTCACATCCCCAGCCCGAAATCCAGGATTGTTCCAAGAACACTGTGGGAATTTAGCACCCTGGAGAAATTCATATAAACCTGGCTGCAATTCAATAAGATTTGGGCTCCTTTGGCTCCCTTTGAAGGTTTCAGCTTTAACAAATTAATAACAACGGGGAGACAAACAGCATTTTAAAGCACAGGGTGTCTCATCCTCAGCAGAGGTCACAGGGTGTCTGTCCCTGCAGCAGCTCAGGATCTGACCCAGAGATAATTTGCTTTGTTTGGGGGGGGGGAGGGAAAAATCCCTTCCCCAGCATTTCAAACAGGAGCCCATCGGGCTTTAAATCCAGCCAATTACCTGCAGCACAAGTGTCCTTCAACCACACAGGAACACCAGAAAAAATGCAGGCAAAAGCTCTCCGAGTCCAAAATGAATTTAAATAACCCAAGAGCGGAGCAGCAGCCTCATTATTCTCTCTCCTGTGTGTGTTGCCTCTTATTCCTGCCGTGGCTTTTGCCACTTCCCAACAGCTGCTCCTGTCAGGGGACGAATGTCCCCTTTCCCAGCTGGGCTGGAGGATGGGAATTTGGACACCCAACCTGCCTGTTCTGACCAACATGCTGTGCCCTAATTGCAATCTGCCATCCTGGAGAAGCAGGCAGATTTGTTTAAATAAAACCAGCCCTGGAAGCACCTGCCCCCAGATGGAAATGGTTCTGGCTCCAGAGCTGCTGTGAAAGGTGCAATTTGTGCCCATGACTGAGTTTTATTAAAAGCTCCCCCGGACTCCCTCGTATCATGATCAGAGCAGGCCCTTTTCCTCCAGGCACATTGGTGTTGCTGCAGGGCTGGAAAAAGCAGCAGTTTTGGGGGAAGTAGACAAGTTTTTGGGGGTAAATTACATGTACCAGAGAGTTAAAAGAGTGCTCAGAGGGTGTAAGTTTAGGATTGTTCTTACTCAGATTAGTCGCTTCACAGCTGCTTGGCTGACCAGGTTTTAATCCAGATTCAGGGCCTGAATTCCCACCATTTTTGTGGATTCATCCCAGTAGGATTTGTCCCCACATCACTGGACTCCTAGAATCTTTAAGGCTGGAAGAGACCTCTAAGATCATCAAGTCCAAACATGAACCAGCACCACCACTGTGGTCATTACTAAACCACGTCCTCGAATCCATATCCACCACATTTTTTGCCCACTTCCAGGGATGGTGACTCCCTGGGCAGTGGATTCCAGGGCTTGACAAGCCTTTCTGTGACCAAAGTTTTCCTAATATCCAACCTACACCTCCCCTGGTGCAACCTGAGGCTGTTTTCTCTCATCCTGTCACTCATTACCTGGGAGAAGTTCCTTTGCTGTGCCCCTACCCTGGAGATGAAAGGAAAAAAACCAATTCTCCACTATTTCTTTTGAGGGAATATTAATCACCTCCAACCTTCCTTGGAAATGGCCTCAAGTTGTGCCAGGGGAGGTTTAGGTTGGATATGAGGGAAAATACCTTCACCCAAGGGATTGCCAAGCACTGGAACAATCTGCTCGAGGAAGTGATGGAATCACCATCCCTGGAAGTGTTCAAAAAACATGCGAATGTGGTGTTTAAAGACGTAGTTTAATGGTG
Organism: Lepidothrix coronata; assembly: GCF_001604755.1. Taxonomy (NCBI): domain Eukaryota; kingdom Metazoa; phylum Chordata; class Aves; order Passeriformes; family Pipridae; genus Lepidothrix; species Lepidothrix coronata. Next base: position 323,724 of record NW_016690336.1, on the reverse strand, counting down.
GACTTGGGTTCTGGTTGGACTTGATGATCTTAGAGGGCTTTTTCAACCTTGATGATTCTATAATTCCCCTCTCCTGGCTGATCCCTACCATCCTCAAATGCCATGTGATCCCACGTTTGATCTCTGCCTCACACATCTTCTCATCCTCTCCCTCTGTCCTGCCTTCCTTCTTTTCCTTTCTCACCTTTTGTGCTGTTTTCTCTCTTCTCCCCTTCATTTTCCACCTCATTTTCCCATTCCATGTCTCGTTTTGCCTCCTAAAGCTTCTGTCAAAAACTGGTGACTACTCAGGTTAACTACGAAATAAAGCTCTTGAAAAAAAACCCCTGAATTGTGTCTCAAGAAGAGCAAAGAAACTTCTGAGTGTTTTAATTTACCCTTGAGCCAAAAAAAAATAAAAAAAGCCAACAGGTGCAACAGCTGCTGTTTTCTTCATCAGGAGAGACGGGACCTGGAGGGATTCGAGGTCTGATTCTGCACTGGATAGGAAGTGGGGTTATGTCATACAGGCTCAAAAACACACAGCAGCTTTCCCCTCTCTGCCTTTACCTGTGGAATCTTATCCAGGTGCAAAAAGCCATGGAGAGGAAAAGGGATGGGGTGCTGAGGCGATCAGACAGTAAAGCAGAATTAGGGTTCCTGCAAGATCTTCCTCCTGCCAGAAGATGTGCCCACATTGGGAATTTGCTACATCTGCCTGGGTTCTGATGTGGTCCTTGGCCTCTTGTTTTCTTTTCCCATCTCTTCCCAGGAAGCACTGAGTGACACATGTCACCCACTGGCCCAGATGGGAAGTTTTCCCCAGGAGGATCCTCACCGGGAGCAGCGGGAGGTGAGGATTTGACTCCGGGTGAGGCGACATCTCTGGTCCCTGACATTTGGGACGTGGCAGGATTTAATTTTTGGGACATGGCAGACTTTAATAATGCCAGTACCCACCTCCAGCAAGAATCCTGGAGGAGCTGCAATTCTGAGTGTCACAGAGGGAGAGGAAGGTGATTAAAAGGCCCCGTGACAGGTAATGAGAAGGACGGAGCCGCGTGTGCTCAAAGGCCTGGTGGTCTCCAGGTCCTTCTCTCCAACACATTCCCCCTGTGCATGTGCAAACACATCCCCCACACCTCCCTCTCAACCTGGGACCAGGAATGACCTTCTGCAGAAGCACAGAAGGACTTGGACACCCTCAGCTCCCACTGCTGAAAGCATCAATTAGCGCTAATTGGGCCATAGCGGGGGGAGGGCAGAGACTGGGGGAGGGAGGACTGGAAAGATGAGCAGGTTTCTTTCTTCTTCTGCTTGAAAATGCAGGAATCTGTGTGATGGGTGTATTTCCAGGAGTTCCAGCTGGGCATTTTCTCCATAAATAAACACCAAACCCTCCCAATAAGCCACTGGGTGAAGTGCCTGTGGGTAGAGGAGAAGAGGGGCAGGTTGATGCCTCGCACCAAAAAACCCTTTGGAGCGCCCAAAATAAGGGAGAACCTCCTAGATTAGACATCACACACTTTTATTTAGCCCACAGATCCACAGGACTGGATTTCACCCCTCCAGCATTCCCGATTTTTCTCCCTCTGCCTAGTACTTGTGTCATTTCTCTTCGGCCAGCGAAGGACAACCAAGATTTGAGTGAAAACATCTCCTTTTGTGCATTCTCTGTGTTATTTTTGTGGCCATCAATCCCTGTGACCTCTAGAGCTTCTGCATTTTTCTCTGATCACCTCTGAAAGCTCCCCAGGTTTATGTACTGGAAACGGGAAGTGCTTTGTTCTTTCCACCCCCGTGCCCGGGATCCAGATGGCCCCATGTGATGGTCTGTAAAGTTTAAGGGCGTTCAGGGAGATAACGAGAACTTCCCTGCTGTTGCATTCCAAACTCTCCCAGTAGGTAACCTTCACACAGCCCCTGGTGATGCCTTCAAACATCAAATTTCAAAGGTTCTAATAGCTATTTAAGGAATAAACTCAGTATTCTCCGGGAATGTCCGCAAGGGGCAGCTCCAAAGGTGGGATGTTTGTCCTTTCCGGGGCGTAAACAAGATGTTTCCAAACTGAATTTCGTTCCCTGGTGGTTGAATCTTAGTAGGAAAGGGAGGAATGATGGGGATACTGAGCCAGAAATGGTTGAGAGGTAAAACTCCCAGTTTTCAATCCATCTAGGACAGCAAAGACAAATCGTGGAGCTGCCTGGAAAAGCAGGGTGGTCGTTGATAAAAGGGCAATGAGGGGATTCTCAGCAACTGGGAAGAGACAGAGCACAAATCAGCCAGCCAACATTGTGCTACAGGGGGAGACTAAGGAAAAAAATCCACCAACAAATTTTTAACCTGGAAATCACAGGATTTATGAAGCCATGGGGGGTAAATGATGTGTTCTTTCCTAAAGAGAAAATAAGGATCTGACACTGAGGGAAGAAACTCACTTTTCACTTCAGCTTTGGCCAGCTCGGGTGATTTAAAATATGCTTCGTGCTTTATCAACCCTTGTGGGAAGAATTACAGTGTCAGGGATCCAGGAAGAGCCCAGCCAAGCTCGGGAATTTGTTAGGATCCAGTGAGTGACACCCCCTTCCAGAGCTGAAGGCAAAAAAGAAAAAAAAAAAAAAAGAAATCCAAAAGCAAGAATAAAAATGTAAAATGTCAAGGAGACAAAATGCAGCCACTAAAAAAAAAAAGAAGGATGATCCTGGCAGTCGAAACTGCGACTGATAGAACGAGCAGTGAGGAAAATAAATTCCCACACAGAGGATAAAGGAAGGGAAAACAGCTCAAACCCACGAGCATATGCCCGAGTGTGTGAAGAGTAAATCTCAGAGCAGAGAAATGTGTGGCCTATTTTTAGCTGGGACTATTAGTGGCTAAAGAGTTTCTGTTTGGATTTTGTTAAAACCCTTTGCAACCCTTCCCGAGGAATGGATTGAAATTCAAGTTGCTCAGCCAGGCTGAGGGAAGGAAACTGGGGTGGGAAGTGGATTAACCAGCCATGGAGCCTTGCAGAGGTAGGGAACTGCTCCGGGGGACTAAAGGGGGTGGAAATAGGAATTTTTGTGTGGAAATGAAGCAAAGACAAGCCACTGGATTTCAGGGAAAGAGCAGGTTCTCATAGGAAGTCTCCCAGGTGGCTGGAAAAATGGTAGTCCAGTTTAATTGGATAACTGCTACAAAAATTCCTTGAGACGCTGTTTCTTTTCCAACATTCGAGTCAAGTCTTGCTTTCCCTCAGCACAACTCTCAGTTCCCCACCATGTTTTCAGCTTTACTTCTTCAGTGCAGTCACTTTTTGGGTGATTTCCCTCAAGCAAATCCCATGAGGCAACGATTTCTCTAGAGCAGGGATCCTCCAGCTGCTTCCCAGTCAGATCACAAGGCTGCAGAGTGGGATGTTAGGAATTTTTAGGTGTTTCCTCCAAAATGGGCTGTAGATGAGCTTTGAGAAGACATTTCTGTCTGAGCCCATCAGCTGGTGGAGTCCAGGATGTGACTCATCCCACCATTATCCCCACTGAGTTCCCCAAAACCAATTCCATGGTGAGTTTGCAAACCCAGGGAACATGGAGACACCTGCACCTTTTGACTGCTTTGTTTTGTGGTGTCTCACCCTCTGAGTTGGGTTGGGAGGTGCCACCAGGTCTCCCAAAAGTCCTGTGTCTTACCAGGAGGTGTCTCAGACACCCCAGGGCTTCTCAACCAGCACCAGACACCTTCCCATGGGCATCTCAACCCAAAGCTGAGCATTTCTCTGTAGGGGCCTTGGTGTCCTTCAAGTTCTTAAAGGTTCTGGACACTTTATATGGAATCATGGAATCATTAGGGTTGGAAAAATACTCCAAGATCATCAAGTCCAACTTTCAAACAGATCCCACCGTGTCCACTAAACCATGTGATGAAGTGTTGTATCTACCCACTTTTTGAACCCTCCTAGGGCTGGTGACTCCACCACTTCCCTGCGGAGATAATTCCAGTATCTGACCACTCTTCTACTGAGGACATTTTTCCCAACATGCAACCTAAACCTCCTTTGGCACAACTGGAGGCCGGGGGGGTGAAGGTGTCTCAAACACCCCAGGGCCTCTCAACCAGCACCAGACACCTTCCCATGGGCATCTCAACCTAAAGCTGATCATTTCTCTGTAGGGGCCTTGGTGTCCTTCAAGTTCTTAAAGGTTCTGGACACTTTATATGGAATCATGGAATCATTAGGGTTGGAAAAGATTGTTGAGTCCAACCTTTGAAGGAATATCCCCATAAACCATGTGATGAAGTGTTCTATCTACTCACTTCTTAAACTCTCCCAGGGCTGGTGACTCTACCACTTCCCTGGGGAGATAATTCCAATGTCTGACCACTCTTCCACTGAGGAAATTTTCCCTGATATCCAACCTGAACCTCCCTTGGCACAACTGGAGGCCGGAGGGGTGAAGGTGTCTGAGACACCCCAGGGCTTCTCAACCAGCACCAGACACCTTCCCATGGGCATCTCAACCCAAAGCTGATCATTTCTCTGTAGGGGCCTTGGTGTCCTTCAAGTTCTAGAAGGTTCTGGACACTTTATATGGAATCATGGAATCATTAGGGTTGGAAAAATACTCCAAGATCATCAAGTCCAACCTTCAAATGAAACCATGTGATGAAGTGTTGTATCTACTCACTTTTTGAACCCTCCCAGGGCTGGTGACTCCACCACTTCCCTGGGGAGACTGTTCCAAAGCCTGACCACTCTTTCAGTGAGGAAATTTTCCCAATATCCAACCTGAACCTCCCTTGGCCCAACTTGAGGCCGTCCCCCCTCATCCTGTCACCTGTTACCCGGGAAAAGAGGCCTATCCCCACCTTGAACCTGGTTTTCACCTCAAGCCGGTCCTGGATTCCTTCAGGATTTTTTTCCCGGAGCAGCTGAGGGGACACAGCACTTCCCAGCAGCTCTCCCTGTCACTCCAGCAGGAATCCAGGATGGAATTGCCACGGGGAGATTAAAAGCAGAGGCTCGGAGTCGGAGCCGTTTTCGAAATGTGTGTGCTCAAGTAAAGGGCTTTTTAATGTTTTAATAACAAATATTACAAGATATTTTTCTCCATGCCCAGTGCCTGCTGAGCCATCCTGCTGAGCCGGTATTTATGGCACTGTAAAGCATGAGGAAGGCACCAGCACCAGGAATACTAATGGCCTGCAGTTTATTACACCAAGGCTGAGTGCTTCATTTTAATTGCATGGAAACATTTAATTTGTCAGATGAGGTGTCGTGGAGTTTTCCTCAGGCACCAGTAACTCATATCTACACTGGGACAAGCAAACAATCTAAGGGAGGTTTTCAGATTACATGGGGTTTATTGTATTTTTATTTTATTTTATTTTACTTTATTTTATTTTATTTTACTTTATTTTATTTTATTTTACTTTATTTTATTTTATTTTATTTTATTCTTTACTTACTTTATTTTATTATTTTATTTTATTTTACTTTATTTTATTTTACTTTATTTTATTTTAATTTTGTTTAATTTTTTACCTACTTGGGGGGTTGTGGGTGGTCACATTCTTGGGCTTTGTAGGGTTACAGTATTTTGGATTCATTTTTGTAAGGTTTGATTGAGGGAATTGAGTTTTTTTCCAGGAGAAAGCATCTCATCTGTCCCCATCTCACAGTATGGATGAGGATGTTCCCTACCTGCTCTTGTTGGCTGAATCTTCTGATGAGACCAACCAGGTCTTTCTACAGGGATGGAGACATATTTTTGGGAAGGAATGGTGGGAATTCAGAGCAGACCTTGTCAAAGGCACTCTCAGGCCTCTCCTCAGAAGCCCTTTCCATCTTTTTTCTGGTCATTTATTCCAGCAACATTTAAGGAGTGAAGAGGAGAGGAAACCCAATCAAACAGTGATGGGTTTCATGGAATTGTAGAATCATGGAATGATTTGAGATGGAAAAGACCTTAAAGACCACCCAGTCCTACCCCCTGCCATGGGCAGGGACACCTTCCACTAGCCCAGGTTGCTCCAACCTGACCTTGGACACTTCCAGGGATCCAGAGGCAGCCACAGCTTCTCTGGGCAACCTGGGACAGGGCCTCAACACCTTCACAGCCAACAATTCCTTCCAATATCCCATCTATCCCTGCCCTCTGGCACTGGGAAGCCATTCCCTGTGTCCTGTCCCTCCATGCCTTGTCCCCAGTCCCTCTCCAGCTCTCCTGGAGCCCCTTCAGGCCCTGCCAGGGGCTCTCAGCTCTCCCTGGAGCCTTCTCTTCTCCAGAGGAACCCCCCCAGCTCTCCCAGCCTGGCTCCAGAGCAGAGGGGCTCCAGAATCATGGAATGGTTTGGGTTGCAAAAGACCTTTAAGACCATCCAGTCCCACCCCCTGCCATGGGCAGGGACACCTTCCACCATCCCAGGTTGCTCCAAACCCCATCCAACCTGGCCTTGGACACTTCCAGGGATGGGAACTTCTCTGGGTAGCAGAAAAGCTGTGACATCAAGTGACATCAAGGCACAGAGTTCAGAATTTGTGCTCTCAAGTGACGTCAAATGTGAACCTGGCAGAAAAACAGGCATTTTAGGAAACAAACCCGCTTAAGAAAAAGGTTAAAAGAAAAAAAAAAAATAAGGAATGTTGTCAGCGTGTCTTTCAAAGGTCTTTCTGATCACAAAAGGGATGGAGAAGATGAAAATCAAGGTCATTTGAAACAAGCTATCTCAAAATGGTGAGAACAGCTCCTTTTTCACCTGTGCTCAAACAGTGATGATAAACAGGGAATAAATGCCCAAATCAGCAACATTTCATTTCCCTCTGCTCTTGGGGGACCTGGACCTCACACCGGAGTTTTTTCCCTCCACGTGCCAATTTAACACTTTTGGACAGTGAAGTCAAAAAACTTTCATTTTGGAAATGAAAGGGGATTTTTTTTTTTTATTCGCTGAATTTGTTTTAACTGCACAGAGAAGTAAAACTGCAAGAGCTTTGTGAGCTGAGTGGTAAATACCTTATCACTGCGGGTTTTAGAGGGAGAGAGGACTCATCCCAAAAGATGTGCTGAGGCTCAGCTCTGACTTTATGGGCTCAGCGCTGTCATGTCTCTGCTGTGGAAGAATAATTCTCCCAGCAGGAATTACCAGGGAAGAGGAATATTATGCAGAAGAGGAGACTCTCTGCTGTCCTTAATATCCACATTATCCCCTTGGAGGCAGCGCAGGAGATGCCTTGGAAATGAGTAAACAGAGAGAAACACACACCACGGGAAGTTAATGACAAATGTCCTGGCCAATCCCACAATTTCCAGTCACTTTAAGCTTCTGGAAGGCCAGGGTTGTGAGGGTGGGGTGGATAATATCTGGATGTGCATCCAGGCCAGGAATCCCTCATTGGATCAGAGGGTCAGATTCCTCTTAACTCCTGCTGATCATCACTGGTATTGACAGTCAGATGAATTTATCACATAATGAGGGTTGTCCCTTGTTCCAGAGGAGGCACCAGGATGATCAGAGGGAGGGAGCAACTCTGCTGGGAGGAAAGGCTGGGAAAACCAGGATTTTTCAGCCTGGAAAAGAGAAGCTTTGGGCTGAAATAACAGCAGCCTCCCAGGAACTGAAGAGAGCCAGAAAGATGGAGAGAGACTATTTCCAAGGGCCTGGAGAGAGAGGACAAGGGGGGAATGGTTTCAAAATGTCAGAGAGTAAGGTTAGATTGGATTTTGGGAAGAAATTCTTGGCTGTGAGGGTGGGGAAGCCCTGGTACAGGTTGCCCAGAGAAGCTGTGG
>NW_016690336.1:309249-313366 GCF_001604755.1 Lepidothrix coronata | reverse complement strand
CCAGGTTGGAGCACCCTGGGCTGGTGGAAGGTGTCCCTGCCCATGGCAGGAGGTTGGATTTGATGATTTTTAAAGTCCCTTCCAACCCAAACCATTCCACGATTCTCTGATTCCTTTTAGGAATCCAGCCATGGACATCTAATTTCATAACTCCTGACCAACGGGCCGAACTAATTTACATTTGTCCTCTTAGTTATTAATGAATTTATAACAGGAGAACAATTTGTCTCTCTGTGCCAAAATCGGGATGTTCAGATGGAAGGGGGAGTGGGGGAAGCTCTTTTTTTCCAAGGAAAAGACACAAAGGTGCTTTGTGCCTGATTTGAATTTCAGACAAACATTTAACAGCTCACTTTGCTTTCCCAGAGTACCAGTGCAGCCTCTAAGAGCAGGGGAAATTGCTATAAATTAAAGTTAAATGTCAAAAAGGCAAAGATGTGCAGGAATGCAGGAGACAATCTCGGTGCAATTGGGGTTGTTACTGAGCTGCTTTTATCCACTTTGCTTGCATATAGTTAAGTGCTCTTCCTGGAAAGGGGAACATTTTTTTTTTTCCCCTTTCTATTTTTAAAGAAGTCCCAACCCCCTGTTCCACTGAGAGAGGATGTTATAATTCCTCATTTTCAAATATCACCAGAGGAAGAATTGTGATTGTCCACTCGTTGTGGCATCATTTAGCTGAAGTTTTGCAACATGCTCTTAGCAAAAATGCCTCCCTTTTGTTATAACAGGTATCAACCTGCTCAGTAAAAGGGAAATTAAGATGCCATTTCTACCTGTGCTGAGTCGTTGGCCTCTGTGGGAGGGAAGTAATGAGATCCCTGCTTCTCCTGGCACTTTAAAATAGAAAACATGAGGGGGAAATGCAGTGGGAGCTCCGTGTGACAGACAAGAAAACAAGGATCAGTGTTTCAACAGCTCCGTCTCACCCATAAAAAAATTCCTTCTGCCAATCCAGGCTGCTCTTGTCACCCCAAATTGTCTCAGGGCCTCTGTCCTCAAGCCCATCGTGGCCCATGGGTGGTGAACTGGTTGTTGGAAGAGAGAATATTTTAATCTCTGGGAGAGAGAATTGATTTATGGTGAGAGACACCTGTCAGGATTCAACCAGCAGCTGGGTCAACAAACACAGTGGAGATGAACAAGTGGGAAGTTCCTCAAACTTCTGAACTTCTGGAACACAGGGGAAGTTCCCCCAACTTCTGAAAACATAACGGGGAACAGACTATTGAGGTTGAATTGTGACACCAAGCAACTGGCTGAGAGGTTTGTGTTTTCACAGCACGAGTCATTCGAGGGTTGAACGGAGCAAGGAAGAAACAACTTTTTATTTCTGTGGGAAAAAGGTGTTTCGACAGCTTGTGGTGTCATTGTGTTGCCATAAATGCAGGCACAGTTAGGGTAGGAATGTTGCTTTATTAATTCTCAAGGGCATCCAGGTGTAAATAACATAAATCTCCCAAGTAGAAATCTTGACCCCACAGCATGAGCTGGAGGGTGGGACGATGCCTGAGCTGGTTCAGCACAGACTAAACAGGGATGAGGGTTTCCCTGGAAGCCTCATCTCCTGGGATAACGTGATCCAAATGCTCCCCCTTGCCCTGCAGACCCGTGGGTCTGTAAAACCACCTGTACCTACAGCTCCAAGGGATGTTTTTAAACCAGTTGTTCTCTTTGTGACACGGAATCCTCACAGGGATGTTACTCACTCTGTAATTCAGTGCAGGAGCAGCAGAGTGTGTAATATGGGGAAAAAAAGCACAAAATCTACCCAATTTGCTTGGGGTTATTGTCCAAACTTGCGTGCAGTTTTGTCAGCAATGGGGCATCATCAGCCCACAACAGGGAGAAGCATCTCAGCAAAGATGGTTGGTTGAGATTGGATAGAAGAAAGGAGTTTTTAACAATGAGGAAGGAAAAACTCTGGGAAAGGTTTCCCAGAGAAGCTGTGGCTGCCCCTGGATCCCTGGAAGTGTCCAAGGCCAGGTTGGAGCAACCTGGGCTAGTGGAAGGTGTCCCTGCCCATGGCAAGGGGTGGGACTGGGTGGTCTTTAAAGTCCCTTCCAACCCAAACCATTCCACGATTTGATGGTTCTACTATTCAAGGCAGGCACTTAAACAGTGGAATCAATCCTATTTTAGGATTCCTGTTAACCAGCCCCACAGCACCACTTCCCATGTGTTTAGGGAGTGAAGTTTCAATGCTCTCTGACCCCTGTGCCACCCTTTCACCCTGTGGGGGCTGGCACAGTTTGGGACAGTCAGACCCCACAGTCTGGCAGGGGGGGTTGGAAGATCCACAAGAGAACCACCAACCCTGTGGGTTCACCCAGAGCCTGGAGGAGGTAGATCACGGTGGAGGGTCTACAGGGAGGCCATGTGAGGAGTGGATGAGGCCACTTGGTTTGTTCAGCCTGGAGAAGAGGAGACTGAGGGGAGACATCAGGGTCTGCAGCTTCCTCATGAGGGGCAGCTCCACCTCTGCTCTGTGTGAGCAGGGACAGGACCCAGGGAAGGGTTGGAGCTGTGCCAGGGCAGGCTCAGGTTGGATCTCAGGAAAAGGTTCTTCCCCCAGAGGCTGGTTGGGCACTGCCCAGGCTCCCCAGGGCAGTGGGCACAGCCCCAAGGCTGCCAGAGCTCCAGGAGGGTTTGGACAATGCTCTGAGGGACAGGGTGGGATTGTTGGGGTGTCTGTGCAGGGCCAGGAGTTGGACTGGATGGTCCTGGTGGGTCCCTTCCAGCTGGGATATTCTATAATCCAATGATCTCCAATGCCAAAGGATCTCTATGCCCCTCTCAGCAAGTCCCAGATGATTTCAAAGGTCTTTCTGATCACAAAATGCTGAAAGCAGCACCATGAGCCCTGTTTTTAGTTAATATCTTTTATATTTCTTCATTTTCAACATGACAGAGACACCAAGTTCCGCAGTGCTGTGCCTTCCTCTCTACCCACATACCAGCAAGGAGCAGGATTTCTCCTTGTTAGGCAATAAAACACATGAAGGAAGTGAAGACACAGTTCCTGATTGACATCCTGTGCTGTGCTAAAAGAGTGAATCCTTGAGTAAGCAACATGTCCTGAGAGCTTTCTCTGAGCCACCACTTCCAACCAGCCAAGCAGAACCTGGCAGAACGGCCTGTATTTGGGGATTTTTGGGGAGGATTCACAGCTTGCCTGGGTGAAGGACCCCTTATTTCCTAGAAAACAGACACCAGATGAATTTGGGGTCTTGTGTGGAGCCAGTCAGGACAGAGGAAGTGGAGTCCAGTGTTGATGACATTGGTCACTGCCCTTGAGGTTGCCAAGAGTCCTGACCCTCAAGCTTCCAGATTTACAGATATAACCCAGAAAGTCACTGATAGGGCTTGTTATTTTTGGAAGGTTTGTTTGAAACCCCCAGGAAAAACAAGAGCTGTGGGCTGGAACTCTGCATGGGGTGAGTCTGGGACAACACAAATCCTGGATGGGATAAAAGTTTCCTGCCAGGGCCTCAGGGTGAGACAATATGGGTGGGAGAATCCTGGATTTCATAGTTCAGGCTCATATCTGAGGGGTCTGGCCATATAAATTCTTGGGGAAGGATGTGTTTGTTTTTTCAGGCTTCCTAAGGAAATGAACCACTTTTGAAATATCTGCTGGTCTGTCAGTCCTGATCCATAACTTTGGAACCCACTGACACATTTCAGATAATTTCTCCAACTCAAAGACCTTCAGCTTCTACAGATTTTGTGAGGAAACACATCTGGCTTCAATACACTCTGGTCCTGTCACTGGGCACCACTGAGATGAGCCTGGTTCCCTCCTGTTTGCACCCTCCCTTCAGATGTTTATAGACATCAAGAAGAATCATAGAATCATAGAATCAACTGCGTTGGAAAAGACCTCTGAGATCATCAAGTCCAACCCTTGATCCAACCCCGCCGTGGTTCCCAGCCCATGGCACTGATGCCACATCCACTCTCCCCTTAAACACCTCCAGGAATGGTGACTCCATCCCCTCCCTGGGCAGCCCATTCCAGTGGTTGAGCACTCTCTCTGGAAAGAATTTCTTCTTGATATCCAACCTAACCCTCCCCTGGCACAGCTGAAGACCCAGCCCTCTTGTCTTGCTGATGG
>NW_016690336.1:305829-308862 GCF_001604755.1 Lepidothrix coronata | reverse complement strand
CCTGGGCTCTCTCCAGTCTGTCCCTGTCCCTCTGGTACTGGGGAGCCAGAACTGGTTTGAAGTGTCCAAGGTCCTCATTGCCACCAGAAATTAAAACCTTTACAAAAATCACCACCGAAGTAAATAATTGTCCTCGTCCTTTTCTCTCTCCTTTTCTCTCTCCTTTTGCACCCCAGTTCCCTCCAAGAACCTTTAACCACTACTCAGGATCTCCAAGTCCAATCAGGAGGTACATTTAGTGACAGCACCTCCTGGGTTTCTATTTTCCCTTCAGGAGAGGATGGAGGTGGAAGTGTAGGGTTGTTTTTCCTGCAGAGGCACACGGACTGTGTCCATGTATCTGCCTTGGGGTATTCCAGTTCTTCAAACCAGCAGTGTCCAAGATTTTTCAGATCCTCAGGGACCTCCCTTTGGAGAGCAGTAACCAAAAGGAAAACAAGGCAGAGCAAATTTGCTGCTGTGCAGTGGCAGCAGAAGGTTGATTTGTGACCCATTCAGCCGTGACCTGAAGACTCAGCAGGTTTAGAAATCACTGACCTGAGAGTTTCAGAGCTCACCCAACTCACAAAGAAACCAAAACAAAGACAACGACCCTGCTAAAGCTCTGAGCAGCCCAGCCTGGAAACATCCCTGCCGGGATTGTTGGTGTCACCTCTTCTCTCCCGACCTCACAGAGCCTTGTGCTGCTTTCAGCACGTGGAGCCTTCGTGGTTTTCATTTCTGTATTTTCCATTTTGGCTTTTAAATGGTTCTTTCAGAACCAAAAATAAAGACAATCCCCCTTATATATACATATATATATGTATATGCACTCACAGGCACATATATAAGTTACACTTCATAAAATTCCTGGAGAAGCCACGGGCGGGATTGATTGAAACAGGCAATTCTGGAGCGAGCTGCAAAGTTCTTCCCTGAATCAGTGAGTCATGAGGCCCTATAAAACACACACTAAAACGTCATAATGACCTACAGGGATTATTCCTTCCTTAAATCTTCCCTGGGAGGGGAAAAAGGAGTTTGCAGAGCGAGGGCAGGAGGAGCTGAGCTGACTGAGCACAACCTGAGTCTCTGCCCCTGGGGGGTGAGGGGTGAGGACAACTGGTTGTGGGGTCAGAAATCCCTGGATCACTTGTTTGCATTTCTAGGAATAGGACAACCTGGATGGGAGCAGCAGGAGACAATCAACTCATAATTTAATTGGGACAGACACAAGGAGGGTGAGAGGCTGGAGATGCTCCAGCCCAGACCCTCCCGTGCCCTGGGCTGATCCCCCAGTGGGGGCAGAGGGCAGGGGGGGATTCTGCCCCTCTGCCCCTGTCTGAGGTGAGACCCCCCTGCAGAGCTGCCTCCAGCCCTGGGAACAACAGCACAAGGATGTGGAGCTGCTGGAGAGAGTCCAGAGGAGGCCCCAGAGATGCTCCAAGGGCTGGAGCCCCTCTGCTCTGGAGCCAGGCTGGGAGAGCTGGGGGGGTTCCCCTGGAGAAGAGAAGGGAGAGCTGAGAGCCCCTGGCAGGGCCTGAAGGGGCTCCAGGAGAGCTGGAGAGGGACTGGGGACAAGGCATGGAGGGGCAGCACAAGGGGGAATGGCAGTGCCAGAGGGCAGGGATAGATAGGATATTGGGAAGGAATTGCTGTCTGGGAGGGTGTTGAGGCCCTGTCCCAGGTTGGTCAGAGAAGCTGTGGCTGCCCCTGGATCCCTGGAAATGTCCAATGCCATGTTGGAGCAAGCTGGGCTAGTGGAAGGTGTCCCTTCCCATGGCAGGGGGTGGCACTGGATGATCTTTAAGGTCCCTCCCAACCCAAACCATTCCATGGCTCTTTGAAGTCAATGTTCCTTTCCCCACACACACAGCCCCAGTGGGTTTTCCCCACACTGATCCTCACAACTACAGACAAAAATGAACTTCTTTTCTTTCTTCTCATTTTTCTAATACCTTTCTCTGTTTCCCAGTATTCCACACTTCTGTCTCCTTTTTTAATGGATAATCATGACGTAAAAGGGAATAAATCACCCAAGCTCGAATAAAAAGGGATTTCTGGTTGGATGGTTTGTTTATTTGTTCCTGGAAAAGAAACAGTCAGAAATATTTTCCCAGAAAACAACATATTTTGCTTGAAAAGACCTTTCCTCTCTGTGAAGTGTTTTATCATCAGTTTTTCTGCCAGTTCTGGTGTTTTGCTGCCAAATGAATCCTGAAGTGCAAGTGAACTTTGAATAAGCAACCTTAACTTCTTTTTTTTGTAATCAGAACTTCAGAGTTAATCCCTAAACGATAATTTATTTTCTCTAAAAATAAGAAAGCTCAACTTTCCCTGGAAAGCTTTGAAGACCAGGACACAGAATGACCTGGAGTTTCTGTGCTTAGCTGAGTTGTTGGGGTTTTTTTGCACTAAAATGTTATTTAAAACATGGTTGAGCTGAGAATCTTAGGGAAGCATGGACCCAGAGGAGATCCAGGGAAAATGCTGGATCTGTGATTCTTTAAATACTCTGGTGCTTTAAAAGTGCCCCCTGCTCTGGAGACACGGTGGAGATCAATCACATTTGGATTTTGGATCAAAGGTTGCTCCTTTGCCCTGTCCTACAAACTGTGTGGACACATCCCAGTGGATCATTTCCAACACACCTTTTACCCCCTGCAGGTACAAAGGTTTTCCTGCCCAGGTGGTTGAAGGACGTTGAACTCGCTGGATCAGCATCATTTTTGGAGCCAACAGGACCTGGAATCTGTTTTAGGCTGAGATTCATTCCTCCCTCACAGTGCTGATCACCTCATACAGAGTAGAAAAAAAGCCTTTTTATAAATCTTTCTGTCCAAACTTCCTGAAGGTTGGTGTGAGGAAGTGTCCAGGGACAGTTGGATGGAGCTTGAAGCAAGTTGGGGTAGTGGAAGGTGTCCCTGCCAGTGGCAGGGGGTGGAACTGGATCATCTTTAAGGTCCCTTCCAACCCAAACCAGTCTGTGATTCTAAGAGTGATAGTGGAAGAAAGAAAGACTCTTCTGGGGTCCCACAGCTCCCACTTCCAGAG
>NW_016690336.1:297367-304558 GCF_001604755.1 Lepidothrix coronata | reverse complement strand
TTGAGCATCTGTGAAACGAACAGATTGTCTCCTCTTTTGAAACAAACAAAAAAAAAAAAAAAGCCCCAAACCAGAACTCAGCACAGCTCGAGGCTCCTCTGTGCCATCATCCAAAGAGCAGCATCTCTGCCGTTCAACTCCAGCAGCTCCTCAGACCTCTTCTCCAGGGGTGGAAATGGCAACGGGAAACGTGAGCCAGGGATGAATCTGGGTCTCAGGGCTTTGAATGATGTGAATGAGGAGTGCTGGAAATGGAGGAATTCGTGGAGCTTGAGGAGAGTCTCTGCTGCCTAACGGGGTTTTGTAGATCCCAGAGTCACAGGTGAAGGGTTGGAAGGCACCACAGTGGGTTATCTGGTCCCACCTCCTCGCTCATCCCACAGCACGTGGCATGGGATTGTGTCCACACAGTTCTGGGATATCTCCACTGAGGAGACTCCACACCCTCTCTGGTCCCTGTTCTGTGTTCACAGTTAAAGTTCTCCCTCATGTCCAGGTGGAACTTCCTGGGCATCAGTTCCTGCCCGTTCCTCTTGTCCCCTTGCTGTGCACCCCTGGGAAGAGCCTGGTCCATCCTCTGCCCCCTCCTTGCAGTCACTGATGGACATGGATGAAGTCCCTTCCCAGTATCTCCTCTGGAGGCTGTACAGCCTCAGCTCCCCCAGCCTGTCCTTGTGAGAGATGATGATCCTAAAGCTTCAGTGATAAAAAGCCTTTCTGCTGCCCAGCTGTCTGTTTTCATTAAGTCCAAATGAATTTAACATGTTCATGGGTTAATATATTGAAGATGCTCCCTTTGGTTGAAAATATCAAATTATCAGAAATTCCTGTCAAAGAAAAGATGTGCAGACAGAAAAATGAATCCCAGAATCAACCAGGTTGGAAAAGACCTCTGAGATCACCCAGTCCAACCTGTGACCCAACCTCACCTTGTCACCCCAACCATGGCACTCAGTGCCACATCCAGGCTCTCCTTAAACACCTCCAGGGATGGTGAAACCAAGTGTCTTTAGGAAAACAGGTCTAGAACAGGTGGATGTTGCTCCTGTGGGGGTTGTGCACAGGGACCTCAGTTCCACAGTCAGATCCCAAAGTGCAGAGCAGGGACCCCCAATTCGCTGTCACATCCCAATCAGCACTCCCAGAGAATCACAGAATCATGGAATGGGTCGAGTTGGAAGGGACCTTCAAGACCATCTCATTCCAACTCCCTGCCATGGGCAGGGACACCTTCCACTAGCCCAGGCTGCTCCCAGGTCACGAACACTTCAGGGATGGGGAGAACATCTATGATACAACCCCTTCCAGCCCCTCCACGGAGTCTCTCATCAAACACAATCAACTCTACGCTTTGTCCAGCTGCTGATGGAGCTCATCACACCGAGGACTTGCAGCACAGGAGCTCTTTAGGGTGATGAATTTGTCCATCGCTGTTTTGGGTCAAGCAATTTTTTTAACTCCCGCCCTAGAAAAAGGCCCTCTCCAGCTTTCCTCTCCTTTTATCCCCATCAGAGTTGCTGATTATGTGAAGAAAAGCACTTTAGGTGGACCTGTGCCAGGTCAGTCCATACAGTTTTCTCCTCCACGAAGGTGGTTGCTGAGGGATGAGCCTCTAATCCAGCAAAGAGTTAAAGGACATGAAAGCCCTTCCAGCAGCAGTTTGGTGCACACGGGAAGAGCAATTGGGAATGGGAGCATGAATGAGTGACCCCCAGAACATCATGGTGACACATCACTATTGTTCCCTCACAGAATGTTTCCTTGGGGAGCAAAAGGAGGCAGGAACAAGCTCCCAAATGATGGCTGACAATAAAAAAAAAAATTAATAAAAAAAAATAAGGAGAGAGGAGTGGGATAAAAGGGGGGTAAAAAAAGAACACCCAGAAAGGCTTCATAGGCTTAAGAGCAAATTACTCTGCAATTCAGAGAGAGATTTCACGGCCATGCTGCAGGGATAATGCATTCTGAGTGGCTGGAATTTCATTTAATTCCACTTCATTGTTGAGCATCTTTTCCAGTGGTTCTGCGAGCGAACGCCGTGTGCCCATTTTCCCATTTTCCCTGTTTTAACCTGGCCCTGTGACAGTCCCGCGGGATGTGCCGCGCTCGGGGTTTGTTTGTGCGACGCCTCCCGCGTCCCGAGACAAAGAAAACGTTCACAAATGAACCTTAATTTTTGTCTACAATTGCTGTTTAGGCTGCTGACTGAAGGGTTTTGTCTCTGCCGTGCACCTGGGGTGGCACAGGCTGTCAATCACTCAAGGATCAATTAATTGATGTGTCAATCTGGTTTTCTACCTTTGCAGAAATCCCCGCGGTTGCCTCCAGTGACTGAGGGGGCAGAAACCTCTGGAAATCTCAGCAGGTTAATGGAGTTGTTGAGTGGGTTGGATTGGGAAGGATCTTGAAGATCATCCAGTTCCACCCCCCTGCCATGGGCAGGGACACCTTCCACTAGCCCAGGTTGCTCCAAGCCCCGTCCAACCTGGCCTTGGACACTTCCAGGGATTCAGGGGCAGCCACAGCTTCTCTGGGAAGCCTGTGCCAGGGCCTCAACAGCCTCCCAGCCAACAATTCCTTCCCAATATCCCATCTACCCCTCCCCTCTGGCAGTGGGAAGCCATTCCCCCTCATCCTGTCCCTCCAGCCCCTTGTAAGAAATATAATTCCCTGGACCAGTCCTGGGTCAGTTGTATTTGCCATAGTGCCACCAGCTGGAAACATCAAATTGTTCTGGTTTTGTGCCCTTTTTGCTTTCTTCTCTTCTCTTTCTGTGGTGGCTGGATCCACCTGGTTTCCTTGGCAATAAAAATGTGACAGCAAAATTGTCCCAAGTTATTTTTTCCCTTGGATGAGTTCCATTCTTGGAAGGTCTTTTTCTCACGGAGAAAGACAGGGGAGCTTCTTGGAACATGTTAATTCCTATTCAAGCCCCCCCAAAAAATCATCTTTGGGAATTGAACTCTCCCCCTTCCTTTGAGCTCTTTGGAAGTGAAGTGTGATGGGTGGAAATGGTGGTGCCACAGGTATTGGAGCTGGTTGTCCCTCCATGAACAGGGAGACGTGAAGATGGTCACATTTGGCTGGATGAGGGATTTTTTAGGTGCAACTGGGAATAATTGAGTGTTTTCTTGTGCGGCCCCATCTGCCTGTGGCCACTGTTCCCTCCTGCTTTATAATTAGCTCCAGCACTGTTGCAAGGACTGATTTGTCATTTTGTCTTTGTCCCATTTCCAGCATAAAAAAAAAGGAGCTTTGATACAAGTCCCACTTCCATGTGAAACCAGTGTTTGCAGATGGAGTCAAAGGACAGCCTGACCTAAAATCCCACTTTGGCCCCATGGTGAAAATGAAGGAGACAATTAGAAATCAAAAGGCAGCAGAGGGAGAACAGATCCAGGAAGGTGGTAATTAGAAAAAATGAGAAGCTACGAAATCCAGACAGTGGGTTTGGAAAACTCAAGGAATTCAGGAAAGGATTTAAGATTTAAGAACACAAGGGACCTTAGCAAAGATTTTTGGCTCATTTTTAGTTGAGGGGAAGAAAGCAATAACCTGTTCTCCATCCCTCAAGATGTTCTCACCTTCCTCTGCCATTTTTAAAATTCAGTGGAAGAATTATTTGTGTTTCACGGATATCATTAGGAATAATTACCAATGAAGGTATTAAAAAAATACTAGGAGTTGTTTAAAAATTATTAGGTCATTTTAATGCACCTAAAATGTTGGCTGAGGGGGATCTGCACAGGATTGTGGTACAGAAACCCTCGTGGCTTAACATGAGCTTTTACTCAGAATAAATATATTATACATCATGACAGGGATAGGAAGGATTTTAACCAGACAATTTCCAAGTGACCCATAGAGATTTAAGGAATGCAGGCTGTGTTAGGGAATGGGGTTAAGGGGTCCTGGAAAGCAACAGATCCCCGGGAATTCCCACCGTGGGGCTGCAGCAAAGACACCAACAGAGAGCCTGGAGAAAACAAAAAGGGAGGTGGAATTAGGAAAGGAGGAGTGTTTGCTGCTTCTGTGCAAGAGTAAGATCTTTCAAGCATCTGGCTGGCTGCTGTCAGATTTAAAAAGGAGTTTGGGGAAAGGTCTGAAGAGAATCCAGAAAAAAAAAAAAAAGAAAAAGGAGCGCAAGAAAAATCACTGGAGAGCTGGAGAAAGTGCCTTGCACTGAGATTTTCCACAATCCAATCTGTTTGGTTTATCAACAATAAGAAGATGGAGAGGTGACTAATTTGATTAAGGTGTGTAAGTGCTTTCACAGGGAGAAAATTGTGGTGAGCAGAGCGGTCTTTAATCTTGTGGAGGAAGGAATATTTATGGCTGGGAGTGGGTTCCTGACATATTCAAATCGAAATAATTCTGGCGGAGCGACGACGGGCCAAGCGAAGGCAGGGCCGTGCAAAGTGCTGCTTCTCTCTGCTTTCAAATCAGGGCTGCATTTCTCCCTCCAAGGGACAATCATTTTTGATTTGAAGCTCTCCCTGTGCTGCTGACCAGCTAAATCCAACAGCAAACAAGAGGTCAGTTGAAATGGTCAGTGATGTCTTGTAGACTGGCAGTCGCTGCAACGCGGGCTCAACGCTAACATTTTTTGCTTTCAAGGGTTTTTTTAGGATTCCAGGATTAGGCACAGCTGCTCTCCAGGTGTCAACTGTCCCAACCAGCCTCTCTGAGCTCTTGGTGTCACGTCACATGGTTTGGACAGATGACAGCTCAGCTGAGAGAATTGGGGTTGTTCAGCCTGGAGAAGAGAAGGCCCAGGGGTGACCTTATTGCAGCCTTTCAGCACCTGAAGAGGACCTGTGAGAAAGGCAGAGAGGGATTCTGGACAAGGGGGAATGGCTTCCCAGTGCCAGAGGGCAGGGTTAGATGGGATATCGGGAAGGAATTCCTGGCTGTGAGGGTGGGGAGGCCCTGTCCCAGGTTGGGCAGAGAAGCTGTGGCTGCCCCTGGATCTCTGGGAGTGTCCAAGGCCAGGCTGGACAGGGCTTGGAGCAACCTGGGCTAGTGGAAGTTGTCCCTGTCCATGGCAAGGGGTGGGAGTGGATAGTCTTAAAGGTCTTTTCTAACTCAAACCACTTCAGGATTCTGGAGCCCCTCTGCTCTGGAGCCAGGCTGGGAGAGCTGAGGGAGTTCCCCTGGAGAAGAGAAGGATCTAGGGAGAGCTGAGAGTCCCTGGCAGGGCCTAAAGGGGCTCCAGGAGAGCTGGAGAGGGACTGGGGACAAGGGATGGAGGGACAGGACAAGGGGGAATGGCTTCCCACTGCCAGAGGGCAGAGTTAGATGGGATATTGGGAAGGAATTGTTGGCTGTGAGGGTGGGGAGGCCCTGTCCTAGGTTGGTCAGAGAAGCTGTGGTTGCCCCTGGATCCCTGGAAGTGTCCAAGGCCAGGTTGGATGAGGCTTGGAGCAACCTGGTCTAGTGGAACGTGTCCCTGCCCATGGAACTAGATGATCTATAAGGTCCCTTCCAACCCAAACCATTCCATGATTCCATGATTCCATGATGAAAAAACAACCTCACGTGCTGCATAAAAAAACCTGGTACATCTCATCCGACGTGTCCTTCCTCAATCCTGTGATTTAGGGTGGGCCCTGGGAGCAGTTTCACTCGATTAAATGGCTTTGCTGGAAGTGCACCGAGATGGCACCTTTCCCAGGACATCCATTCCCGGTCAGTGTGAGCACGACATCCACAGGCTCTGAGAAGCTGCCACCACACAGACCAGAACAGGGGTGTGAAGGTCAGAAAGGGGAAAAGCAGGAGCAGAAAACTCTTCCTGCCCTGATGGAGTGAGTTTGGAGATATCTCCAAGCAAGCAGCAATTAAAAGAAAATCTGTTGTGTGCCTTCCCCTGGACTGGTCACTAGTGAGGCCACATCTCGAGTGCTGTGTCCAGTTCTGGGCCTCTCAATTTACGAAGGACGTTGAGGGGCTGGAGCGTGTGCAGGGAAGGGAATGGAGCTGGGGAAGGGGCTGGAGCAGCAGGAGCAGCTGAGGGAGCTGGGGGAGCTCAGCCTGGAGAAAAGGAGGCTCAGGGGGGACCTTCTGGCTCTGCAACTCCCTGACAGGAGGGGGGAGCCGGGGGGGTCAGGCTCTGCTCCCAGGAACCAGCAGTAGGACAAGAGGGAAGAGCCTCCAGCTGTGCCAGGGGAGGTTCAGGTTGGACATTGGGAAGAAGGTTTTTACAGAGAGGGTGATCACACATTGGAATTGGCTGCCCAGGGAGGTGGTGGAGTCACTTCTCTGGAGGTGTTTAAGGACACACTGGATGTGGCATTGGTGTCATGGGCTGGGTGACAAGGTGGGGTTGGATCCCAGGTTGGACTCAACGGTCTCAGAGGTCTTTTCCAACCTGGTTGATTCCAATGGATTGTGTGATTCTCTGCCTCCCTGCTGTTGCCTAAAAGAAAACTCAGGGGAAAAAAAACGCTAGGGCAACTTAATTTTGGAGGTAAGGTGAGGGAAGGTTTAATGATATAAAAAGTTACGTGCCTGCTCCCCAGTCCAGTGTCCAATCCCTGATTTTATCCACCACCCCACCAGCCTTTACCCCTGTCCACCCCTGCCCCGCCCCTTGGGAATTGGGTCTGGGGTCATTTTGGGACCCTTTTCTTCCTCAGCTTGGTCTTCTTCAGAGTACAGAGTGCACACAGTCACCCGGTTCTTGGTCGTGTCTTGCAGTTCAGGCCAGGGAGCAAATGTTTTTAAACAGTAGAAGGCCTACCTAGGAGAGAGACTAAACATACTAAATGGAATTTAGGGGGGAATTGATATGGGGACTATGGAATGGGGTAAGAGGGTTGGGGAATACGTGCAGCTTCTGTGCTAAAGGGTGAGGGAACGAACGCGGCTGTTTTTAAAAATCTACATTTGCTATATAACTACTTATAAAACTTAGAAAAATTAGAAAAAGCAAAAAAATCAAAAAACCTTAAGGCAACACTGCATCCTGGCCTGGAGCAGGAACAGTGTGGCCAACAGGTCCAAGGAAGTGATTCTGGCCCTGTATCAACACTGGTGAGGCCACCCCTGGAGTGCTGTGTCCAGTTCTGGGCCCTCAGCTCAGGAAGGACATGGAGGGGCTGGAGCAGGTCCAGAGGAGAGCAACGAGGCTGGGGAAGGGACTGGAGCACAAGTGCTGTGAGGAGAGGCTGAGGGAGCTGGGGCTGTTCA
>NW_016690336.1:271533-296965 GCF_001604755.1 Lepidothrix coronata | reverse complement strand
ATGATTCTATGATTCTATGATTCCAGGGAGGTCTGCAGAGCCTCCTGTCCCACAGGACACGGCAGCCGGGGACGGCACTTCCCTGGATCTGCTCTTGGCTCCCTCTCCGAGTGCTGAGCTCCCATCCCTTTGGAAAATGTTCAGGAGGCCTCTGGGGAGCATCACCCCAGCTGAAAGCCAAGGAGGCTTAATTACAACCCCAGTGGAGAGCTGAGCTGCCAGCTGGGACTCGGCACACGCTGCAACCACGATGTGGAAGTCATGGCACTGAAGCAGAAAATAGGGACGTGTCGAGCCATCCCCTGGCCTCCTGCAATGATTGAAGTGCTACCAGGGCTTTCTGGGCTATTTGTGTGCATCTCCTCAGCTCCTAATTGTTATGTTTTCTCACAGCCCCCCCAAGTCCTTTCAGCAACAAATAAATAAATAAATAAACGAACATCCAGGAGTTCCCATCCCTGTGATAAGAGATGGAGCATTTTTTAGCCCCCGGCCCTTGTCTCGTGTTCATGAGGCTCAGGCTGGCAGCAGGGACTGTAATTTGAATTAAAGGCCTGTAAAAGGGAATTTAAAATCACTGGGCCGGATCATTAGCTGGTGCAAGGCCCTGCTGACCAGTTCAAGGCAACAGAACTAAAATTATTTAGATGAAGCATCAAGATCTTGACTGTGTGCAAAGGAAACCATGCCCGACCTGTCCTCACTCAGACCTCCAAGCTCTCCCTGCTCGCCGTGCTCTGTGGGAAGAGAGGTTAATTATCATCATCTGGAAGTGAAATGGAGTAAAGGAGGATTTAGGAGGCACGTCAGGAAGCTGTGAGCTCTGTCAGCATGGCATGTTCTCACAAGGAAGGCGTGAGGGGTGTCTGACCACTTTTATCAGTGAAACTTGGGGTGCTTAAAGCCTGGAAAAGATGCTACAAAGAGCAGCACACAACCCTCCCCCCCAAACCCCCATCCTAGGAAGGAGATGATGATCTCCTCCAGCTCTTTGATTCCCTTTTTCTGAGTGCTCCCATTTCCCAGTGCAAGTGCTGAGCAGGGCACAGGCTATCTGAATTATTATCCGAGCAAACACTCTCATTCTCAGGCTCTGGGAAGTTTTCCAGCTTAATTAACATTAACATTTGTTTTCACTAAGCCTTCTGTCAGTGTGCCACCAGCAGCACTAAATATGAGCCCTGGGTACACACACACACACACACGGAGAGGTAAGTGCAGTTCAGGTGGAGCTCGTGGAGCTTGATTTTCCCAGCTTTGTTCCTTACGAGGGTTGTTATCCCTCGGGTCTGTAAATCATCCCCTCCTGGAGCTGCAGAACCCTGTCCCTTGTCACCTGCTCTCATTGAAAGCTAATGACCAACATCGTGTAACATCCTCGGCTCATCTGTACCCAGACACGAGCTGTGATTGCCTTTTGCTGCTGATGATGTTGGTTGTAAAGAGAAGACGAGAAAAATCGGGATTTAAAGCGGCATCATGTCCCTGTTTCCCTCCCAGATCCGTTTAGACGCAGGTTTCTCACCTATCAGAGAATTATGGAATGGTTTGGTTTGGGAGGGACCTTAAAGATCATCCTGTTCGACTTCCCTGCCAGAAGAACCTATTTGTCTCATCCAGTTTCTCCAGGAGCAGTTCATCCAGGGGAGAAACGGAATCATGGAATCACAGGATGGTTTGGGTTGGAAAGGACCTTCAAGCCCATCTCATTCCACCCCCTGCCATGGGCAGGGACACCTTCCACTAGACCAGGTTGCTCCAAGCCCCGTCCAACCTGGCCTTGGATACTTCCAGGGATCCAGGGGCAGCCACAGCTTCTCTGGGCAACCTGTGCCAGCGCCTCCCCACCCTGTCCTGTGAATGCAGAGGTTTTAATTCTTCTTCTTTTCCTTTGGTCAGTTTGTGGCTTTGATGATGAGAGGATGGTGAGTGAATGGTCTGATCCTCTGCAGTGCATCCTCTGTGTGTCCAGAAAAAAGCAGGATCTTTGTCCTTGCCTGGAGAGAAATTCCTATAAGGAGCAGCTGAGGGAGCTGGGGGAGCTCATCCTGGAGAAAAGGAGGCTCAGGGGGGACCTTCTGGCTCTGCAACTCCCTGACAGGAGGGGGGAGCCGGGATGGGTCAGGTTCTGCTCCCAGGGAACAAGGGACAAGAGGAGAGGGAATGGCCTCAAGTTGTGCCAGGGGAGAGTCAGGTTGGACATCAGGAGAAATTTCTTCCTGGAAAGGGTGGTCAGGCCTTGGATGGGGCTGCCCAGGGCAGTGATGTAGTCCCCACCTCTGGAGGTGTCCAAGGAAGGACTGGACATGGCACTGAATGCTTTGGGCTGGGTGACATGGTGAGCATCGGGCACAGGGGGGACTCACAGAATCCCAGAATATGCTGAGCTGGAAGGGACCCACAACGACCATCTAGTCCAACCCTCAGCCCTGCACAGGCCCAGCCCCAAGAGTCCCCCCCTGTGCCCCAGAGGATCAGCCAAACCCTCCTGGAGCTCTGGCAGCCTTGGGGCTGTGCCCACTGCCCTGGGGAGCCTGGGCAGTGCCCAACCAGCCTCTGGGGGAAGAACCTTTGCCTGAGATCCAACCTGAGCCTGCCCTGGCACAGCTCCAGCCATTCCCTGGGTGCTGTCCCTGGTCCCTGTCCCTGGTCCCCCCAGAGCAGAGCTCAGTCCCTGCCCCTCCCCTGCCCCTCACAATACTCGATGATCTTGGAGGATTTTTCCAACCTCAAAGATTCTGTGATTCTCTGAGGGTGGCTGAGATTGGCCAGGTTGATGAGAAGAGATACAGACTAAGAGAGGTCACAACTGTGGAAGGTGCCACCCAGGATTTCTCATCCTCTCTGTGCAGCTCTGACACAGACACACCCACCACCCTCAGTCACCTAAACATCATAGAATCACAGAACAATAGAATCAGATGGATTGGAAAAGACCTCTGAGATCATCAAGTCCAACCCTTGATCCACCCCCACCGTGGTTCCCAGCCCATGGCACTGATGCCACATCCAGTCTCACCTTAAACACCTCCAGGGACGGAGACTCCATCCCCTCCCTGGGCAGCCCATTCCAATGGCTGAGCACCCTCTCTGCAAAGAATTCTTTTCTAATATCCAATCTAGACCTCCCCTGGCAGGGCTTGAGGCCATGCCCTCTTGTCCTACTGCTGGTTCCTGGGAGAAGAGCCCAACCCCCAGCTGGCTCCCCCCTCCTGTCAGGGAGTTGCAGAGAGTGAGGAGGTCTCCCCTGAGCCTCCTCTTCTCCAGGCTGAACAGCCCCAGCTCCCTCAGCCTCTCCTCCCAGCACTTGTGCTCCAGTCCCTTCCCCAGCCTCGTTGCTCTCCTCTGCACCTGCTCCAGCCCCTCCATGTCCTTCCTGAGCTGAGGGCCCAGAACTGGACACAGCACTCCAGGGGTGGCCTCACCAGTGCTGAGTCCAGGCCAAGAATCACTTCCCTGCTCCTACTGCCACACTGTTCCTGCTCCAGGCCAGGATCCATTGCCCCACTCTGGCTCCTGTTCAGCTCCCTGTCCATCCCCACTCCCAGCTCCCTTCCTGCCTGGCTGCTCTCCAGCCCCTCTGTGCCAGCCTGGAGCTGCCGGGGGTTGTTGTGGCCAAAGTGCAGGACCCGGCACCATCCCTGGAGCCATTTCATGCATCCCCCTGTGACAAGTGACACACGTCAACACTGCCCTTACCAACCTCCAAACTTTGCAAAATGTCATGGCTGGATGGGGCTTGGAGCAACCTGGGCTAGTGGAAGGTGTCCCTGCCCACGGCAGGGGGTGTCATGAGGTGGGCTTGAAGGTCCTTTCCAACCCAAACCATTCCATGATTCCATGATTCTGTTTCTCCCCTGGATGAACTGCTCCTGGAAAAGCTGTATGAGACAAACAGATTCTTCCTCATCTCTGAGATTGCCTCATCTTCTCTCTGTTTAAACACAGATTCATTTCTTCTGTCACCAGCAGCAAATATGGGGACAAAGCCCAATACTCTGGACCAGTCCCTGCTGTCACTGATCCTTTTCCCTGTTTCATCCCATCCAAACGTGGCTCCTCTCAAGCAGAGATAAATAAGCCTTCCACAAGCATTCCCAGAGGTTTGGTGCATGCTTTCAAGGACAGAATTCCTTTACTTCCTCAGAGCCAACCTTTCCATTCTGTTTGGACCTCCCATGTGGGGAAAAAAAAACACAATACCTTAATCCCATCCATTCCTGTACCAGGAAATCCAAGATTTAAGAGCTCAGCTGCACAAACTGGGTTCATTTGGCTTTGGTTGACTTCAAGGAGACTCACCTGGGACAGGGTGGGAGGGTTTGGTCGGAGACATCCCATAAATTGGGTGCTCTGGGGTTGCTGCTGTGTTTCTTTGTGGAGGAGATGGTTCCTCCTGAGATCTTGTGCTGAACTGGAAGTGGAGCCACACTCCATCCTCTGCTTGGCAACAGAAGAGAAGGTTGGCATGGCAACCTCCTTCTGACGTGGAGAAGGTTGTTAGAAAGGGGACTGAGATCGGCTGTTGTCTCGTCCACCGAGAGAGGGACAAGAAGGAACCAATTGGAATTAAAATTAAAAATCAGGGATAGAGGGGGAAATACTTCCAACCACCCCTGGGTGGTGGGGGAGGCCACAGCACCTCCCTCACTTGGGATGGTTGATGGATAGGCAGGATTAAGCTGCCAAGGCTGGTCCAGATCCACCCAACCCTCTTCAGTGCCAAGCTTTGAATGGGGATGTTTCTTGATGTTATTTGAGCTGCAGCTTTCAAGGCCTCCTCAGGTGCTTCAGCTCTTCCCTGCTTTGCATTAACACACAAAAAATCTCTTCATTTTCCAGTTTTTCCCTGGCTCTGCCAACAAATCTGCACCCACACGTGTTATAACACCAATCTTGGTGTTATTACCCTGTTTCTAACTTCATTTTTCAAATTCCCGGTGAACAACCAAACTTTTCCCAGTTTTTCCAGTTGAATTCACCTCATTGCACAGAAGCACAGAATCCTAGAATGGTTTGGGTTGGAAGGGACTTCAAGGATCATCCAGTTCTCCCCTCCTGCCATGTTCATTAGGTCAGTTTGCCAACTTCTGAATTGAATCAGGATCCATCTCTCTTGCACCCCATCCTTCTTTTTTTTTTTCCCTTCTTCTCCTCTTACAGGACACCCCGAACTCACCAACCTGGACTGTCTGGCTGCTCTTGAAACTTAAAATATTTCCACTTCACAGCTCCAAATTTCTGAACTAGAAATTCAACTTTGTAGAGTTGGATCTTCGGAGGGTTCAGAAAGGATGGGATGTGAGATGACAGCTGACGGATCCAACCCTTAATGAATACCCACTAATGGGAATCTTAGGGAATATTAACCCTTGGGATCTCTGTGGGTTCTGAACCAACCTTGCCTCTGTCTTCAAGCTAAAATATGCAGATTGGACAACAATTATCTGGAAAAAGAGGGGTCATGTCCCTGCAGCTGCAGAGCATCCTTGGCTCTGGAAGCATTCCAGAGGAACACAAAGGATTGTGGAGAAACACTCAGGGCTGCTGAGAACTGAATTTAACCCAACACAGGCATCCCTTCTGCCTAAAACTAATCCACCCTGTTATTTTGGAACACGTCCCCTTAAATTGGGGTTTTCCAGAGAATAGATTTGTGGCCTTTTATGACTGTTTTTAGAAGCTTCATATATTTTCTTAGCTCATTATTTTACCTGTTTTGGCCCATTTTGGGGGTTCCTGGATGAGGCAGTGTCTTGTATATGCTCAGAGAGCACCCCAGCTTGTCCTTGGTGATATTCATGGTCTAACACAACGAGGAACAGCACAGGTTGGGAACTGAATTATTAGGACACCACAAACAGGGTAAGAAATAATCTAAGGCTGGAAATATCACAGCAGAAGGATCAATAGGAAAAATAGCCATGAAAAAATTATTGCTGGACCTTTAGACTTTTAAAACAAAACACAGATTTGGTATCAATCGTTTCCAGCAGGACCAAGGAAGGTTCAAGATGGTGCTTGAGTAAGGAGGGCAGAATTCACAGAATCATGGACTGGTTTGGGTTGGGAGGGATGTTAAAAATCACCATGGGCAGGGGATTGCCCATTCCAATTAATTCTTTAGCTTTCCCTGGTTAAAAATAAAAACAAACCTAACCCACGAGGCAGAATCTCAATCTCCCCGTGAAATAAATAACAGGAACGAGCAAACCTCAAGCTTTTCCTTTCCCCAGCACACAGACAGAACCTCAGCCCGTCACAAACCCTACTGGATTTAAATATCCAGAATATTCAGTGCATCAACAACAACAACAAAATATAATCCAGGCTATTTCATATGACAATGCACAGAGGACGAAAATAGAAAGGGCCGCTCCATTAAGCTTGAATCTCAAACTGCACTGAAATTATAATCAACAGCTTCTTCAGGGCAAGGGAAGACAAAACAAAGGGAGGCAGGAGGGAAAAAAAGGCATGGAGGGTTTTTTTTTCCCCAATGGCACTTAGAGGAACACAGTTCCAGCCTTTTTCTGCCCCCCACCCCACCCCTGGGACAAGTGGCTTGGCTGAATTCCGGGGTTTTTAGCAAACCCCTCTTGTTTTCCAGAGGCAGGAGCGAGGCAGGATCCATCAGCAGGATGCCCTGATCCACTGCCCTCCTTCCCTGCCCTCTTCCCGGTTTCCTTGGAGTCAAAACAAGTCCAAGGAAAGGCAGGATTGAATCCTACCCAGATCCATCAGCGTAGGGTTAGTGTGGGACACATTAGGGCAGGTTTAGGGTGGGGGACTCGACCTTCACCCCATTCTCTGTATTGTCCTTTCAGGTCTCTCCTCTCTTGTTCTCAGGCTACAATAAGATGTCATTTATCATTTGTGATTGTTTTCCAGCCAGATTTTTTCAACAGACATTGGAATATCAAGTGGAATAATTCCATATTTATTTATTTATCTATTTATTTATTTATTTATTTTGTACTTCTTGAGGTCACCGTTTCCAAAGCCAACATTTCGTGGAAAAATCGAACGAAGGAACCGACAAAAATAAAGTTTGCAGTGACAATTTAACTAGTTTTTCCTGGCATGACCTCACCCTGCCCCAGGATTCAGAAACAGGAACTGACTTCCCTGAGCGAGGAAAACTTGAAAAGTTGACACAAATCAGTCTCTCTGTGCTGCTCTCTTTGGAGTGTGCCTATAATCCCCAAACTCCTTCGGATTCCACAGGTTTCCTCCAGCTACAAAATCCGATTCCTGATATTATATTATTTTTTTTTTCATCATTGATTGATGTAAATGAAATAGGAAGAGAAATACCAGCTCTCCAGGCAAAAAGAAAAATGCCTCTTTTACAGGCTCAATATTTCACACAGAATATTCATCCTTCTTTGGGAGCAACTTCTTTTTTTTTGGGGGGGGGCCTCTCACATTATATTTTTACTGACATCATTAAATGCTGAATGTGGGCAATACTTTTAATTTATGGACAATTTACAGCGAGCACAGAGAACCTCGACAGGGCTCTTTTTGCTTTCTTTATCATCTCCCCCATAAATTCCAGCTGCTCCAAGGAGCAATGAGGAATCAGGGCTGTGTTTGATCCTTGGATCTCCTGATCACACCCAGGACTTTCTTCGTGGCTTTGGGGTTGTTTGGAGCCTTGGAGGGCAGTTCAGATTTTTTTTTTGCAGTGGCCTCCTGACTGCTTTCCTTTTTTTTTTTGGGACAGCTTGGGAAGGGATGAGAGCAGGGAGAGGGAATGAATTGGTGGAGGAACAGCCACACCAGAGCAGACAAAAGGCTCACCAAGCCCAACTCCAACTGCAGAGTCCCATGGAGACACCTCAGGAAGGTTCTACTGTGCTGTCCTCCAGATTTACACATTGCTGGTCCTTTTGCCATCAACCTGGGATGGTTGAAATCCGTTGAAAATCCACATTTCACATGTTCTGTCCCCTTTTTTCCCCTTTTCCCCCCCACATTCACACCCCCGGGAAGGTGCCGGACTCGCCTCTCTATTTAACTGCTAAAGGATGAGCACAGCTGACAACTTTTATGTGGTGTGGCTCCTCCAAAAGGAGAAAAAGAGGTGGGGTTGTGTCCCTGAGGGACCACGATGGAGCTCAGGCAAGGATGGAGGTGCCTCCACGGTTGCTGACGGTGCTCAAACCACCCAGACACAATGTTGAGAGTGACTCTGGGGCTTCTCCACTTGAGAGTTGTATCCATGGAGTCCCCTTGTCCTCTCTCTTCCAGCTCCCTTCCAATTCAGACAGATGCCATTGGCAGAGATCACAGATGGAGAGCGTGACCTTCTTAGCTTGGGTGAGAAGGGAGCATGGCCAAGGCCTCACTCTTGGAGTGGAAAAGCACCTGGAAAGAAAAGAACTGAGTGAAAGTCAAAAAGGAGAGGGACAGATCAACTATGAGTTTCCTCCTTCTCCTCTTCATTCTTCATTCTTCTTCTTCTTCTTCATCTTATTATTATTTTGTTATTATTATTTATTTTTATTTTTATTATTATTATTATTTTCTTCTTCTTTTTCTTCTTCTTCTTCTTCTTATTTTGTTATTATTATTATTATTTATTATTGTTTTATTATTATTATTAGTCTTTTTCTTCTTATTTTGTTGTTGTTATTATTATTTTCTTATTATTATTTTGTTATTATTATTATTATTATTATTTTCTTATTCTTATTCTTTCTTCTTTTTCTTCTTCTTTCTTCTTCTTTCTCCTTTCTTCTTCTCCTTTCTTCTTCTCATTATTTTCTTCTTATTATTATTTTCTTATTATTTTCTTCTCCTTCTTATTTTATTATTATTATTATTATTTTCTTATTCTTCATCTTCTTATTATTATTTTCTTCTTCATCTTCTTCTTCTTTCTTCCTTTCTTCTTTCTTCTTTCTTCTTTCTTCTTTCTTCTTTCTTCTTTCTTTTCTTCTTTCTTCTTTCTTCTTTCTTCTTTCTTCTTTTTCTTCTTTTTCTTTCTCCTTCCTTCTTCTTCCTTCTTCTTTTTTCTTCTTTTTTCTTCTTTCTTCTTTCTTCTTTGGGTCTAGTGGAAGGTGTCTCTGCCCATGGCAGGGGAGGTGTAACAAGATGAGCTTTAAAGTCCCTTCCAACTCAAACCATTCCATGACTTTATGACCAAACCATTCTGTTTCTTCCCCTGGGTCCCTGTAGTAGACAAATGGAACCTTCAGCAAATTGCTGGGAGTGGTGGGGTGGTGAGAAAGCAACACCAGCCATGGTGTCCCCATGTGTGAACTGGAAACACAGGGCATGTTTTTTCCCAGAAACTCTTCAGCCACCCCAATTCTGCTGCTCCACAAACGCAAACTTCTCACCTTTAAGTCACTCACTGGAAGATGCATCCAACGGGATGAGGTTCAACCAGGCCAAGGGCCACAACAACCCCCGGCAGCTCCAGGCTGGGCCAGAGGGGCTGGAGAGCAGCCAGGCAGGAAGGGAGCTGGGAGTGGGGATGGACAGGGAGCTGAACAGGAGCCAGAGTGTGCCCAGGGGGACAAGAAGGCCAATGGATCCTGGTCTGGCTCAGGAACAGGGTGGCCAACAGGGCCAGGGAAGTGATTCTTGGCCTGGACTCAGCACTGGTGAGGCCACCCCTGAAGTGCTGTGTCCAGTTCTGGGCCCTCAGCTCAGGAAGGACATGGAGGTCCTGGAGCAGGTCCAGGGGAGAGCAACGAGGCTGGGGAAGGGACTGGAGCACAAGTGCTGGGAGGAGAGGCTGAGGGAGCTGGGGGGGCTCAGCCTGGAGAAGAGGAGGCTCAGGGGAGACCTCCTCACTCTCTGCAACTCCCTGACAGGAGGGGGGAGCCAGCTGGGGGTTGGGCTCTTTTCCCAGGCAACCATCAGCAAGACAAGAGGGCTGGGTCTTGAGCTGTGCCAGGGGAGGTTTAGGTTGGAGATTAGGAAGAATTTCTTTGCAGAGAGGGTGCTCAGCCATTGGAATGGGCTGCCCAGGGAAGTGGTGGATTCTCCATCCCTGGAGGTTTTTAAGAAGAGACTGGATGTGGCATCAGTGCCATGGGCTGGGAACCAGGGTGGGGTTGGATCAAGGGTTGGACTTGATGATCTCAGAGGTCCCTTCCAACCCAGCTGATTCTATGATTCTGTGAAAACACGCAGGAAAACTGCTCCTCAGCCACGGCATCTGGATCTTCCCAAGCTCTGGGTGCTCCATATGCTCGGAGGAAGGAACCATCTGCTCACACAGGACGAGGAAAACGCGACTTCCACAGCCTGGGTTGCAGTTTTTAGGTCACGGGGTGTTGTGAGAGGATCGTTTCGGTTGCCAGTGCTCTGTGTGTCGGTGGCAAATCGCTCAGTGCTGAATTAATCTCGCTCTTCACGCCTCTGGAGTCATTTTGTGCTGCTTGTAAGGCAGCATTTCTGTGCCTAATCGTGTATCACCCCCCGGGGGCTGCTGCGAACAGAGCCCGT
Source organism: Lepidothrix coronata (assembly GCF_001604755.1). Lineage (NCBI taxonomy): Eukaryota > Metazoa > Chordata > Aves > Passeriformes > Pipridae > Lepidothrix > Lepidothrix coronata. The sequence goes on along the minus strand of NW_016690336.1, from coordinate 286,498 downwards.
GTTTAGATCAGAGTTGTTAATCTGTTTCCCTTTCTTTTGTTTTCCTCCATCCAGGTCACTGCACACCTGGGCTAAAACACCTGTGTGTAAAATCACAGCTGAAATCGCGGCTCCTGCCCGGCTCCTGCTTCCTGGATCATGGATGGGAAGCTATTATGGATTAGGATAAACACAATGTCAACACTGACAGCTTTGGCACAGGCTTTGCTACAGAACAATTGCCTGATTGCTCTGTCTCTAAACCTCCTTCCACATGGCTACTCCCACGGATGGATAATCTGCCTCCAGCTGGGCCCACAGTCCCCCTTTGGAGAGCAAATCTTCAGGAAAAAAGCCAGCATGGATTTGCTGGTTAATGAAGATGCACTGGTTTCAAACAGCTGAGAATGATGGGACTTAAACCGAATCCTAAAGCTGGAGCAAAGAAGGAAGTTTCCAACCCCTTGTCCACTGTGCAGGGTCTGCTGCAATTCCTTTTGCCTTTTCCTGGAGGTTGTTCAGGGTCTGCTGCAATTCCTTTTGCTTTCTCCTGCAGGGTGGTTCAGAATCTACCCCCCCTATTTCCAATCTGAACCTGGAGAAGGACCATCCTCCCTGGAGAACTTTGTGCTTTTCCACCAGACAGATTGTCCCCCAAAAAATTATCCTACAAACTTGTCTTGCTAAAAAAAAAAACACACAGAGTCTTTCTGTCATGACCCTGATGATGTTCTGGCTCTCCCATTGTCTCTTCCTGGAGCACATTTGAGTTTCCTTGGACTTTTCTCTTCTGTTTATCCTCTCCATGAGCCTCATGGAAGCATTTTGCAGCTTGTGGAATTAATGGCCTGTTAATCCTCCTGGACTGGCCACACATGGATGAGTTGCCCACAGTTCTGCAGGTGGACACAGCCTGGCACAGATAGTCCCTCCTATGCCATGAATTTTTTACAGCAGCATAATCAAAATGTTCCAGGCTTGTCTTATTCCTGTGGGGAATCAGCTTGTGAGCAAATTGAGGAAGATACAGTTTGGCTGCATGAAGGAGGTATTTGTATATATTCTCTGCTTATGAGCCTTCCACAGGCTGGTCTTGCTTTCTTACAAATCACAGAATCATCCCATCATTTAGGATGGAAAGGAGCTCCTTGGGGTTCCCTTCCAGCTCAGGATATTCTGTGATTCTTGAGATCATCTTGTCCACCCCTCCTGCTCAAGCAGAGTCATCTCCAGCAGCTTTCCCAGGACTGTGTCCAGTTGTGTTTTGAGTATCTCCACTGGCAGAGACTCCACAACCTCTCCAGGAAATATCTTCTGGTGTTTTACCACCCTGAAAGTAAAAAAAAAAGAGAGCTTTTTCTCTGTTCAGGATGTATTTTATGTGGGTTTAGTTGGCATCCATTACCTTGGGCATCACCAGGAAGAGTCTGGCTCCTTCATCTTCAGGGAACAAGGGACAGGACGAGAGGAAACAGCCTCAAGTTGTACCAGGGGAGGTTTAGGGTGGATATCAGGGAAAATTTCTTCATGGAAAGGTCTGTCCAGCCCTGACAGTGGTGGAATCCCCATCCCTGGAGGGATTTAAAGCCGTGTGGATGTGGCCCTTGGGGACATGGGTCAGTGGTGGCCTTGGCAGCGCTGGAGAATGTTTGTACTGGATGATCTCAGAGGGCTTTTCCAACCTAAATGAGTCCATGGAATGGCACAAACGCCCCTCATTCAACAATCACACCATATGAGCAGCACATTTCAGAAGAGACATGAAGGAAGACAATTCTGTTGGCTGAGATTTTCCCCTCTGCTCAGAGAGGGACAAACGGATGAGCCCCGTAAACAACACCAGAGGCACTGTCACCACTGCACCTTTTTAATTCAGCCCCACATCGTGTTTGAGAAGAGCTTCCTTTGGGCTGAGGAGGTATTTCCCAGCACTGCCAGTGGTGATCCATGGCAGGAGACTGTCTGGAATGCAGGCCCTGGACAGAAGACACCAGAGGTCTGGACAGAAGACACCAGAGACCTGGACAGGGTCAAGCCAAGGTGGTCGCCATCTGAACCATGTTCATTCTATTGATGCCCTTTTTTTTTACCATCATGAACATCCTCAGGTTAGTTTTCCAAGTTGTGTGTCAAATCCAGAAGTGATTCTGGAATATCCCGGGCTTACTTCTCTGGGATCACATTGGGCCAACCTGCTTTGTCACCTGCCATCCACAAATGGGTTTTCCTGAGCTTGAGATCCTTAAATTCACTCTGTCGAAGTAGGCAGTGGACAAATACAATCATAGAATCACAGACTGGTTTGGATTGGAAGGGAACCTAAAGATCATCTCCTTCCACCCTCTGCCATGGGCAGGGACACCTTCCACTCGCCCAGGTTGCTCCAAGCCCCATCCAACCTGGCCTTGGATGCTTCCAGGGGTGGGGCAGCCACAGCTTCTCTGGGCAAAATCCACCAGTACAAAGTGGACTTTGTATTTATAACTTGATGCTTTCCATGATAAAAACTCATTTTAATGTTTCACTTCCACAACAAGTCCTTTAACACCGATCTCCCCTGAGCTGCAGAGGATGTCCAGTTTCTCCTGGACAAATCCACCTGCAAAACAACAGCTCCAAGGCCTGTTACCAAAGAAAAGGTTGTCTCTAATTCTTTGATGCATCTCAGAGCCCCATCAGATGTTTCTGTAGCCCCTTTTTCCCTTTCTCACGAGCCAGAGCCACAATTCATTCAGCAGCGAAAGACCTTAATTTCATTAGCACTAAATCCCTGGTAGGAGCAAACCCAGCAGACAAAAGAGGAGCTGAGGACTGAGAAGTCAGAGATCAGCTCTCGTGGTGACTCATGGGACTCACGACAACACGTCAGTGCACAATAAAATGTCACACCATGAAAAATCCTCGTTGTCTGCCCATAAATCCTTCTTCCAGCTGGGTCATCCCCCCCGTCTCCTGCCCCGCTAAAGGCCACAGAGCTGTTCACACTCACTGGTAGAGGTCCCTAACAATGGGGATTGCGGGAAGGGAGCCAACACCCTCCCAGGCTGGGGGTTGGGAGGTCATCCTTTGGCTCTGGCAGGAGCTGGATTGACATTCCTTTGGAGCCAGGGCTGAGAATTGGAGTGTCAGGCAGCTGGAGAGGCAGAGCAGACGCCTGACTGTGGTACAGCAGCGAGGAGGAGGAGGAAAGTGTGGTCTGTGATCACTGCCCTGCTGATGGTCACCACTCCTCTTCCATGACAAAGTGAAGCAGCTTCATCAGCACGATCAAGGAGCTCCTGGTGTTGGAAAATCATGTTGTTGGAACGCTCATGGAGGACAAACAGACTCAGATCATCACAGACAAGGGAGAGAGACACCACTTACTGACCTCTTGCTCTTTGGGCGGATCCTGTTGCCACCAGCCAATTGCTACAGGAAAGGAAGTCTCTTTTCTCTGCTCTCAGGTGTGGAATCTGCAGGGGGATTCCACTGAGCCATGAAAAGTGGCTGGTGCTTAGGACTTGGAATACTCTGGACATGACTGGAAGCAAACATAAAGACAGTGTGTGATGGGAATCATCTTAGGATCACGGAATCACTGAGGCTGGAAAAGCCCTCCCAGATCATCCAGTCCAATCTGTGCCCAATCCTCACCTTGTATCCCAGCCCAGAGCACTGAGTGACACATCCAGTCCTTCCTTGGACACCTCCAGGGCTGGGGAATCCACCACCTCCCTGGGTAGCCCCTTCCAATGCCTGACCACTCTTTCCATGCAGAAATTCTTCCTGAATTTCTCTAACTTTGGTCCCTCTGTCTACAAATCCACAGAGAGAGAGAAGGAGTCATCCCACCTGGTCTATATCCAATGGTTAAAAGGAGTGTAAACACCTGCTTTGGAATGGCCACGTGGCTTTTACACAGCTCCAGGAAAAGATGAATCCTCCCATGTGAAGGAGTTCCAGAAATGAAGCAATTCCAGAAATTAGGCACCTACCAGATGAGCTGAGCCAAGGAGACCATCGTGTTTCTGGATCATGGATGGTGGGCACCTGGAGATGAAAGTATGATATAAGTGCTCCTTATTTTAGATGATAATCTAAAATTATCTGTGTGGAAAACATCCGTAAGGACGTTGCCTTCACGGGAATTGTGAGCAGGAATTGCAGTGCCTGCATCTGGGATGCCTTTTGCTGACAGAGGGCATGAAAAGCAGGGGAATCCTGGGTCCAACAGATCCTACTTATGGCCCAGGATAAGCATTCCATGAAGGCCAACATGTTTGTTACCTCGGACTTCAGCACAAGGAGAAATCTGTCATTTCGCAGCCCGTCTGAGGTCAAAACACAAAATACAATTTGGGAGTTGGTTTTTTTCCGTGCCAAAAAGAGGGTGGTGATAATGTGGCCATTCTCCTCTTCAGAGCAAAGAGCAAGAGAAGTGGTGAGAGAGACTCTGTCACCTGTGAGAGCCGAAATCCAGCTCCAACCCAAGCAATGACCCCGGCTCTGCTCCCTGTCTGCCAGAGCAATATTTGAGGGAATTTTTGGGTCTCTGAAATAACACAGTCAGTTCAGTTGTCTCCCTGAGCACATAAAACACTTTCCTCCATGTAAAGAGGTGTGTTGAGGCTGGACAGATGTCCTCAGGCTGTGCATCCATACTGGACAGATGGACAACTGCCTCCAGCCACCAGGAGAAGCTGCTCTTGGCTTTGGTGGCCAACACTTCAAAGGGGGTGATAACCCACCAGCCAAGCTGCCAGCAACCCCTTCCCTTTGGGATCCTGGACTCTATCCATGTGTTTTCCATGTGCAAAGGAAGTTGTTTGTGTACAAGGTGTAATTTTGATAAAGATTCCTCCACCAGTCCACAGGTTTCCTTCTTCTCCTGTCGAAATCACTGGGAGATTTTCGTCATTGTTGTAGAAACCAGGCCAGAAAATACAAGTTTTTCTTTGGAATGATTTGATCCTGACCAAAAAAACTGCTTTATTCCACCCCTGTGGGGTGGAACAGCCCTCAGTTATACCCAGCTGGGGCCCTGGAGAAGATGCACTTCCATTTTATGGAGAAACCATCCTAAAATAGTCCAGGGAGCAACTGGAGAACGGGGAATTCCCATCTCAGCCCAGATGTTTCCCATAACCAGCCATTTCCCATAACTCTGGTTGACTGGTTACATTCAGCTGCCCAGGAGCTTCTCCTCTTGTGTTTGGATGAAAATTTCATTGTCCAGCTGAATCCTTGGTGGCCAAAAAAATTTTGGACACGAAGCACTGAAGGAACAACCTTCCCCTGGTGCAGCTGCTGTCCTTGTCTCTAGTAAGGACAACTGGGATTTATCCAATTATCCAATTGCCTTAAGACGTGGCTCCTAGAAATACCCACAGATTGAGCCGGAGTTCAGAGCTAAACAGCCAAAAATAAACCTGATAAAACATACCAGTAAAAAAATAAAATACATAAACCTGATATAAAATATACCAAACAAAACTGATTTTTTTTTTCCCAACAGCTTCCCACAGTGGAAAAGTCACCACAGTTTTTGTTGAATGGATCACTCTTGAAATTGGCCACGGATTTTTCAGTCCAACAGGTCTCCCAGGAGGGGTTTTTCAATCCGTCTAAATGTGGTGTGGGAAAACCTTTGATTTATATGACACAAGAATGAAATGTCTCGTTTAGTGTCTGCCTTAATTCTATTTTTGATGTGAAGTAATGACTTCACTGTGATTTCGGTCTCAAGTGACATTTTCCTTTCCTGTGGACGTGGCTTTAGGAAAGTGGGATTTTTAAGACCTTAAGCTGCAGCCAGAGGTGGCTTTGCTGGAGAATTTTGTCTCTGATAATGCAAAAGGCATCTTTTTATTGCCTAAGTGTGGGATGTGCTGGGAGAATCAAGCCCTGATTTGGATATGAGAGGTACAGTTCACCCTAAAAACAAGGCCAACAGCACAGAGATGGCAGTGGGCAAAATAACAGCACAAGAAAAGTGGCAAAATGAGGAAAACACGGATTATCAAAGGATGTGACTTCCAGCAGGAGACCAGGGAACGTGGTAATGAACTCAAGATAAAGCATCTTCATTTGGGAATTTATTTAAATGGATTGAAATTCCTGAAGCCACTCTGGTATATCTGGGTTTCTTGGAATTCCTAGGCTGAAGAATTTGGAGTGCCAATGTTTTTGGCCCAGTCCTTAAGAAAAAGGTTCTATTGGTGTTTTCATGGAGAGGGGGATGAATTCTCCATTCTTTCCTGCTCAAATTTGCCCTGACAACTCAGAATGGGAGCAGGATCCCTCAGTGGAGGGAGGAGGGGTTTGTAACCACTGGATGAGGAGGGTTGAAACAGGATCCCTCAGTGGAGGGAAGAGGGGGTTTGTAACCACTGGATGAGGAGGGTTGGAACACCTGTCACCTCTTCCTCCACTCCTTTTGTTCTCCTCTGTCTCAGAAAATCTCCCATCTCGCTCCAGCCACAGCCAGAGGATTTGTTGTCCTTCAGTGCAAGGAACTGAAGAGCTCTCTCCTCTCAGATTACAGTTCCCAAGCAGGTACTTAGAGACAATGACAAATTACCCCTTAACCTTTTCCTCATAACACCAGGCAGCTCATCCCTCCCACCCTCGGATGTGTGTCCTCCCCCTCCTCCTTCCATCCCCATCCCTGTCCCTTCAGCTGCTCCTGCTGCTCTTCCCTGAGCTCCAGTTAAACAACATCCTTCTGGGGCAGGGACTAAGTGAACTAAACCCAGGGGTTCAGGGGTACTCAGGGGTCCCTGGGTGTCCCTGGGCTGATGTTTCCTGCTCTTTGTTCCCACTACAGGTGTGCTCAGTGCTGTTTTTTTGTCATGACCACGACATTCCGTGTAAGATCCTTCACAACTCGTCTCCAAACCACACTTATCTCTCCTGCCCCCAAAACGGCACCTCAACACCTAAAATATCCCCTCTCCTCACACCGCCTTTTCCAAGGGAAACTCTCCAGGATGACCCAAGGACCCAGGGTTGTTGTAGTGATTAGTTTGACCGGTTGGATCACAGAATCCCAGAATCTGCTGAGCTGGAAGGGACCCCCAAGGATCATCCAGCCCAACCCTCAGCCCTGCACAGGCCCAGCCCCAAGAGTCCCCCCCTGTGCCCCAGAGGATCAGCCAAACATGTCCTGCACGGCTCAAAGAGCACATGTAAGAGGAGGACAATCCTAATCCTGCCTTGTCCTGGCCAGGAATGTCTCCACCATCCTGGCTAAGCTGATTTTCCAACCTGTTTTGCTGGTCAGTACCTCAGTACTCCTCTACAAATAAAAGGACCATGAGGACACGAGTGGAGGCGTCTCCTTCCACCCAGCTCAGCCCAGCCAGGCAGGATCTCACAGGGTTACAGAAACGCTGAGCTGGAAGGGACCCACATGGATCATCCAGTCCAACCCTCAACCCCGCACAGGCCCAGCCCCAAGAGTCCCCAGAGGATCATCCAAACCCTCCTGGAGCTCTGGCAGCCTTGGGGCTGTGCCCACTGCCCTGGGGAGCCTGGGCAGTGCCCAACCAGCCTCTGGGGGAAGAACCTTTGCCTGAGATCCAACCTGAGCCTGCCCTGGCACAGCTCCAGCCCTTCCCTGGGTGCTGTCCCTGGTCCCCCCAGAGCAGAGCTCAGTCCCTGCCCCTCCTCTGCCCCTGCTCAGGCAGTTGGAACTGCAGTGAGGTCTCCCCTCACTCTCCTCCTCTCCAGCTGAACACACCAAGTGCCCTCAGTGTCCTCATACAGCTTCAAACCAAAGCCCTTCCCCACCCTTCCTTCGGATGCAGTGGTTGCACTGGGTTTGGAAAAGCTGATTCTACTCCATGGCAGGACAGGTGGTCTGGAAGATCCCCTTTGATCCCAGTTTGGGAGAATTTATGACATTCCAACCCTTACGCAATATATAAATGGAAGGGAACCCTGTGGAGAGACAAAGACCTTCCCTGTGACTATGGAGAAACCTGGAGAGGTCTCTCTCCTATCCAGCATGACATGGAGTCATTTCTGACCTCCAGACCTCATAGCACATCCACTCCCTTTTCCCTAAGCCAGGCAAACATGGGAATGAGCCCAAGACAACCCTTCCAGCTGTTCTTCTGACACATTCTTCTTCTGAATTCCAGCCCCACCGTGACAGACTCCACCAGTGTTAACTCCATCCACGAGACATTCCCAGCCAGCAGAAAGGTCCCTTTCAGCCTGGATTGATCCCAGTGCACGGGATGCTTGGTGGGAATGAATGAATGACAGACAAAAAAAGTGCTGGCATTTCTGAGAGGCAAAGAGGCTGCTTTGTATCTGGTGGCTGAGGGGGGGAGAAGAAAAGGCTGCTTGTCAGGCTCAGTGAGGGGTTTCAGACGGAGGGAAGTGTTTATGGCTCTTCCTAATTGCTGTAATATTCCTGCCACAGCCACGGTGCTTTTGTGGCTGCTTCACTTGCTCTGACAAATCAGCTGCCAGGAGAAGAGAAAACAGTAAAGTAAATAATTTAAGCAATGAAAGGAAGGGTGGCTGATGCTGCTGGTTTCTCCAGCCCTGCTCTCTGCCCGCAGGAAGGTGCCCAAATGACCCCCGAGGACTGACCCTGCCCCGCCCAGTGCTGGCCTGATGACCTCTGGCTGTGGCCACTCTGCTGATGCCTTTCCATGCAATCCAAGTTAATCCACACAATTTCCAGCTTAATTATGGAATCACAGAATCACCAAGGTTGGAAAAGATCTCCAAGGTCATCGAGTCCAACCTGTGACCAATCCCCACCTTGTCCCCCAGCCTAGAGCACTGAGTGTCACGTCCAGTTCTTCCTTGGACACCTCCTGGGATGGGGACTCCAAACCTCCCTGGGCAGCCCCTTCCAAGGCCTGTCAGCCCTTTCCAGGATGAAATTCTTCCTGAGGTCCAACCTGACCCTCCCCTGCCACAGCTTGAGGCCGTTCCTTCTCCTCCTGTCCCTTGTTCCCAGGGAGCAGAGCCCGACCCCCCCTCGGCTCCCCCCTCCTGTCAGGGAGTTGAAGAGCCAGAAGGTCCCCCCTGAGCCTCCTTTTCTTCAGGCTGAGCCCCCCCAGCTCCCTCAGCCCCTCCTGCTGCTCCAGCCCCTTCCCCAGCTCCCTTCCCTTCCCTGCACACGCTCCAGCCCCTCCATGTCCTTCTTGTCCTGAGGGTCCCAAAACTGCCCCCAGAATTTGAGGTGTGGCCTCAGCAGTGCCAGCACAGGGAAACAAGTCCCTGCCTTGGTCAGTCTTGGAGGTCTTTAGATTTAGAGGTCTGAGAGGTCTTTTGCAACATAAATGATTCTGTGATTCTGTAAATTTTGCTTCCTCATCCACAGGACCTGGCAGGAAACGTCCTGTTGAGTTCAGCTTATTATTGAAGCACAAGGAGCAGGGAACACATTTTGGGGTATGTTTGGAGTTCAACATCACCTCAAAAACCATGTGCAACCTCAGAGGTGAGGTCCTGGCCCTCAGAGGTGAGGTCCTGGTCCAATGTCTTTCTTTAAAAACAGGTTTCCCAGGAAAGCTGACCGTGTTTGGTCGTTGGATGGCAAAGGGGCCACGAAGCTGCAGTCAGACCGTGAGCTCTTCCACATGTGCACTTGCTGTGGCACCAGATGTGGTCCTGGGGAAAATGAACTCCTGTTCCTTGCCAAAATCTCCTTCATAATTTATTAATGCCCTCCCCCCCCGAAAAAAAAAAAAGCTTCTGAGGAATCTGGGGGCTCGTTTTAGGTGTGTGAGGCCGTTTTTCCTCAGTGTGGAAATCCAAATTTGGCAACGTTTTAATTAGTTAGTGGGACTTATTCTCTTGGACTGGTAACACCTGAGGCCTGGATGGATGTCTGCATCAAATATATATGGCTTGAGGTGAGGGATAATGTTATAAACACCTGGTACAGGCAGAATTTTAATCATATTCACGGGCATGAAGCCTTCCTTGAGGCAGCAGATGAACCAGCAGAAAACTGCAAACCCACTGAAAGAAACCGGGTAGCAGTTTGGCAACTGGCTTAACAGTTAATTAACAGTTAACAGTTAATTTAACAGTTTAACACCCCAAAATAACATTGCCACTCCATGGCTGGATAGATGGGAGATTAAAAAAAAAACCACAAAAAAATCTCTTTTCTTGAATATATTTTACCTCTTCCCAACACCTGGAGAGTGTCAGGTGCCCAAGTTCATCCCCACTTTATCCCGGGGAAAAAACTCCTCAGCGCTTCAAACCTTCGAGGAAAAATTGCATTTCTATTTCTCGGCACAGAAATCGTACGAAAGATTTGCGCAGCAAACGCACGGAAAGGTTTGTTGTGGCGGTGGCTGGAGGAGAAAGAGCTCTCAGGGAAAAAAAATCCCGGCGCTCTCATCGCTTGCCCGGAGCGCCGAGGTGGGAGGACAAAGCCCTTTGAACTCACCCCCGCTGCTAATTAGCCTCGCTCGGCCCCTCGTGCTTAACGAGGGCATTGTCTGCAAATCGCTGCCTTTTATCCTCGGCAGGGAGGATAAAGTGCCTTTTCCAAGCAAAACGCAGAAGTGTTGCCACGATCCGATGTCTCCGTAAATCAATCGCGAGGGTGTGGCTGGACGCGGCCTTGCAAAGCGGAGTGGAAGCAGAAGGATCATTTCTAATTCCACTGAATTCTTAGAATGTTCATCCCTTTTTTTTTTTTTTCCCCCTTTCCTCCTCTTTTTGATGCCAAGGGGTCAGGAGTGGCTTCACCCTTTGGGAAATACTGAGCTGAGGAAGCAGCTGCCTCGTTCTTTAAAAGCTCTGGGATGTTCGTTCTGCCTTAATTTTTATTTTTTTTTTATTTTTTTTAGGATCTGAGTTTTATGTTATACCCATTTAGTCCGCTGAGTGAATTCTCTGCTTCTTGACCTCATGAGGATCCACAAGGTACACACACTAGTCCATCCTTAACTCATTTCAGGAGTCAGAAAACTCAGGAATTAGATCCAAGCCCCATTCTGGGGATATTTAACCCCAGGGAGAATCTCCTAGAAGCAGCAGGGCATGCTCCAAACCACTAATCTTCATCATTATCCCAGATATCCTCCCTCTATCCCCACGTTTTCACACCACGAGGAGGCAACACCCACCTTCAAAGTTGTGCAACAACACCAACTACAACACACAATGCTTTGCCTTAGGTCCTTTCATCTGAAAATACAGACATTTAAAAACAATTTCACGCCAGCCAGAGGAACCTGGAGGAGAGGAATCACTCCTGGGATTTAGCATGAACAGGAGGTGCTGTGGTTGGAAGGACAGAGATCCCTCCTTGGCCAGAAGGCTTCAACTCTGCTTGGAGGTTTGCAGACTTTCCAGAGGCTCCCAGGAATCTGAAGAGAGACACCCATAGAGATTCTCTACAACAGGCATTTCACCAAATCCCAGGAATCTCTGTATCTTTAGGCACCTTTAGTTCAACTTCACAGGTGGAAAAAGAATTCCTGTATTTCCAGGCTGCTCAGAGCTGCAGAGATGATCTGGATCATACGAGTCACTCAGCTATCACAATTATAGAATCATGGAATGGTTTGGGTTGGGAGAGACCTTAAAGACCATCCAATCCCACTCCCTGCCATGGGCAGGGACACCTTCCACTAGCTCAGCTTGCTCCAACCTGGCCTTGGACACTTCCAGGGATCCAGAGGCAGCCACAGCTTCTCTGCCCAACCTGTGCCAGGGCCTCCCCACCCTCACAGGGAGGAATTTATGAGTTTATTCCAACTCATTCTAAGTTGGAGACCAAAGCTGTGCCTTTAAAGCAGCTCAGTTGCTTTAATCCTTGTCCTTTCCCTCAGCTGAGGAGTCAACCTGGGATCCTCCAGCCTTGGGACATCAGAAAATGCTGGATGAAGTTTCCTCATCCATGTTTGGATGGCAGGAGGGACTAAAGGCTGTGGCTTCCCAGTTACAAGACCCCAGTGCTCCTTTTCACCCACACATTTGGGGTGTAACTTGAGTGACAGGTCACCCAAAAATCTGTGCTGGTCTGGTTCCCTTCCAGGGAGAAAGTCCAGATGAAGGAAGAGAACATCCCTTCTCCCTGCTCCTCATGCAGCCACTTGTGAAAATCATTAGCAAACACACACTGAGAGCAAAATAAGAAGATTAAGAAATGAAATCACCATTTCATAATAGAATGCTTGGCTTGATGAGGGGGAAAAGCAAAATTAAACATGCTGGAGTCCCTCAGCGCCGTCCTGTCTCCTGTGGAACAGCAAAAGAGGGCTAAAAAAACAGGAGAAAGGCTGAGGTTTAATATTGTCTCCGAAGTGCAAAGGGTTAACAACAAGTGTGTCATAATTTTCTCTGCAAATCCCAGATTTTGGATGAACTCTGACAGGACAAAACGGGAGAAGGGATGTCTGTGTGCCCTGAAACTGGGAGTGCACATCCCCCTCTCCAGGTCAAAACCAAGTTGTTCTGATTGAAATCCTGATTCCTAATATTTTAAGGAATCTGAACTCTGGGGTTCGTCTGCCCCAACCTGAGAAATGCCATCCCCTGGGCCCCAGCAGCAAGAAATCCACATTCCCGGTGGATGATTTGTTCTGGATCATTTTGGGTGGGATGAATGACGCCACTGAAGTGCCACCAGGAGAGCTGAGGAGGAATTTTGTGATGGGAACGTTGCCGTGAGGACAAGAGAGGCCATCGGCACAAAGCACCTTCTCTGCACATCCTGGCTCCTTATTTGCCTATGGATGGAAATAACCTCTGGAATGGAAGGGAGGGGATCACACGTGTCCCAGCCACCCAGGCCTGGCAGTTCTGTGGAGCAGGGGACATGAATTCCTCTTTACAGGTATAACAGGAATAACACATGGATCTGGATTGTTCCTGCATCTGCTGCTTCCATTTTGGGGTTGTTCCTCTTGGGATGTCCCTGGAATCCCAGGACTAGGAAAGGTAAACCCCAAGGGATCTGAGGTCTCTTCTGGAGCAACAGTGGTGCAGAAAGAGGTGACCCAAGGGTTCTGTTGTCCCTAAAATGCAGATATTTGATTGGGAATCGAATCCCACCCTCCCTCCCTTCACCTGCACGAGGAGGGTGCGTGTCAAGGTTGGATCTCAGGAGAAGGTTCTTCCTCCAGAGGGTGGTTGGGTGTTGGATCCCAAAATATAATATCTGCAGAGAGAGATTTGAGTGATCTTTGCAAAAAGCCATGGGCTACAGAAGCTGGGAAAAACCCTCTTTATTGACCTCAGCCCTGTGGAGTTTTCCTGCCTTCTCCAGCAGGATATGAAGAGACTCTTTGCATGATGTTATCACATACCCTGTCCAAGCCAGAGAGTCCAAATCCTGAGCTCATCAAACCTGTGCAGAAGACCTATTGTGCCTTAAGTATCCCTTTGTCTTCCCTGGATCCTTGAGTTCTGTAAACCCGAATTCCCCAGATAAAATGAGTTTTCCCCTATGATGTACATGTAAGACCCCAAATTTGTTAACCTGGGTTTTCCCCTGATGTCATCCCCTGAAACCCCCCGTTTGTAATAGTTGTAATAGTTACAACCCCCTGTTGAATATGTAGATCTTAAACCCTTCAAATATGAACTTGTGAGTCCAAGAAAGCATTCCAGTTTCTGCCTCCAAGCTGGGATAGTCCTAGTTATTGATTCCCTACAGTTGGGCACTGCCCAGGCTCCCCAGGGCAGTGGGCACAGCCCCAAGGCTGCCAGAGCTCCAGGAGGGTTTGGATGATCCTCTGAGACACAGGGTGAGACTCTTGGGGCTGGGCCTGTGCAAGGCTGAGGGTTGGACTGGATGGTCCTTGTGGATCCCTTCCAGCTCAGCACATCCTGGGATTCTGTGAAAATTAAAAAAAAAAAAAGGGTTAAAACCCAATCAGAGGGAGGAAGTTAATGCTGCCTGTCTTCCCAGAAAACACCACTCAGCTGGAGAATGAAGGGGAGGATTGTTTGGGCCCTCACAGTCCAAGGCACTGGACGGAGCGTGGCACAAACAGCCCCTTCAATCCCAGCCGTGCCCTGCCCTGCTCACCCCTGTATGCCAGGGCAGGGGTGACATTTCGGGCCAGCCACGTGACACAGGGCATGAGATCACCAAAATCCTCCCCCCACCATTCCCAGCACCACGGGGTTCACTCAGAGAGGCATCGTTTGCAGCAGATGAACTGTCGGTTGCGGGAGGGAAAAGCTGCTGCTGCTGAAACCCTCCCACTTAGCAGCACAAACCTCCTCGTTAATGCTCTCACTAACATTATGGTTTTTAATTTAGCCCTGTGAGGCACCAGGGTCAGGAGCAGCCTCCAGTTGTTATTTGACTCTCCAAAAGCCAGTGGTGAGGAACAGCCCCTGCCTGGCCAGGCTTCTGCTCTGCTGGGACTTTCCAAGGGTTTACAATGGGATCAAGAAGATGAGCAATGACCTCTTTTTTCCCTTCTTTTTCCTTACTCTTTGTGACAATTCCTTCTTCAGCAACGGACACCTTAATCCACAGGCTGACGTCCAGAGTAAAGTCATGGAATCATGGAATGGTTTGGGTTGGAAGGACCTTAAAGTCCAGCTCATTCCACCCCCTGCCATGGGCAGGGACACCTTCCACTAGCCCAGGTTGATCCAAGCCCTGTCATTGGACACTTCCAGGGATCCAGGGGCAGCCACAGCTTCTCTGCCCAACCTGTGCCAGGGCCTCCCCACCCTCACAGCCAGCAATTCCTTCCAATATCCCATCTCTCCCTGCCCTCTGGCAGTGGGAAGCCATTCCTGGTTGTCCTGTCCCTCCATGCCTTGTCCCCAGTCCCTCTCCAGCTCTCCTGGAGCCCCTTTAGGCCCTGCCAGGGGCTCTCAGCTCTCCCTGGAGCCTTTTCTTCTCCAGCTGAACACCCTCAGCTCTCCCAGCCTGGCTCCAGAGTATCCATGATCATCCCGTTCCACCCCCTGCCATGGGCAGGGACACCTTCCACCAGCCCAGGTTGCTCCAACCTGGCCTTGGACACTTCCAGGGATCCAGGGGCAG
>NW_016690336.1:268016-271173 GCF_001604755.1 Lepidothrix coronata | reverse complement strand
GAGGAAAAAATAAAATGTATAAATAAATAAAATTATAAATAAATAAAATTGTAAATAAATAAAATTATAAATAAAAATAAAATTTGTAACGCTATCTAAAAATTATAAATACATAAAAGAAATCAAATTTAACAACGGGAAACCCTAGTTACACATCCAGGTTCCACTGGTGGTCAGACACAAGGCTCTGTTTCACTCAACAAAGGACCTAATTTAAAACCATTAAAAATGAAAATTAAAAATTAATTTCCACAGTGGAATATCTTGTGGAAGAGGATGGGATATAATATGGAAGAGAAATGAAATTTCTGTCCTGGGAGAAGTCCTGGTGTTTCCTGCTTTGAGTCAGGGTGCAAACCTGAAGTGTAATAATAATAATAATAATAATAATAATAATAATAATAATAATAATAGAAAGAAATCTCTTAATTGCTCTTTTTTCATTCCCATAAATAACAAAATGTTCTTCACTCTTCAATGAAGTGAAAGCACCTGACAGGCCAGAATTGAAGTTCTGTGTTTATTTGTTGAAATTATCCCAAATGTCACTTCTTTCCTATCCCTGTCGTGTTCCAGGACTGGGTTCCTCAACCAAAATCCATTTTTTTAGGTCCACCTGGGGTTAATCTCAAGTTCTGATGCCAGCAGGCAGCGTCCCACATGAGTTTCCACTCAGGAATCCAGGGAACTCCTTGCTCTGATCCAGGTGTATTTTACACAGATGCACCTTCTCCCATAAATTTTAAAGCTTCAGACCAAACCAAACCCAGAGGCTTGCTCTGACTACATTGGTGAAAACAAATGGCATTTTTACAAGCTAAAAATTCCTCACAAAGATTAAATGGGTTTGACTTCCTTCCCTTTCCAGCTGTCCTGTCTGGCACTGGAGAGCTCCCAGCTCTGGCTGATGGCACAACATCAACCCAAAGCATCTGAAACATCAGAAATTACCCAAAATTGGAGTCATTTTGTGCTCTTTTCTAAAGGAGATGCTACTACAGGCAGAGAAAGAAGGCAGACAATGTGCTGACTGAAACGTCCTTTGGGGAGTAAAAAGGGATGTTGGACTGTCCCTGTCTCCGAGCACTTGTTGGACTATTAATGATCTTCCTTCCTCTGGGAAGATTTAGGCACTAAAATGAATTGCTGGCACTTCTCTCACTCATTTATTTGTTAATTTAGGCTGAGCTGTAAATATTTACCTTCCCTTTTTATTCCATCTGAGGAACTTCCAGCTCTCTGAGTGCGGGCGTGGCTGTTCATCCAGCAGAGCTCTCAGCTCCCCAAGGCTGGCCCAGGTGACCTCGGAATTTGGGGTTTGCGGCTCAGATCTCAACTGAGCACTCAGTAAGTGTGCAAAGGGGAGTGGGACTGCAATGTCACATCCCAAAAACAAGGTCTGGAGATGTTTGCAAACCACCCCGGGACAAGACACGCCAGGTTAAAACTCACTGCTGGAGTTTGGTGCCTCTGGAGCCTGGTGCTGCCAGGACAGAGCTCAGAGTGCTCCAGGATCTGTCCCTTGGCTTGGCACAGCATCACCCAAATTCTGGGGCCACTCACTTTGGAGCTTGGGGACAGAGAATCCTGGAATGGTTTGGGTTGGAAGGCAACTTAGGGACCATCTGGTTCCACCCCCTGCCATGAGCAGGGACACCTTCCACTAGACCAGGTTGCTCCAACCTGGCCTTGGACACTTCCAGGGATCCAGGGGCAGCCACAGCTTCTCTGCCCAACCTGGGGCAGGGCCTCAACAGCCTCCCAGCCAACAATTCCTTCCCAATATCCCACCCAAATCTCCCCTTTTCCAATCTGAAGCCATTCCCTGTGTGCTGTCCCTCCCTGCCTTGTCCCCAGTCCCTCTCCAGCTCTCCTGGAGCCCCTTCAGGCCCTGCCAGGGGCTCTCAGCTCTCCCTGGAGCCTTCTCTTCTCCAGGGGAACCCCCCCAGCTCTCCCAGCCTGGCTCCAGAGCAGAGGGGCTCCAGCCCTGGCAGCAGCTCCGGGGCCTCCTCTGGACTCTCTCCAGCAGCTCCACGTCCCTGTGCTGTTGTTCCCAGGGCTGGAGCAGCTCTGCAGTTCAAAAAATACAGTTTTGACAGAAAATTTTGGGAAGGATAGAGAAGAATCCAGCGTCTGGAGCAGCCAGAGCACCTCACAGGCACGGCCTGGCAGCGGCCCTGTCTCTGCCAAGGAGCTGCAGGAATTTTCAGGGAGGAGAAGGGAAGAGGGCAATGGAAGCAGCCGTTTGGGGAGGTGGCACGTGGGAGACTTTCAAAGGTCTCCCTGTGCCTG
The DNA here is from genome assembly GCF_001604755.1 of Lepidothrix coronata. Lineage (NCBI taxonomy): Eukaryota > Metazoa > Chordata > Aves > Passeriformes > Pipridae > Lepidothrix > Lepidothrix coronata. Next base: position 268,881 of record NW_016690336.1, on the reverse strand, counting down.
CAGGGCCCCTGTGCAGCTCCTTGAGCCAGGCTGCTCATTCCCAAATTGATCCTTCCTCTAATCCCCTCCCCGGAGGCACCATTTGGAGCACTCAGGAACGGGCTGTTCTTTGGGATTGTTGCAGGGCAGGGTTTTTTTGGGAAAAGCGTCGTGATGCTCCTTCCCTGCTTTGCAAAGCGATCCCTCTGCTTTGGAGCCGTTTGTTCTCCTTTGATTTGTCTCCAGCCTCGTTTGGGGGGGGGGGTGGAATTTGATGGAGTTTTACTGCCTCATATAACACTTATCACCAGCAATCAATATTGATTTTAACATCGTGTTGTGTTTTAAGGCTCCTTTTGTTGGTTTGCCTTCACTGTGCATGTTAAGAAGGTTTATAAAACCCACGATATTCTCTCGTTTCGTGAAATCTTAGTGGGATAATTACCTTGCTCTGCTGACAGATCGTTGTGCCTGAATTATATAAAACCGCCTTTCAGCTCCTGAAGGATGTTTTCCTACCTTGCCCTGCACTGGGGGTGTGTGAATGCACTGGGAAATCATCCCTGTGTCCAGTGGGAGCTGGTTTCCCTTTTTGCCACCCAACTCCCAAATGCCACCCAGTGTTTTCAGGGAGAGTGACCTTTCCTGGAAATAAGAAATCAAAAAAAAAAAAGAGAAAGAATAATGGCCAAGCCTTCAGGACAGGAGCTGAACCATTTTCCACCTGTCTACACCCAACAGAGCGCGGGAACAACTGGCCAGTTCGGGAAAGAATGGCTCTGGGAAAACCCTTCCTGATGGAGGAAGGAATTATATCCAGGAGGATATAATTATATATAATTATATCCAGGAGTTTTGGTCCTTCTGCTTTCAGGATGTGCCTCTG
>NW_016690336.1:261523-267596 GCF_001604755.1 Lepidothrix coronata | reverse complement strand
TTTTTGGCATCTCTAAGGTCGTTTTTGGCATCTCTAAGGTCGTTTTTGGTGTCATATGAGCCAAAGTTTTGAGGGGTGTCCCACTGTGCCACCTTTTCTCCTCTGTATGACCCCAGGACATTTCCCTTCTGGTGCTTTCCAGGAGTTGCGTTTCCACTTTCCAGGCCGGATGGAGGGATTTGAAGGCAAGGATTTGTTTGAGACACACACAAAGCTACTTTTCCAACCCATGGAAAAGGAAACTCCGGGAGAGCTGATGGTCTCAGAGGCCTTTTCCAACCTCGGCGGTTCCATGTGCAGGGGGAGAAGGGCTGAGACCATCCCGGGAGCTGGACAGTGATGGGATGAGATGGAAAATCATGAGCTGGGTCTGACAGCCTGAAGGCTGCCCCTAATGGACATTTTGGAATGAGGGCTCCCTGGGCTGGGACACCAATTGACACCAAATTAATTAATGATTGTGGGAAAATGAAGGGATTTGGTGCATTTAATGCACCTGCACGTGGTTGCTCAGCCTTTATTTCTTAGTCAGAATAAATGGGACCCTCAGAGGTGATAAATGAGGGCCAATGACCATCAAGCTCCAGTGATGCCTTGATGGCTGTGAAAAAGTTCATTTTCCCACATATTTAGAGTTTGTAGATCTTTGGCACCAATTTAATTAAGGATTGTGGAAAAATGAAGGGAGTTGGTGAATGGTTGACACCAATTTAATTCAGAATTGTGGGAAAATCAAGTGACTGCACACTGTGACACGATGCATTCATCAAACTCAGCATTACTTCTCCGTTCTCTCCCTTCCCAGGGTTGATGCCTCCAGACAATCACCTCCTTATGAATCAGCCCTTCCAAAGTCATTGCTCCCGGGAATCTCTCCCCCAAACGGAGAGCACGGAAAAGATCACGCTGCCTTTTCATCTTCCTCAGGCCCTGCATCCCCCACAAACGATCCCTGTGGTCTGTCAGGGAGGGCACTGAACCCCCGGACAGCCGGGATTTCGGAGCTTCCGGAGGCACAGAGAGGTAGAAATGCAAGAGATAAAACCCTCCTGCTTTTGGATAATCCCCAGCAAACAGCACTTTCCTTAATCCCTCCCAGGGTGTTTTATTGGAGATCTGTGCTGTAGCTGGCTCTTCCCAGGCATTTGCTTCCCAATTATTAAACACAGATCACTGGTAAGTGGATGGTCCCTGCACAAAAGCAGCAGCACTGAGGACCACACAGCCCAGGGCCCTCCAGATGTTCCAGGGAAGAGCTGAGCACTTCATTGGGATTAGTCTTTGGAGGCCTGGGCTCCCCTTGCCAAGGCTCTGGTTTGCCTCTGCACTGCTGGCCACTGCCAGCTGCAATCAGGAAAAACCAGATCGGATGCAAGTTAAATCCAGTTGGGAATAACTGAGCAGTGGTGCCACCCTCGGTACTGGGGCCAGTGCTGTTTAATATCTTTATCAATGTGGGCAAAGGGAATCAAGGACACCCTCAGTCAGTTTGCAGATGACACCAAGTTGGGTGGGATCTCCTGGAGGGCAGGAAGGCTCTGCAGAGGGATCTGGACAGGCTGGATCCACAGGCTGAGGCCAACGGTGTGAGGGACAACAGGGCCGGGTCCTGCATGTGGGTCACAACGTCCCCTGCAGCTCCAGGCTTGGGAAGAGTGGCTGGAAAGCTGGAAAAGGAGTTGGAGTGGCTGAACATGAGCCCAGGGATGCCAAGAAGGCCAATGGCCCCTAGTCTGTGCCAGCCCTGGTGTGTCCCAGCCCCAGGGCAGGGATTGTCACCCTGTGCTGGCACTGCTGAGGCACCTCCAGCCCTGGGGGCAGTTCTGGGATCCTCAGACAGGAGAGACATGGAGGGGCTGGAGCGTGTGCAGGGAAGGGAATGGAGCTGGGAAGGGGCTGGAGCAGCAGGAGCAGCTGAGGGAGCTGGGGGGGCTCAGCCTGGAGAAAAAGAGGCTCAGGGGGGACCTTCTGGCTCTGCAAGTCCCTGACAGGAGGGGGGAGCCAGGGGGGGGATCGAGCTCATCAACACAACCATGAAATGGCCAGAAGGTAAAATATCCCATTTAGGGAGTTTACACTTTCAGTTTTCCTGGTTGTATCAGAATCCCAGCACATCAAGGATTCCCTCTGTCTCACCTCACATGAAACTCCTTGGAAAAAAAAGGACTCCATATGCTTTTGATTTGCTTTGCAGGTTTTGGGGGGTCGGCTGACCATCCACAGTCCCTAATTCCTGACCCCTGGGGCTGCAGACCCCCTGTCCAGCCTTTTCCATCCATGTGTCCCAGCACTCTGCACTGCAGAGCTCTCCTTGTCCTGCCCAACCACTGGGAGAGGGCCACAGGATGCAACAAAAGCTCTTGGAAGCGCTTTACGCACCGAGCGATTCCTGAATTCCGTGACTTTTATTCATGGTGAGCTGCAACCAGGATTAGAAACCGCTCAGAGCTGCCCAGCTGAGCGAGGGCTGTGCCCAGCAGAGCCCATCACCAGCCTGTCCCCCAAAGCCAGGCCTGGAAGCTCAGCACAACTCGCACCGAGGGCTCGACACGTCTGAGCGAGCAGGAGCCACAGACCCAGCCAAGGTGGAATCCCACATTATGGCTGGATTTGCTGCCTTTCCTCCCAGCTGGGAGCTCTGGAGAGGAGGTTTGTTGAGCTGCAGTTAAGCAGGTGCAGATGGCAGGGCCAGCTGCCTGTTCCTTTGTTCTGGTTGTCACCACAGCAGCAGCTCTGGGTCAATTAACACTTATTGCTGGGTGGCTGCTGGTTTCCCTCCACATAACAGCCCTGCCTGAGCTGGAGTTCAGCTCCAAAAGCCAGCTGAGAGCTGATTCCTGGATGGAAATCCTGCAAAACTCTCTGGGTTTTAGTGGTTTCTGTGGTTGATGTTTTCCAAACCACGCCGATGGCGTAACTCAACGATTTAGGAGATAATAATTCACCAAGTTCTTCTTTAATGGGGAACTAAAACAAGCCAGAGGGTTGTGCTGCCCTGGTTCCACAGTCCCAGATCCACAGGGGCCTCCACGGGCTGGAGAAATGGGCCAACAGGAACCTCATGATGTTCCACAAGGAGAAGTGCAAAGTCCTGCTCCTAGAGAGGAACAGCCCCAGGCACGAGTTTGTACTGGAGACCACTCAGGTGGAAAAGAGCTTGGAAGAAAAGGCTCCAGGGGTCCTGGTGGGCACCAAGTTGACCAGTAGTGAGCTCTTGCTGCCAAGAAGTCTAATGGGACCCCGGCTGGCCCAAAGGGTTTCTGATTTTGCCCACAGCAAAACAGTTCTAATTTCCCTCATTTTGGGGCAGTGGAGCAGCCACAGCCACGCTGCACACACACACAGCTATCCAGGACATCTGTCAGGAGGCAAAGGCTTTGCTCCATGATGGAACGACTCCTCCATGCCCCACAGGGCATCTGGATTTGATTTTTTCTATCATTTTATCTGAGAAAGAGAAAAAAGCCCCGAAGCAGCTGAGGGGGTTGCTGAAGGTCACGGTGTTCAGATGCTCAAATGCTGGAGCTGGGGTTCGATTCCCAGTTCAAGAGTCCAGTACCTTGGAGAACAGACAGGGTTTGAAAATCCCCCAGGTGTGAGAAGAGCTGGAATCCAGGTGATCCATCCCCAGAATTTAAATTTAGCCCTGGGACAGGGCAATCATTCAGCTGCATTGAAAGGGATGTCCACTGTAAGTGAGCATTTGAGGGACTTCCATACGGAGCTGGATGGAAGCAGGATTGTGGCAAACTCAGGAAACCCAGCAGTCCAAGAGCAGATATGAACCCAGCAGCCACTTCCAACCCAAACACAACCCAAACATCAGCCTGTCCTTTAGCCAGGAACCGAAGCCATCTCCTCTTTCCTCAGAAAGAAAATAAAGCAAAATTAAAAAAGCCCTTCCTCTTCTCGTAGTTGGAGAGTTGCCAGTTTGTAAGTGCTAACTGTGATTTCAATTTCTCTCTTCAGTGGCTGGAAAGTGCTCACATTTTTGGCTCTGTCCCAGCTGACCTGACCCCTCTGACTTCCTACATCACATGAAAACCCTCCCTCAGGCACACGCCGGTGACGGGATCATAAAAAAGCACGGAAAGGGGAAGGAGGAGAGGGATGGGGAAGGAAGAGAAAGGAATGATTAAACAAAGCAATAGCCAGGCACCCAGATAAAGATCTATCTGGGTGATGAAGCTGCAATAAATGTGGCACATCAGAGCTTCCCTATGAATGGTCGGGGCAAAGATATATTTTTCTGGATGTGAAAGAGTGGTTTAAAAATGACTCCGAGCCCACATTTCCTCCCCCCGACAAAAGGAGGAAAAATCGTCCGAAGTGTAGCAGGTTATTGATTTTTTATAAGCCAGGGACAAATTTATCGGAGAGAAAAGTTCATTATTTAGTCATCCCCCAGCTCAATCTGCTCCCCTGGCCATTAACCCGCGGCAGCTCCCGTGATAAACTCCCCGTGAACCCTCTCCCTGCGCTGCCTCAGTGAACTGCAGATGGATTTTGCTGAGTGCTCCCTCGGCCTCTCCTGGATATTCATCCAGATTTTTTTTTGCTGACACGGATCCCAGCTCCCCTGGGTGCCCCTGCACTGGCCGTGCCCACCTCAGCTCCCACACAAAGCCCGTTCCAAGAGATCCCCCTCCAAGCCTTCCTTTATTGCCTCTGGGGGTCCCATTTGTGCTGACTAAGAGATAAAGGCTGAGCAACCCCGTGCAGCTGCATTAAATGCACCAACTCCCTTCATATCCCCACAATTCTGAATTAAATTGGTGTCAACCATCCACCAACTCCCTTAATTTTCCCAGAATTCCTTATTGAATTGATGTCTGTGATCCACCAACTCCCTTAATTTTCCCATAATTCCAAATTAAATTGATGTCAACCACCCACCAACTCCCTTAATTTTGACACAATTCCTAATTAAATTGTTGTCAATGATCCACAAACTCTAAATATGTGGGAAAAGGAGCTTTTCCACAGCCATCCCTGTTGCTTGATGGTCACGTGAGGGCACTTAAAACACAACCAAGTGCAACTCTGCAGTTACTCTGAACATGCACATCAACATAAATCTCCTTAGCAGGGTGATGTTGCAGCCCCCAATATTTTCCTGACCCTGGTCCATATATCCAATAACGTGGGAAATGCTGTGCCACGAGAGCCAGGACAAAATAAAATTAAATACAACTTTTCTTCTCCGGCGGCATTTTGTCCACAGATGGAAAGCTCTGCTGAGGGTGAAGGTTTGCTGGGAATAAGGGCAGGGGGAAGCGGAATTATGAAAAATCGTGCTGTGAAACCACGAGGGGGAGGCCAAATCTATTTGCCTGGTGTGTGAAATGTGTCCTGGTAAGTCATTTCGGGGAGCAGATGGATCGCTCAGCGGAGCCAGCTTGAAATACAGAGTGTGTGAGGGGAAGAAATAATTGAAACCAGCCCTCACAACCATCCAGGGGAAGGGAAACGATGCGCTCAGGGAAGGTGCTAATCATGCAGTGACCATGAGGCAGGTTGCAAACACGGGAAAGGAGCTCTTGCTTCACTTGCCACTTCATTCCAACTCCTGTAAATCAGGGCTGGCTCGTTCCCGCTTCCCAGAGGTGCCGGGCACTGATCCCACACAGGGGCTCGATGGAGAATCCCTCAAATTTCTTTGGAGTGCGGCAGCAGTGAGGAGAGAAACACAGGTGGGCTGTTAAGTGGTCATTAATCGGGGAGTTACAAGTAATAATTGAGCTGCAGGTTGATTTAGGAGCAGAGCTGTGCTGGTTTAAAGGTAAACCAGCAGGGGAAATGAACCCAACTCAAAAGAGAGATTATAAATCAGAATAACAATTTCATAAAATAATACAATAAGTATGATTATACAGACAAACAATTGGTTTTAACCCACATAACCCAGCACCCTGGGGCATGGACAGAGAGGTGTTCCTTGGGCCCCCTGAGTCCAAAGGAAAAGGAGAGGGGAAAAACCTGTTGGTAAGAGTGGTGGTGCAGTCTGGTCAAGAGTGGTGGTGCAGTCTGGTTGAGAGTGGTGGTGCAGTCTGGTTGAAAAGTGGTGGTCACA
>NW_016690336.1:250786-261216 GCF_001604755.1 Lepidothrix coronata | reverse complement strand
AAGGCTCTAGAACACCCAGTTTTGGGTTACACCCCTCCAGTGATGAACTGGGCCCAGCTGTTCTAACTAGGACAGGAGCTCACACCGGCCACTGACAGTGTCTCTGGTGGGAATTCCTCAATTAGTGGTAATGGATTTTGGTGGGATGGAAAAGGAGCAACGCTCAGCCATCACTACAGCGCAGGGCAGTTGCTTGGTGCACACGAGGCACCTGGACCCAAGTGGGATAAGGGAAGTTTTCCACAGTGTTACGGAGCTTGTGCTTTGCCAGGTGCCGCCGGCCCATCCAGAGGTTCCCTGGATGGTTTTATTCCCAGTCACCACCTCCACAGGGATCAGCCACGAGGAAGAATTTGATCATACTGTTTCTGGGAATAAAAATCTCCGGTGAGAAGCAACGTCATCTGCTTCAGATGGCCAAAAATAATCAGATTTTATTTTATAAATAATATGGAACCGTGGAATCACAAAACGAGGTTGGAAGGGTCCTTAATCCCATCTTGTTCCAGGTTGCTCCAATCTCCATCCAACCTGGCCTAAAAAGGCATTTTCTCCACCATTTCTGGAGATTTGACTGTTCGAAAGTCCCATTTCTGAGGTGGTTCAGGTGTTTCCTCCCCGCACTAAGGAAGCAGGAATTTGGGGCAGGAAGGGCAAGGAATTCCCATTAATGGGGAATCTTCCAGTCTGGGGACATGCATGTGACAACACACAGAGAAGATCTTCTAGATCTGGTGAGCCGAAAAGATCAAGAGGGTTTAAAAGCCTCATCCTGCCTGGATGGAGGGGGAGGGAAGCAAAGAGGACCAGCAGGAATGTCAGCACCAAATAAACGCCGCCACCAAATAGACTCTCCCGTTTAATAAAGCACCATGTCATGTGTGAAAACAAATCACTCTCCCCCAGGGCAATGAACTCGCTTCCTAAACACCTGCCTGGAGGTTCCTCAAGCTTTAAAAAATAGCAGGGCCTGGCGTTTGGAGGTTATTTATTTACGTGGTGCTTCGTTCCGAGCCTCGTGTACGACAAAAAGCCTCGGGGTAAAAACTGAGCTTGAACAGGTATTTCGGCTGCTCCTCGTGACAGAGCAGTGCTTTATGCAGCCAAGAAAGAAGAAAACATCTAAAAAAACATCCCAGCTAGGCATGGGCCCTTCAGGTGGCTGAAAAATGAGGGGCAGGAGGGACACGTGGAAGCAGGACCCTTCCTGCCCTGGTGCGTCCAAGCAGCTGCTTCCAACCTCCCCTCTGGGCTGGGATAGAGGGATAACTGTGGGATCTGATGCCTGGATGGGATAAAAATCAAGAAGTCTGAGCTGTATCTTCTATTTCAGCCCAAATCCAAGGACAAAGCAGGGAAAACCAGAAGAATTCAGTGTGACCACAAAAATGAGCAGCGCCGGGCCCGAGTTCTCCCGAAAGCAGCATTTTTTTTTGTTGTTGTTGGCAAAATCGATTCTGCCTCAGACATCTGGGCTTTTCCTCTGTGCTCACAACTCCCTTTTCCAAAGGCTTGGAAGCAGCCTTGGATGGGGGAGGTTGTTAAACATCAGATCAGTAATTATTGGGTCAGAATCACCTTGTGGGGAGTCTGTGTGTGTGTGGAGGGGGAAGGGATGGGTTGAACCTCACAGAGGTGGGGTGGGATCGTGTCCCCCATGGCAGCCTCTGGAATACACATGGAGAAGCCCTGGAGCAGCTGCCAGTCACACACAGTCTGGGAAAACTTCACCAGCCCACAGCTCCTGCAGCCTCTGACCCAGCCAGGACAGTGAGGACACTGCCCTATAACACCCCACAGCTCATATGGGGACAGTGAGGACACTGCCCTAGAACATCCCCCAGCTCACAGGGACAGTGAGGACACTGCCCTAGAACACCCCACAGCTCACAGGGACAGTGGGAACACTGCCCTATAACACCTCACAGCTCACAGGGACAGTGAGGACACTGCCCTAGAACACCCACAGCTCATATGGGGACAATGAGGACACTGCCCTATAACACCCCACAGCTCACAGGGACAGTGAGGACACTGCCCTATAACACCCCACAGCTCGAGGGACAATGAGGACACTGCCCTATAACACCCCACAGCTCACAGGGACAGTGAGGACACTGCCCTATAACACCCCACAGCTCACAGGGACAGTGAGGACACTGCCCTAGAACATCCCACAGCTCATATAGGGATAGTGAGGACACTGCCCTATAACACCCCACAGCTCACAGGGAAAGCAGCATTTTGGGGGTTATTTTGTTGGCAAAATCGATTGTGCCTCAGACATCTGGGCTTTCCCTCTGCGCTCCCAGCTCCCTTTTCCAAAGGCTTGGAAGAGCAGCCTTGGATGGGGGAGGTAGAGCAGCACCTTGGGCACTGAGGAAAAGCTTTGACATCAGCCAGGCTGACACTGGAGCTGGACCAGGGCACTCCTTCCTGTGACAACTTAACGGAGCTTTGCCGATCCAGGGAGACATCCCAGACTTCCAGGAATGTGCCGAGCTCTTATCCAGGTCATTTGCTTTTTAGGCCTGACAGGGGCCCAGGCAGCTTTTCTTCTGCCCTCCAGCTCCTCCCGTGTTTGCAGCTGCCTCCCAGAAGCAAAGAGAAAAAAGTTTAGAAGCCTTTCTTCGCTTCCAGGGCAAGGGAGGTGGGAGAAGCTCCCGGGAATTAGGAAAAGGTCTACAAAGAGGTTTTATGGGAAGACTCTGCCTTATGAGGTTGTTAAAGAAGAGATCTGTTTGCTTTTAGGATTTTTGGGATTAGGAAAGAGTACACAAACCTGTTTTATGAGAGGACTCTGACTTGGTTTTCAAATAAAAATCTGATTTTTGGTCTTTTGGACAGACCTGGACTTGGGCCCACAGCATCAGGATCAGGAGTGGATCCTGGACATGATTTAGGGAGGAGTAAGACACGTATTTTTACCTAAAGGAGATACTTGGTCATCAGCCAAAATAATTGAGCCCTATCTCAACATTCATAGAGCAATAGGATTCACAAAAAAAGACCCATCTTGCCCTACAAATGCTGAAATAGGGTTCAGTTATTTTGGCTGATGACCAAGCATCTCCTTTAGGTAAAAATACGTGTCTTATCCCTCACTAAATCATGTCCAGGATTCCCTCCTGACCACTGGGTGCTGTGGGCCCAAGCCCAGAAGTGGGAAAAGTCCCAAAATCTACCCAAAAGACCAAAAAAACCAGAGTTTTTTTATTTGAAAAACTCATCAGTCAGAAACCTCCCATAAAACAGGTTTGTGTACTCTTTCCTGATTCCAAAAATCCAAAAAGCAAAGAGATTTCTCCTTTAACAACCTCGTGAGGGAGAGCCCTCCCATATCCCAGCTTTGTGGACCTTTTCCTAATTCCTGGCCATTAGGATTAAGCAAAACAACCACATTTTGCCCTACAAATGTTGAGATAGAGCTGAATTACTTTGACTGATGATCAAATATCTCCTCTAGGTAAAAATACGTGTCTTAATCCTCACTAAATTCTGTCCAGGACCCACTCCTGACCATTGGCTGCTGTCATCCCAAATCCAGAAGTCTGTCCAAAAGACCAAAAACCAGATTTTTTATTCAAAAACCTCATCATTCACAATAATCCTCCCATAAACCAGGTTTGTGTTCTCTTTCCTAATTCCAAACTCCAGGCCAAGACCTCACATCCAAGGGACCTTTCTCTGCTTTGCAGCTGTTCAACCCAAAATCCTGTGTGATGTTCAACATATGTGGGGAAACACAGTTCCTTTTTCCAGGACACAGTGTTGTGCTTGCAGAAGCTTTTCCCAACCCTACAGTTTTTAAGGAATGATTCTCACAGGATCTGACTGGAAGCCTTTAAATCTCCTTCAGCATCAGCGAGGGAGCTGAGATTAAGTGGCACGAAGAGCCAAGATTAGTGGCCCTTGTGACATCTCTGATTTATGGCCCAGAGACACAGAAAAAGACCTTTTTTTCCATCCCACCCCTTCTTCAGCTCCTCCATTGACTGCAAGTTAAATTTTGTCGGGGAATCGCTCGGAATAAACATTTAGATCCCCAACATCACACCGAAGAACATCTTTCCAAAAGCATAAATAAACCAGATCCGGTTCTCCAGCCATCAGACTGTTTGTGTTTCAAGCCCTGGTCCAGTGAACTTCCAGATGGAATTTTTTTGGAGAGATCCAGCAGATGTAGAAGTTCCTCCATAACCCACCAGCACTGGGACAAAGGGGAGGTGACAGGGATGGCTTGGGATTGATCGACTTCCAGGGGAAGAGAAACTGTGGCTGGAGGGAAAAGCTGTGGTTAGAATCACAGAATGAGAGAACCAGAGAATCAGAGAATCAGAGAATCACAGAATCAGAGAATCACAGAATCACAGAATCAGAGAATCATAGAATCAGGGAATCATAGAACCAGAGAATCATAGAACCACAGAATCATAGAATAACAGAAACATAGATTCACAGAATCAGAGAATCATAGAATCAGAGAATCACAGAATCATAGAATCATAGAGTCACAGAATCACAGAATTATAGAATCATAGAACCATAGAATCAGCTGGGTTGGAAAAGACCTCCGAGATCATCAAGTCCAACCCTTGATCCAACCCCACTGTGGTTCCCAGCCCATGGCACTGATGCCACATCCAGTCTCCCCTTAAACACCTCCAGAGACGGTGACTCTACCCCCTCCCTGGGCAGCCCATTCCAAAGGCTGATCCCTCTCTCTGGAAAGAATTCCTTCCTGATATCCAACCTAAACCTCCCCTGGCACAGCTTAAGACCCTCTTGTCCCACTGCTGGTTCCTGGGAGAAGAGCCCGATCCCACCTGGCTCCCCCCTCCTGTCAGGGAGTTGCAGAGAGTGAGGAGGTCTCCCCTGAGCCTCCTCTTCTCCAGGCTGAACAGCCCCAGCTCCCTCAGCCTCTCCTCATGGGACTTGTGAGTTATATCAAATCTCAACTTCATAATTATTCCTTTTTACCACCTTTAACACAATTGTTTCAATAATTGCTTCAATACAGTGTTTTATCCTGTTTTATACTACACTGGCAGTTTTAGTTTTTATGTTGTGTGGTAAAATAATTCTGATGAAGATCTTTTGTCTGATCATTTGTAATAGGAAACAATTCATTTTATGTAAATGTTCCCAGTTTGCCAATCATTCAAACCAGTGGGACAAAAGTGGTTCGATCCCACCTCGGTAATTCCTTAAATTTAAACTGTTGACATAATCCCAGGCTAAGACTGGGTCCAGCCACACCTGAACTCCTCTCTAAGAAGGAATTTGGAAAGCCAAGGAGTCCTTTCTGCACCTTGTGACTCAACAGCAGGGCTTTTTAAGAACTTTGTCTAAACCTTCCACTCCCACCCACGACTGGGATTGACTGGTTTGGATGGAGGGTGGAGAGGGAAAAGCTTCATCCCTTCAACCCAACCACTGCAGGAAGTGCCCTAAACCTTCCAAGGGACAGCCACAGGCCTACCAAGCCCCACCACCCTTCACCCAACCCTCTTGTTGTATCTTGTCATCTGAAATGAGCCCAAATAAAGTTATTGCCTTTAATGACTCTCCAGCACAAGTGACCCCGTGAGCACCTTGAATTTAAAGGACTTAAGGGATTAAAGGAATTATAAGTGGTGGATCTCTAAGGAAATCCTTCAGAAAACTGTTCCATGTCTCTGGAGGCTTCCATGGGAGGGTTTCCATGAACCTCCAAAGTCCAGGGAGGCTGGTGAGGAAAGGAATAATCTGCATTTTCAGTCGTGGCTTATTATAGATGGGTTGGTTGACACGGATGTTGAGTGAAGTTCACGGAATCATGGAATGGTTTGGGTTGGAAGGAGATGAAGGATCATCTCATTCCCACCCCCTGCCATGGGCAGGGACACCTTCCACTAGCCCAGCTTGCTCCAAGCCCTGTCCAGCCTGGCCTTGGACACTTCCAGGGATCCAGAGGCAGCCACAGCTTCTCTGCCCAACCTGGGCCAGGACCTCTCCACCCTCCCAGCCAGGAATTCCTTCCCAATATCCCACCTAAATTCCTTTCTTTCAGTGTGAAGTCGTTCCCACTTGTCCTGTCCCTGCGTAGATGGGAGGAGTTGGCCTGGAAAGGCATGAAAACGATGAAGGGTTTCACAGACTCTTGGAAAATGAATCAGGATAATCCACCCCATCTCATTTTTAGAGGAAAACGTTCTGATCTCCAGCTCCCAGAGATGAATTTCCCACCTTTTCTCCAAGAATTTCACTCCAGCCCTCAACTTTGTCTACTCCAAAGCCCCAAACTAGTGTTTTTCTACATCCTTTGCCAAGAAAAATTTCATATTTTTGCAACATGTGGCTCCAACTCAGTCCAAAATATGAACTGAACATCTCTCCTGGTGATGTGACGTTGTGGATTTTGCTCCTCTCGTTGGATCCAACAGAGAAGCAAAAGGGAAACACAAACTGAGGAAGGAAATGAGAGCAGTGGAACAACTCCAAAGCTCAAAATTAATTGGAAAAAAAAACCAAACAAACCACGTTTGGGTTCCAGTTCTGGGCAAGAATTCAGGATGGCTCTGATTTTGTTTAACTGGGGTGGCCCATTCCCCTGGGTTTTTTTAGGATCACTCCACTAATGAAGGCTGGAAGAGAAACACAAAGAGAGTCTTTTATGCATCTGATGGCTCTTAATTTCCACAGTAAATGCCTAATGTTTAACGAGGGTTTTAGTCTTTCCCAATTTCCATGTTTATGGTTCACTTTTGTGGCCGCTCACCAGTAATTAGGGGAAAAAACAACCCAGCCAAACAAACGCTTTTAGAGAAATATCGGATTGAAAGTAAGTCAGGAAGGGGTTTGAGTAATGAATAAAATAAAAGGGAAAGGAAAAAATGGGGTAAAGTGACACTGAGTGTGAATTTGGAGGGATTTTTCTCAGTTAGGAGAATATTTGCGAGTAACTCGGAGGGGAAAGGTCCCAAATCACTGCAAGACACGAGATTTTGGGATGTGTTGGTTGTTGCTCAGTCCTGTTCGTGTAGCTTTGTCCAGAAATAAAATGGGGACAAGCCCAGGAATCCAAGATTCCCGTTCAGGATTCGCATCTTTTCCCATCAAAAGGAATCCCGCAGGCGCAAAACAGCTGGAAGAGAAGCAATGGCAGGAAGAAATCCTCCCAAATCCAGAGATTAAAAGGGTTTTTTGGTGCTGGAATTATAGGAATTATAAATCCTAACCTTTTTATTTGCTCTCAGTGATGGCTGAGACTAAACAAGAGTGAAAATTAAGGGTTAAATGCAAGTGGAAAGAGGTGTTTTGGAGAATTGTTTGCTGCAACACGACCTGGATGTTGTTGCTGATCAACACCACAGGGAAAGGCCAAGTCTGTGGCTCGGAAGGGAATTGAGTTCCCAGGCAGATATTCACAAAGTCATTTATTTTGCTGGCCCAAAACCTCCCTCCCAAACACAATAATTGGGTGTTTAACCTTCACCTCGATGGCAGAAACAAGTCCTGCTCTTCTTTTTCCCCGGCTCTGCCCACGGCTGAAGCCTGTGGGAAATGGTAAATATAATTTTTATGTGTTTCTGTAATGTCTGGATGTGCATCCAGGCCAGGGATCCCTCACCCAGCAGCAAATTAATGGATCAGATTCCTCTTAATTCCTGCAGATCATCACTGGTATCAACAGTCAGGTGGTTATAATTGAGTTTATCACATGAATGAGGGTTGTCCCTTTTTCCAGAGGAGCCACTGAGTTGATCAGAGGGAAGGAAAGGCCGAGAGAATTGGGAATGTTCAGCCTGGAGAAGGCTCCAGGGTGAGCAAATTGCACTCTTCCAAAAGGGACCCTATGGGAAAGATGGAGAGAGATTATTTCCAAGGGATGGAGTGACAGGACAAGGGGGAATGGCTTCGAATTGACAGAGAGCAGGGTTAGATTGGAGATTAGGGGAAAAAAATCTTCCCTGTGAGGGTGGGGAGGCCCTGGCACAGGTTGGGCAGAGAAGCTGTGGCTGCCCCTGGATCTCTGGAAGTGTCCAAGGCCAGGTTGGACAGGGCTTAGAGCAAGAAAGAAGAAGAGACAAGGTTTTGGAGTGATCTATTTGCTAATTCAGGACTCTAACGCCTAATTCAGGTTTTCCCTTCCAGTACCTGAAGGAAGCCAACAAGAAAGATGAAAAAGGACTTTTTACAAGAGCATGGAGTGACAGAACAAGGAGAATGGATTCAAATTCACAAAGGGTATGCTTAGATGAGATATTAGAAGGAAGTTCTTGGCTGTGAGCGTGGGGAGGCCCTGGCCCAGGTTGGCCAGAGAAGCTGTGGCTGCCCCTGGATCCCTGGAAGTGCCCAAGGCCAGGTTGGACAGGGCTTGGAGCAACCTGGGATAGTGGAAGGTGTCCCTGCCCATGGCAGGGGGTGGAACTGGATGAGCTTTGAGGTCCCTCCCAACCAAACCATTCCATGATTCCACGATTCTAAAAGGAAAGCCAGATGGAAGCACATGGAAGTGACTTCAACACAGTCTTCACTCTCTGGCTGGGACTTCCAACCTCACCAGTCCAAGGGGAAGAACAACCCCCAGAAAGCAGAAAGGAGCTCATGTAGTGCAGAAAAGCCTGGAGAGAAATCAGCTCTGGAGTTAAAATGTGCAATGTCCTCCTCTCACTTCAAATCCCCCCCTTGGTGCAAGCCAGGATCCTGTCCCTGGATTCATGGAATTCCATCTTCATTACAGGTTGGGCAGAGAAGCTGTGGCTGCCCCTGGATCCCTGGAAGTGTCCAAGGGCAGGTTGGAGCAACCTGGGCTAGTGGAAGGTGTCCCTGCCCATGGCAGGGGGTGGAACGAGATGCTCTTTAGGGTCCCTTCCAACCCCCAAAATTCCACGATTATAGCAGAGCTCAGAGAAAGAAAAGGAGCATTTCCATCAGCACAGCAGAAAAGCTCTCGGCAGTGACAGCTCTGCCACTCACAGCTCTCCAACTTCTCAGCTCGCTGCCTTCCGGGGTCTTCACCGGAGGCACGAAGTTGGTAACTTCGCAAACACCTGAAAAAAGGAGAAGCTGGGGGAAAAGTACAAATGAGTTTCACCTCGGTTTTAATGACTGTAATTTTCTCTTGTAACGCTAATTTCGGTAATTAATGGCTGCCTCCTTCTATTGTCGCAGTATTTGGAGACGACAGGAAAAAAAAAAAAAACAAACAAAAAAACCCCAAAAAACCGAGGAGTGTTTTTGTTTCAGTGACAAAAGGAGAAGATGAGCTGCTGAATGCCGACGGGGAATGTTTGGTGGGAGGAATAAGGACTGATAACAAGTTTTCGTGCTGTTGTTTCCCGGCTGGTTTCTCTCTGTTTTACTGCGGGAACAACGATCCGATGGGATGCCCCAAATCCTTCTCTCCCGAGGAGTCCCGATGGTTTCAGCACCCTCAGGAGGACACCCCAGGACAGCTGCGAGATGCAAAAAGGGACGAGGGGCGTGGGGTCGATTTAAAAGGTCTTAATTTTCAAAGTTCAAATCCTGGCTCTTCCCGGATTTCGGAGCAGATCCCTTAAACTCTTACAGTAGTCCCTTCTTTCCTGATCCCGTGGAAGTGCTCGTGGTGTCCTTGTGGCTCAACCCAAAATTTGGCCGATGGGAATCCCACCACAGGTGTGGGAGTTTTTTTTGTGTGGTTTGTGGGTTTGGGTTTTTTTTTAAATTTCGAGTGAAATCTCCAACATATTTTGATAGCAAGAACAGGAATAACAATTAATCTTATTATTATTATTATCATTATTATTATTATTACTATTATTTTTATTATAAAACATGTGAATATTTTGGATCCCTGCGCAGAGATGAATATATATATATTTTTATATATATATTTTTATATATTTATATATATTTATATTTTATATATATACATTCATATATTTTATATAATTTTTATATATTTTTATATATATTTATATATTTTATATATATATATTATATATATATGTGTGTATATATATATATATATATATATGTCCATGGCAGCCCTTCCTGAAGGATATTATCCCAAATAATCTCTGGAATGAATCCCTGGCTGAGCAGGGAGTTGTCCCATCTGCAGATGGCCTGGCCAGCTCTGCTCGCATGGGGACCAACTTCTTCTTTTCCCTGTTCTGTGCTTAAAAATGAGCCACTGGATTTGCTGGCAGAGGGTTATCCAGGTGAACATCCAACTCCACATTCAGCTGGAGGCCTGTTTGGTGTCTCCAACCCAAATTAATTCATCTCCAAGACATGGACTGAATTCTGAGACTGAACCTGCAACCATCCCAGAAAAATAAACATTATTATTGCTATTATTATTATTATTATTGTTATTATTGTTATTATTATTATTATTATTATTATTATTATTATTATTATTATTATTATTATTATTATTATTATTATTATTTCATACA
>NW_016690336.1:242774-250384 GCF_001604755.1 Lepidothrix coronata | reverse complement strand
AAAAATAAACATTATTATTGCTAATATTATTATTATTATTATTATTATTATTATTATTATTATTATTATTATTATTATTATTATTATTATTATTTCATACATCCCTGGTCCCACAACGGGGCCATGGACTCCCAGAGGTCCCTCTGGAAGCACAATGAGATTATTTTTGCATTTTATACATTTACCACCTCATTTCTCCGGGGGAGGTCAAGTTTTACCTCATGATGGTGACTTTTTTTCCCCTTTTTTTTTCCTTGCCAACTGATTTCTGTTTGTTCCTCACCCTCACTGCCGAGGAGGGAGGATGCTCATGACTCTGTGTCGTTTTTTATTCCCTTTCTGGCACCAGGGACTGGACTCCAAGCTTTTTTGTACCTTCCTTAAAACCAACTCCAGGCTTCCAGTGACAAAATACACCTGGCAAAGGGTTCCAGGAGCTTGGCCAGGTACATGTGCCATGTTTTTGGCTCGTTCTCCCCATTTCTTTGCTGCCATGTGTTTGTTTGCTGCAGAAAGGGCAAAAAGAAACATTTGAGCATTTGTTTTAACTGAGTTTTAGTCCAGGGCTCAGAGACCAAAGCTCAGTCAGTGGCTCAGAAACAAAGCAGGAGTTCCCTGCCTTAAAAATAATTCGTTTTCTTTGGTTTTAAAAGCTTAAATACTTAGAAAAAATGCTTCCTAGATGAGGCTGATCTGCAATTTGCCTTCTGAAAAGTGCTCCTTTCCTGCAGGGATGGAAATGTGGGAACACCTGGAGCCTTGTCCCTGCAAAATCCACCTTTTTAACGCAGGTTTGAGCCCACAAAGCTGATCTTCCACCTGGGCAGCACCAGGACTTGGTGCCCATTTCTCCCCCTGATTCCAGGGGTTCAGTCATTAAACTGAGAGATTTATTGGGAAATCTCTCTTGTTCCTGTGGAGAAAAGGATGTTGGGACACCAGCCATCCACATCCCTGGTTTTTGGCCGATCCACAAGGGAGCATTTGGTTCATCCATAAAGTTTTTGCATCCCAGGCACGGCAAACCCAGGTTTGTGTCAGCTGGGAAAGATCTTCCCAATGCTGGACACGCTCCATTTCTGGCTGGGAAGCTCATCCTGGCTCCCAACACTGACATTCCAGGGCTGCTTCCTCTTCCATACTCACAGCTGAGTACAGTGGGAAAAAGCCCTGGAGTCCCATTTCACTCCGTTCCACTTGGTTTGCTCCAGTCATGGCCCATCCTCTTCCTCTTCCAAGGCAGAAACTCGGCTGTTCTCCTCCCAAAACATAAAAAGCAGCAGCAGGACTCCAACTTCCCTGGGGATGCCAATTCCCTGCATGCCAGGAGAAGGGATGAGCTCCTGCCTGTGGTGGGATCTCGCTTTGCTTTCCCACAGCCCTTGGTCCCAACTCTTTGTTTTGAGACTGGCCAGATGAAGAGCAGTCATTAATTGTGCAGAAGATGGAATTCCATGAATCCAGGGACAGGATTCTGGCTTGCAGCAAGGGGGGAATTTGAAGTGAGAGGAGGACATTGCACATTTTAACTCCAGAGCTGATTTCTCTCCAGGTTTTTCTGCACTACATGAGCTCCTTTCTGCTTTCTGGGGGTTGTTCTTCCCCTTGGACTGGTGAGGTTGGAAGTCTCAGCCAGAGGGTGAAGACTGTGTTGAAGTCACTTCCATGTGCTTCCATCTGGCTTTCCTTTTAGAATTGTGGAATCATGGAATGGTTTGGGTTGGGAGGAATCTCAAAGATCATCCAGTTCCACCCCCTGCCCTGGGCAGGGACACCTTCCACCAGCCCAGGTTGCTTCAAGCCCTGTCCAGCCTGGTCTTGGGCACTTCCAGGGATCCAGGGGCAGCCACAGCTTCTCTGGGCAACCTGGGCCAGGGCCCCACCACCCTGGGAAAGGAAAAGAGGGGACGAGAGGGAAGGGGAAGGAAGGGAAGGTTTGGGAAGGTTTGGGAAGGTTTGGGAAGGTTTGGGAAGGCAAGGCAAGGCAAGGTGCCACATGCCTTTTGTTAACAGCAGTGCTGGCTCATTGCTTTGCTTTCCTGACCTACTTTACTCCCTCCTGCTCTGCATCATCCTACAGAAATGTTTTGGAAGGGGCCTCGTGTTGAACTGCCAAGACCTGGCTCAGAGCATTGCCTTGGAGACCTGGCTTTAGTTTTGGAGACTAAGTGGGCAGGAGCAGGAGAGGGGCAGCATGTGCAGGAGTGAGAGGAGTCCCAGGATCACTGAAGTTGGAAAAGATCTCCAGGATTATCCAGTCCAACCTGTGCCTGATCCCATCTTGTCCCCCAGCCCAGAGCACTGAGTGCCACAGCCAGTTGTTCCTTGGACACCTCCTGGGATGGGGACTCCAAACCTCCCTGGGCAGCCCCTTCCAGTGCTTAACAACCTTTTCCATGAAAAAATTCCTCCTGATGTCCAACCTGAGCCTCCCCTGACACAGCCTGAGGCCGTTCCCTCTCCTCCTGTCCCTCATTCCCTGGGAGCAGAGATCAACTCCCACCTGGCTACAACCTCTCTTCAGGTGATTAAAGGTGATTAAACCACTTGAAAGGACCAGGAGCTTTGCAGAGGGGAGAGGGAAGGCAGGAATCTCCTCATCCACCCTCTCTCCATGGACCACACCCCACCAACAACCTCCTGAGGAAGGTGCAAACCTCCAAGTGGTTCTAGATTTGGGCAAAGGGACCTTCCACTGCCCCGCTGTGAGGAGCAGCAAGGCAGCAGGACACCTGCCCAGAACGAAGTGAGGAAAAATCTGGTTTAATAATCTATTTTTTCCCCTTTTCTTTCTGAAGAATTCTCAAAAAATAAGTGTAAAATCCCCTTGCAGAGAGCACAGAGCCCAAAGGGCTCAGCCAACACCACTGGGATGCACCCACGGAGCAGGGAAGGGTGGGAGCTGGTGGGAGGCTGGAGAAGGGGATGAAGGCAAATCCCAAGCCATTTCTATCCCATAATATCACTGCAATTGTAGTTCCCCGTGGCAGAAATGGGGGGAAAAAGATGTGTAGTCAAGCTCAAGCTTTTAAAAATAATTCTTCCCCTCCCCCAAACGAAAAAAAAAAAACAAACAAATAATGCATCGAATTGTGGGTTGAACCAAACCTGTAATAAACCTTTCCTTTCCTTGTCTCAGCTTTTTCCTAAAAATAAAGGCTAATGGAGGTCAAATTTGAAATATTCACTTCAAACCTCCCCCCAAAAAAGGAAGCATTTTGTGCTGAAGTTAGTAATCAAAATTCATTTCACTGCCTCCAGAAAAAATAATTAAAAAAAAAAAATTCCAATCTTTTTTTTTTTCTGTTGTGTGCTTTTAACCAAAATGTTTTGCTAAACCCAGCCAGGATGAACAAGCATTTCTGGTCAGGCTGAAGAGATTTTTATTTCTTGATTTTTAGTTATTTTATTTTTTTTTTCCCGGGGAGATAAAATATCCCACCCAACGTATGCATGAATTTATTATGTTTTTTTTGGCTGTAAATACAAACGCTGCTTTCTGCCCACCAAAAAAAAAAAAAAAATTTATAAAAAAATAATAAAAAACCACAAGCTATGATTTAAAAACAACAACAAAAAAATTATTTATAATAACACTGGAAAGTTGGGCTTCGTGCCTGGCAGAGAAAATAATGTCAATTATCCACACAAATAGCTTTGCAAACCTCTCAGTGCCTGCTTTCTGCATGAGCAGCTCGATTCAGAGAAATTAGAGATGGGAAAAGATCTGATTAGAGTATCTCATCTACCTCACTGCCAGCAAAGCTTTTGGCCCCCACTGGGTGTTTTCTAGTTAGGTTTGCCCAGGCTGGATTTAAAATGATGGGGGTCTCAAGGGTAGCCTGGCTTTTTTTTTTTTTTTTTCGGCTCTATCTCGTCGTTAGGAGGCAGAAATATTGAAATTCTGCTGGGAAAAACACGGATTTGGAGGCTGGTGGCTGGAAAAGCCTCTCACCTGGACTCGACTGAAAGCCAGAGCTGCCTGGGCTCGGCTTTGCAGATCTCCTGAGCCCTGGGGATGGGGTTGCCATCAGCCCCTGATGGCCTGGCAGCTCTGGGATGGGCAGGGTTGGGTTGTTGCTCCTCTTCCTCCTGTCTTTTCTCCCTCTGCGCTGCTTCTGTGCCAAAAAATATCCCAGTGGGAGCTGTTTCCACCTTCCACCCCTGGGCTCTGGGCCCGTGGCCCTGCCCAGCCCCTCTTGCAGCCTGGCTGGTTTGATCTCTGGTAGATGTTGCTCTGCCACGGATTGGGGGTCCCAACTGAGCTGT
This sequence comes from Lepidothrix coronata, assembly GCF_001604755.1. Taxonomy (NCBI): domain Eukaryota; kingdom Metazoa; phylum Chordata; class Aves; order Passeriformes; family Pipridae; genus Lepidothrix; species Lepidothrix coronata. The sequence goes on along the minus strand of NW_016690336.1, from coordinate 246,115 downwards.
TCCCGTGGTGGGTTGGCCTCCCTGGGCACCACATCCACGTGGAAAGCAAAAAAATTCCCAGAACGGAGCATCCAACCTCTGCCAGCTCACGGGAGACCTTCGGCATGAGCGTCCCGTGAGAATTCCCGGGGTTCCCAGGACACAGCAGGGATCTGGTCACAGCCCCAAACCTTCCAGAGCACCAGGAGGGTTTGGACAATGCTCTGAGGGACGGGGTGGGATTGTTGGGGTGTCCTGGGCAGTGCCAGGGGTTGGACTGGATGGTCCTTGGGGGTCCCTCCAGCTCAGGATCTTCTATGATTCCATGATCTGCACTTCCCGAGCTCCTCCACACTGAAAGGCCCTTTCCAAGATGGATGAGAAGGTCTCCAGGAGACACAAATCTCTGGGAAGTTCCAGGTCATTCCTCTTGGGCTGCTTGTGCAGTTGTTCAGCCAAAGGATCCAACACATCCCTCTCGTCCCCCTCCCATGGCAACTTTTGGCTCCTCCATGGATTGATTTCTGGTGGAACTCCCCTGCTGACACTCAGCCTGGAGCAGGAGAGTTTTATACGTGGGATACGAGGGAAAATTCCTTCATGGAAAGGGTGGTCAGGCCCTGGCACAGCTGCCCAGGGCAGTGGTGGAGTCTCCATGCCTGGTGGGATTTCAAATCCCTGTGGATGTGGTCCTTGGGGACAGGGGCCAGTGGTGGCCTTGGCAGTGCTGGGGGATGGTTGGACTGGATGATCTAAGAGGTCTTTTCCAACCTAAATGTTTCTATGATTCCATATGGAATTATGGTCCCTGCTGAGGCTGGGCTTGAAAAATCCAGACGCCAAAGGTCCCAGATCTGGGATGTGGCTCCTGCTGGTGGTGCCTCACATTCCCTGTGGCAATAATTCCACATCTCCATGAGGACAAACCCTCCCTGTTCCATTCCCACCTTGGAGCAGCTCAGCCATCCCTGCAGGGGATGCAATTTATTTTCTCACTAATTGATCATCTTTCCCCAACACCTCATTTATTTACCACGGTTTTATTCCTCTCCAATTCATTCCTACCCCCTCACTCCACTTCACTTTTCAATTCTCTCATTCCTTTTGGAATAACTAATACTTTAATTTTAATAACCGAGGAAGACACTGCAGGTTGTAACATTGGAGAGGAGGAGAAAAAAAAAAATCACAAGATGCTGCTGCAATCCCATCCTGGGACTTCCTCATCCAAGCTCAGCTTGATGGATGGTAAAGAGAAGAGGAGAGATGTGCTAAAGCTTTATTTACCCAGCAGCTCCTCCAGGATCTCAGCAATCAGCTCTGGAATTTGATAGGAACTGCCTGCCCGTGGCTCCCATCCAGCCAAAACAACTCTGACAGCAAAACCCTGTCACATCCTTTTGAAAGGTCACTGTAACCGAGCTCCCTCTATCAACTTTATCAGTTCTTTGCTTAAACCAGCTTAAAGAGAGACTTCCCACGGTGAATTAGGGTTGAACAGCGTGTTTTTCTCTGATAAGCACAATCCATGGGGCCTGAGACACTCTCTGCTCCCAAAATTGCTCTTTGGTGAGGCCCCAAGTTATCAGCAGGGATCAAAATGCATCTGCTCCTCCTCAGGGCACATCAGCAGCTGCTGGGGTGAAGAATATTTCCTGGGTGTCTCGTTTTGGCCAAAAATGCAGTTCTTTCCTCGCTGCTTTTATGCAGAGGTGTCACAATTCTACGAATTCGGGTTGCAGGGGACTTTAAAGGTCATTTGGCCGAGCCCCTGCAACGAGCAGGGACATCTTCCACCAGAGCAGGTTGCTCAGAGCTCCGTCCAACCTGACCTGGACTGTTGGCAGGGATGGGCAATCCACCAGTTCCCTGGGACAGGGTTTCGCCACCCTCCCTGTAAAAAACTTCTTCCTTATTGTGGCAGGACAGTCCCACCCTGAGCAGCCCCAAGATCCCATCCAGCTGTGAATCCAGCTGTGAATCCAGCTGTGAATCCAGCCATCCTGCCGGATCAACCACTGGAGCCAGGGCGTTGGCTGGGGGTGAAACAAGAGTCAGCCCTAAGAGAGTTAACTAAGATGGGCCCCCTAACACCTACTCTGCCTGAGCTACCAAGACTCGTTCTGTTCTGCCACTGGACCAAAACGTAGAAGAATGAACCCAACTCAAAGGAGAGATTATAAATCAGAATAACGATTTAATAAAATAATACAATAAATAGGATTATACAGACAAACAATTGGTTTTAACCCACAAACCCCAAATGTATAACCCAGCACCCTGGGGCATGGACAGAGTGGTGTTCATTGGGCCCCCTGAGTCCAAAGGAAAAGGAGAGGGAAAAAACCTGTTGGTGAGAGTGGTGGTGCAGTCTGGTTGAGAGTGGTGGTCTCAGTCTGGTTGAGAGTGGTGGTCACAGTCCTTCTCTGGATCCCATGAGTGGTTAAAAAAGTCCCAAGACTCCAAGATTCTATATCCTCAGGTTCAGGCAGGAATGCTCAGTGCCTCCCTCAGGGCAGGGACTTCCACACTGGGTGTGAGGACAGGAGCATCCTCCTATCTCACAGTTCCACAATGGGTGTGAGGACAGGAACATCCTCCTGTCTCCCAGGCCTCTGAACACCCAGTTTACAGCCTGAGGAGTCAGGGCTGCTCTGGGCAGAGGGTGTAAATGGTCTGTTGAGAACAGTTTCTGGGCAATGGCATGGAAGGCTCTAGAACACCCAGTTTTGGGTTACACCCCTCCAGTGATGAACTGGGCCCAGCTGTTCTAACTAGGACATGCAATCATAGGAATATGTATAAGAATCATATATGAAAATTGTATAAAACCCCTGATTTTGTGTGATACCTCTGAGTAAGCTTTCTGTGGCTCAAACCACACTTGCTCCCAACGTTGTAATAAGTACCTTGGCTGCTCAAAAGATCCAAAGTCTCTGAGAGGTTCTTTGTACCGGATTTTCGGCATCAGTGCTAAAACTGCTGAAACCGTCCTGGTTCATCCCACTTGGAACACACCCCCTGCTTTTGGAAGTCTGAGGTGCCAGAGGAGCCGGGAGCTGGCCTGGGAAGGTGGGACTGGCACTCAGTCACTTTATCCTGGGAAATCCAGCCCCTCTCCTGCAGTCAGGATCTTCTGGCACAACCCTTCCTGGGGGAGGGGGTGGAGATTCCTGCCTTGGCTGGGGACACCCCCAAGGTGACTCCTCGGAGTTCCATCACATCTCTCCTTCATAATCATTTCTTTTTGCCAGCTTTGATATAACTGCTGCAATAATTGCTTTGTCACAGTGCACTAGACCACTTCATGCTCTGTTAGACTCTACTAGTAGATTTTTAGTGTTTATGTTGTTTTAGTGTTT
>NW_016690336.1:234277-242379 GCF_001604755.1 Lepidothrix coronata | reverse complement strand
TATATAATATATATTATAACATATAATGTATAATATATAATATATAATATACAATATATAATATATTATAATATTATTATATATTATATATATTGTATATGTTATATATAATATATATTATAACATATAATGTATAATATATAATATATAATATACAATATATAATATATTATAATATTATTATATATTATATATATTGTATATGTTATATATAATATATATTATAAAATATATTATAATATATAATATATAATATTATTATAATATATTATATATTGTATATTATATATTATATACTATACATTATATATTATAATAGTATACATTATATTGTTATAATATACAATATTATTATAATATATATTTTACTATTATAATGATATATATAATATATATTGTAATAATTTATATCTATATATATCTATAGATAAATATAGATAAATATATCTATATAAATATATTTATATAAATAAATATCTATTATATATAATAGATATCTATATAAATAAATATCTATAATATATATTATAGATATCTATATATCTATAAATATATCTATATAAATAAATATCTATTACACATAATAGATATCTATATAAATAAATATCTATAATATATCTATTTAAATAAAAATTTTCTTCCTTATAGCTAATCTCAATCAACCCTCTTTTAGCTCAAATCCCCTTGTCCTGTTGCAACAGGACAAAGTTTGTCCCCGACTTTCTCCCGGGCCCCCTTCAGGTGTTGGAATATCTGTGAGTCCCTCAGATCCCACCTCGTTATCCCGGTCCTGCTGATGCTCTGCTTTGCCTCTGTGTGTCCCAATCCGTGTCCTCCAAGTTCACCATCAACCCACAGCACTTTTTGGGTCATCCCTTGATGCCCCACAGACCAAGTGTTAATGGCTGTAAACTGCCAGGAGAGCTGAACTTCCCTGGAAGTTGTTCTTCCAAGCTCCTGGGATCCAGAGGAAGACTGCAGGCCACCACTCTCAACCAGGCTGCACCACCACTCTCAACCAGACTGAGACCACCACTCTCAACCAGACTGCACCACCACTCTCAACCAGACTGGGACCACCACTCTCAACCAGACTGCACCACCACTCTCAACCAGACTGCACCACCACTCTCACCAACAGGTTTTCCCCTCTCCTTTTCCTTTGGACTCAGGGGGTCCAAGGAACACCACTCTGTTCATGCCCCAGGGTGCTGGGTTATACATTTGGGGTTTGTGGGTTAAAACCAACTGTTTGTCTGTGTAATCGTATTTATTGTGTTATTTTATTAAATTGTTATTCTGATTTATAATCTCTCTTCTGACTTGGGTTCGTTTCCCCTGCTGGTTTACCTTCGAACCAGCACAGCTCTGCTCCTCAAGCTTTTCCTACCAAAGGATGGAATGAGAGGGATCGACAGGAAGCTGGAGCCCTTCCCTGGCCCGGCCTGTTCCATGTCCTGCTGTCAGCCAGAATCTCTGGGGCCAAGGATTGGGCACTTCTTCACTCCATAACCTGGCTGTGCACACGGATCCAGGAGCTGCTCCAGGGAGCAGAACTGGGTAGATCTCAAAACTGTGATATTAAAACACGAAACCCCAAACCTGGCTCAGTTCCCCCAAACCCCAATTCCCCTGTCCCGATCCTGAGTCCTTGTAGCCCATCACTGCCCACTCAACAAGGACAATACGTGTCCCTCCCTCCACATCCCAGGCTTGGCTTAACCAGGATCCAGCTTTTCTCCCAACAATTAAAAGCCTGAGCGGCTCCTGTGCTCCAGAGCCAGGAATAAATGCAGCAGATCTAATCCTACATCTCCTGCGCTCCAGAGCCAGGAATAAATGCAGCAGATCTAATCCCAGGACCTGTTCCAAGCTCTCCCTTTGTCACTCCTCCGCTGGGAAACCTTGGGGAAATCAGGCCTTTCCTCTCCTCAGCACCTCCTGTGACACAAACAAACCCTGGGGGAGGTTTTCGGGGCTCTTCTGAAGGTAAATCATGAAACTCTTGGTGATTTTATCAAGACCTTGAGGAATTAATCGCACAAAGATTCAGAGATTTACCCAGTGACCCAGATCCAACCTGGCATCTCCTCTAAAAGGTCATTTCTGTCCTCCTAAATGTCCCTGAACACCCCTTTGATGCCTTGGCCAAGCTGGAGGAGCAAATATGTCTCTTCCCGCCTCCTTTCCCATTTATTTACCATTGTTTCATTCCTCTTCAATTAATTCCTATCCCTCACTTGATTTCACTTTTTAATTCTCCTATTCTTTTTTTAATAACTTATATTCTTACTAATTGACCGAGGAACTCAAGGGTAGGAGTATTTTTTTTTCTTTTAATAATCCATTTTATTGCTGCTCCTCATTTCTTATTCTCTCGCTGTCCTGGCTCTCTGATGTAACCCAGGAGTGGATTTTCTCATTTCCAGTCCCCCTGCTTGCAGCCAAAAAATTCATAAATCCGAGCAGGAAAATTAAAATAGCAATAATAATAATGATAATGGTAATAATAACAACAAGAAGAGTGGATAAAGATGAAACTTTAACAGTCTGAAGGCAGAAAAATGGCCATTAACACCAGGGAGCTCTGAGAGCTCATGTGGTGCCATGGATTGATCCAGAGGTTTGTAAACATGAACATCCTCCACTGAACTCTGGAGGAGTCTTTATTTATTAAATTATTCATTAAAGTCTCCCAATTTCAGGCACTTGAGCTCTTCTGAATAGTCAAGTCCTCCAAGACCTGCTGAGAGAGGTTTGAGTGCCCAAGTGTTTGCTCCAAGACGTGGAAATCGGGGATTCGGCCTGTGGGTGTCACACAGTGGGGAGGATTTGGTGACTCCCAACTACCCAGCCCTTCTCCAATCCATCATCTGCCTTCAAAAGAGCATCCAAGAGCATCCTGGATTGTCCCAGCCCTGGTGTGGCAGCAGGACCAGGGCAGTGACCGTCCCCCGGGGTCAGTTTTGGGCCCCTCAGGACGAGGACACGGAGGGGCTGGAGCGTGTGCAGGGAAGGGAACGGAGCTGGGAAGGGGCTGGAGCAGCAGGAGCAGCTGAGGGAGCTGGGGGGGCTCAGCCTGGAGAAAAGGAGGCTCAGGGGGGACCTTCTGGCTCTGCAACTCCCTGACAGGAGGGGGGAGCCGGGGGGGGTCGGGCTCTGCTCCCAAAAAACAAGCGACAGGACAAGAGGGAACAGCCTCCAGCTGTGCCAGGGGAGGTTTAGGTTGGATATCAGGGGAAATTTCTTCCTGGAAGGGGCTATCCAGCCCTGGCACAGCTGCCCAGGGCAGTGGAGGAGCCTCATCCCTGGAGGGATTTAAAATCCCTGTGGATGTGGCCCCTGGGGACAGGGGTCAGTGGTGGCCTTGGCAGTGCTGGGGAATGGTTGGGCTGATGATCCCAGAGGGCTTTTCCAACCTTAAACGATTCCAGGATTCTGAGCTCTATAAAACACCTTCCAACTGTCTTCACTGACCTACAAGTCAGGGCCAAATCTCCAGCATGGAAATATTTGCCATCAACCCCCCGCCCCCAAACGGGGCGAGACCCACACCCAGGAGGCTTCTCCCATCTCCCCACCCCACGACTCCACCCTCCCACGGCTCCTTCCATTCCTGGTGCCTTCCAACAGACCTTTCCCCAGCTCTGTCTGCCCATCGTGGGACACCCTTTCCCCCCTTTTCCTCCAGCCTGAACCACGAGCAGGGTTAACACCTGCGTGGAAAAGGAGCTTGGAATCATTCCTGACAAACCTGCTGCAGGTCCCTCGGCTTCTTATGGCCTTTATTATTCTGCTCCGACGCGGGTTATTGGCTCATTAGTATTTAAATCAGCTGATAATAAACCCAGAGAGATTCCTTCTGACACGGGCTTCCCATCCCCTCTCGGCGGTCGGGAGGCGATAATGGGGCCGGTTGATGCCTTTTCTGTCCAACAAGCTGTGATTTTTCACAGGGCAGGGGCCGGGCGGTTCTGGAGGTGATGAATATTTTGCCAGGCACAAAGGGAGGATTAGGGAGCTCATTGCGGGGCCGGGAAAACGAGCTGTGAGGGAGCAACGCCAGCGGGTGGTGGTTTGTTTTTTTTTTTTTTTTTTTTTTTAATGGACAATCCAGCGAGGGAGGAGAGCAGGGGGATGCGTTTTAAGCAGCTTTGATGGTGCAGAGACACGGCCCGCTGCCGCTTTGGGGGGTGGATAACGAGCCAAGTGTCGCAACTCTGAGTTAAAAAAGAGGCGGGATGGGGAGAGGAGAGGAAAGAGTGGGAACACGGAGCAATTTTGGGGGTGTCTTCTCCCTCCCTGCCCGTTTAAACACTTATTTAAGCATTTGCTCTCAATTTAAACGCTTGATTTGGCCCTTCTAGAGGAGAAAACAGCAGATTTACAGCTTTCCACTGGAGATTTTGCTTGTGATTTTGTCACCTTCCACATGGGCTCTTATGAGTCATTTTCCATGGATTTGAGAAGGTTTCAGGCCTTCACCTCAGAAATCCAAAAATTAACCTCGTTTTCTCTACCTGCCAGGCAGTTACAGCCCTGGGGGGATTCTTGTTTAAGTCACAAATTACTCCCATAGATTGGAGGGAAATAAATGTACAGATGGGATGTCTGGCTCTGCACAAGGACACTGGACTCGTGCTTTGGGGTAAGGGTCGTTCTGGGCAAGGTGAGGACCCTGTAAATTCATAGTCATCCATATTCCTGCTGCACTGAGGGGGTTCAGCATTGCTGTCTATCCAAGAACTTGGATTTACTTGGTGTCCAGCTGAACATTTCACCCCAGAAGCCCAAAGGTTGGACACAAAAATGGTGGAAGTCACCTCAGGGATCCTCAGGGAGAGAGGACCCCAAAGGGCACAAACTGCCCTGACGTGCACCAGGGTCGTTCCCACACATCAGAAGACCCCCTGGGAACACTTGGATTTGGGTTTCCTTGGGATAGGGATCAGGAATGGGCTACAGCAGCTTTGGTGGCCTCCTGAGGGCCACTCAGCTGATGAACCACTTCTGCACAGGAGCTTGGGAGTGTTTTCATTTTCCACCCCAAGTGGGAGGGAAGCAGGGGGTGATGGTTCTCAACAGAGCCCTGATTTCATCCAAACACTGCCCAAAATTTCCAGCAGGAATTTCCTCTCGGGAGGCAAAGCAAAGTTGGGCTTTGAGGATCCCAGTGGGCCCCTTCCCACACAGGATATTCTGTGATTCCACGATCTCTTCCTACACCCCACAAAGGTGAAAACCCACCACCACCCCTGTGCTGGAGGAAGGTTTTTTTTTCTCTCTCCCTCCATTCCTGCAGGGAATTTGTACTTGTGGGGGGTGCCTGTGCCTGGAAAAGTGTCAGAACTGGATTGAAATGCCCACCTGCCTCTCCAGCTGCTGAATCTGCCTCTTTATGTCACATCCAGCCCCGAGCTGGAAGCACTTTAACTCCCCAAAAGGGGGATGTTCTCAGATTCCTCCTCTCTCCCAGCTGGATAAAAGAGATCCAGGTGCCTGTTTAGGGTTAATAGAGGGAAATTGTTCTGGATTTTCTCCAGTAGTGTGAGTCCATGAAGGAAAATCTAGTGGAAGGTGTCCCTGCCCATGGCAGAGGGTTGGAAGTAGGTGATTTTTAAGATCCCTTCAACCCAAATTATTCTGTGAATGTATGAAAGAAAATTATTAAAATTAAAACAAAACAATTTTTGAAAAAGAAAAAAATCAGGATTTAAATCCCCAAAACTTCAGCCTCAAACTTTCTGTACAATTCTTCATTTCCAAATAAAAAGTCTTCAAAACACAAGTTCTTTGCCTTCCTGAGCAGCTCTTGCTGTGATAACACGACTTTACCCCGCTCATCCCAGGATAGTGAAGAGCAGCAGCTGGAATAGAGGAAAAAAAACAATATATAATAAAATTATTAATATGGAAAGGAGGCTATTTTGTCACTGCCATCAGAGCCTGGAAGCATCATCCTGCTTTTCCAGGCCTCGGCAGCAGAGCTGGGCTGCTGTGGCCACGGAGCCACTCCTGCATCCCCATGTTGTTCTTCCAGGGAAAGCTTAATTAGTTGTCACAACTAATTAGAGCTGCGGTGCAAAAAGGGTCTCCAGCCATTGGAATAACTTCTGGAATGAGATTCCACACTGGGATGGGTGACCAGGTGTGTGGGCATCTGCCTAAGGATTTGGGAGATGGATGTTCACGTCCCTACAGTTTTCTTGGATGGCCTTGGCCAAGGCTGGTGCTGCCCAATGGGATTCCCCTGGATAATCCCACCTGTGGCCCCTCAGCATCTTCCTTAAATGTCTGGGAAAGGGAGAGGGGGATCCTATGCTCTCCCAGGGCAGGAGAATTCCCATTTTCAGCCAAGAAAATTCCCCTCCCATCCTCTACCCCTTTGCCAGTTTGGTGCCCCTGTCCCAGGGGACAGGAAGGTCAGGTGGGATCACAGTGGGAAAAGCAAAGGGATGATCCATCTTTTCTCTCGGCACCTGAAGCCTGTGGTGGAAAAGGGAAGAGTCCTCCTTTCTCAGAGATAAAAGGGAAATGAGCTGAGCCTCTTCCAAGCCCTTTCCCTGCTCCTGACAGAGGAGCAATCACATCCCAGCCTGGAGCAGCAGAAGGATGGCACCGATCCCACACATCCAGCAGCTGTTCTTCCCGAGGCTGGAAGGCAGCAATCAGTCAAAATTAACACTCTGTCAACGCCTGAGGGAAGGGATCCTCACTGCCCACAAAAATGGGAGAGGGAAAAAACAGCTGGAGTGAAGAGGGGATGAGGGGAAAGGGGGTTTTTCACCTCCCTCCTTAATCAGGATTTGGGAATATCCGTGTTTAAACCTCTGCTCTGTCACGGGTTTGTTGTGTTAACAGGGATCAGAGTTTTAGGGATGATGGAGCAGCTCTTGCTCCTCCTTGGGACATCCCAAAGCCCCTGATTGGCCTTCCCTGTCACCCTGAATTTGGGGACAAGTAGCTCTGCCAGGCAGGGTGACAAAGGGAAAATCTACAAAAAACAGGAGAGAGAAGGAGAAAACTCAGCTGGAGAGAAGAGCTCCGTGTAGGGGATGAGGGAAAAGGAGGGTTTTCACCTCTTCTTAGTTGGAGTTTGGGAATATCTGTGTTTAAACCACTGCTGTGCCACAGGTTTGTTGTGTTAACAGGGATCAGAGTTTTAGGGATGATGGAGCAGCTCTTGCTCGTCCTTGGGATATCCCAAAGCCTGACTGGCCTTCCCTGTCACCCTGAGGTTGGGGACAAGCTGCTCTGCCAGGCAAGGGGACAAAGGGAAAATCTATTTCCCTCATGAGGGAGGTAAATCTGAGTCAGGAATTCTGGTCCTGAATTTTAGTTTGGGAAAGGGACAGTGTTCCCACCAAAAATAGACCCAGTTCTCCTTTTCCACAGTGGGGTTGTTGACATTCCTTCTTTTCTGGAGCGTTGCAGAGGTCACTGGCTGGCTCTGGGTCCACCAAGAGTGATCCTGGAGAAAGAAAATGGGAGTCTCACGGGGTGGTTGATGTGACAGGACCCAGGGAATGGCTGGAGCTGTGCCAGGGCAGGCTCAGGTTGGATCTCAGGGAAAGGTTCTTCCTCCAGAGGCTGGTTGGGCACTGCCCAGGCTCCCCAGGGCAGTGGGCACAGCCCCAAGGCTGCCAGAGCTCCAGGAGGGTTTGGACAACGCTCTCAGGGACAGGGGGGGATTGTTGGGGTGTCTGGGCAGGGCCAGGAGTTGGACTGGATGGTCCTTGGGGGTCCCTTCCAGCTCAGGACACTCTGTGGTTCTGTGGGAGAGGAGCTGGATGGTTTCACTGCCATTCCCTGCAGAGAGATGTTCCTCAGCTCCTTCCATCCCCAAACCAATCCTGGGATGTGACCTCGTCCTTAAGGTGCCACAAGCCCTGTGTGGAGTCAAGCAGGGGCTGCAGGGCCATTCCCATGGGAGCTGTTTAACCCCAGAATCCCAGAATTTACTGAGCTGGAAGGGACCCCAAGGACCATCCAGTCCAACTCCTGGCCCTGCCCAGACACCCCAACATTCCCCCCCTGTCCCTGAGAGGGTTGTCCAAACCCTCCTGGAGCTCTGGCAGCCTTGGGGCCATGCCCACTGCCCT
>NW_016690336.1:231239-232731 GCF_001604755.1 Lepidothrix coronata | reverse complement strand
CTTTCCCTTTCCCTCTCTTTCCTTCCAATAGGTTTCTCTACCTATAAAAATACAGAATAATTAAGGTTGGAAAACCCCTCCAAATTAATCATCAAGTCCAACAATTCCCCCAGCACTGCCAAGGCCACCCCTGACCCTCGTCCCCAAGTGCCACATCCACACCTCTGGAACCCTTCTGGGAATGGGGACTCCATCCCTTCCCTCTCCCAAGCCATGTTGGGGTGAGAAGCACAGAGCAAAGCTGAGCTCAGGGATTTAAGGAGCAAAAGCAACGACTTGGGGGGTGTTTTCATCCTTCCCCACGAGTCTGGATGTGGCTCCAGGTAGCAGAGCCCTTCCTTCTGCCGGGGAGGGGGACACCCAAAAGGTGGAGACCATGGAGCATTCCCTGAGGAACCCCATGGTGAATCCCACTCTCCCTGCACAGTGGGGTATCCCTGCATCAGCCAGCATGGAATAAAAAACCCAAAGTCTTCCCTGTAACATTCCAGCCCCGGAGCTGCAGCTCATGGGCTCAGCCAGGAGTTTTATTTAAAATATGGATTTAGGGTTCTTTAACACCTCGAGAAAGTGTCGAGGCAACGAGGCACAGACTTGTTCCCAGAGGTGCTTTTATTAACTGGGGGGAGAAAATGAGGGAACTTGGCAAGAGTTCAAAAAGGGCACCCCACAAACTGGCCAAAAATGTTCCACCACAATCCTGACCCAGCCCAGACTGATCCACAGCATCGAAGCCAAAATCCAACCCCTGCAGCTCCCAAAGCCACCCCGAGCATCAGGAAAGGGGCAGGGAAAGAGGAGCAGAGGGAGCAAGAAGAGAGGAGGAAGAAGAGGGAGAGACAGATCCTGGGGCTGCCCCCGGGCCCTGGTGGCAGAGCAGCTCCCCCGGGGGCGATGGCAGGGCTGGTACAGGGGGCAGAGCTGGGCTTGGATCTGCTTGGGGCCCTCTGGGCACCCCCCAGGAGGGGTCTGGGACCCACCGGCCACTCTGGGGCTCCAGGGCAGGGGAGGGGCAGTGACCTCACTGTCCCTGCCAGTCTGGGCTGGGTGAGAGGCTGCTGGGGGGTGTTATAGGGCAGTGTCCTCACTGTCCCCATATGAGCTGTGGGGTGTTATAGGGCAGTGTCCTCACTGTCCCCATATCAGCTGTGGGTGTTCTAGGGCAGTGTCCTCACTGTCCCTGTGAGCTGGGGGGTGTTATAGGGCAGTGTCCTCACTGTCCCCATATGAGCTATGGGTGTTATGGGGCAGTGTCCTCACTGTCCCCATATGAGCTGGGGGGTGTTATAGGGCAGTGTCCTCACTGTCCCTGTGAGCTGTGGGTGTTATAGGGCAGTGTCCTCACTGTCCCTGTGAGCTGTTATAGGGCAGTGTCCTCACTGTCCCCATAGGAGCTGTGGGGTGTTATAGGGCAGTGTCCTCACTGTCCCTGTGAGCTGTGGGTGTTATAGGGCAGTGTCCTCACTGTCCCTGTGAGCTGTGGGTGTTATAG
>NW_016690336.1:228705-229925 GCF_001604755.1 Lepidothrix coronata | reverse complement strand
TCCCCATATGAGCTGTGGGTGTTATAGGGCAGTGTCCTCACTGTCCCTGTGAGCTGGGGGGTGTTATAGGGCAGTGTCCTCACTCTCCCTGCTGGGTCAGAGGCTGCAGGAGTTATGAGGTGGTGAAGTTTTCCCAGACTGTATGTGACTGGCAGCTGCTCCAGGGCTTCTCCATGTGTATTCCAGAGGCTGCCATGAGGGGGACAAGACCCCACCCCACCCCCGTGAGGTTCAACCCATCCCTTCCCCCTCCACACACACACAGCAGGTGGTTGATTCAACACATCAATCAAACAACCCAGGGAGATACAAATCCAGACTCCAACTCGCGCCCAAAGTGAATCAACAACCAGGCTGGAAACCTCTGCGTTTTCCTGAGAAACCTCCCGCTCCTCCTAATTCCTCGGGATTCTATTTGCAGCCTTTTTCTCTGCTGTGGGAAATAAGCTGCTCCATTTTAATTGGGAAGAATTTGCAGAAAGAACCGGTTTAAATGCGTTTTGGGCCCGCCCAGAGCAAAGCCCAAAGACTAGAAAGAGATTAAAAATGCAGAGTTGCCCCTTCAAATCCGCAAAAAAAAAAAAAAAAAAAAAAAAAATCATTTCCGGACGCACAGCGATGGGATATTGTTGGTTGGTTTTTCTTCCTCTCTCAGAGGAAAGGTTTCAGCTTGTTGCTTCCCTCCCCTCGTTTTAATTGTGGCGTAATCACCGCATTTTGCTAAAATTTGAAAAGCAACAGCGCTGGAAAAAAAAGGAAAAAATCAAAATATTCCGTGTGATGAAACGATTCCGATTGAACTGCTGCTACTGTTTCAGAATAATTTATAAAACCAGCACCTCCCCCAAAAAAAAAATCCTATAAGTGGCTTTTGATCAAATGACTGGAAAACTGCTTCTCTGAGAGTCACTGGAGCCAAATCTCCATTTTCCAGCATAATCAGCTATTTGACCGAACGTCATTCCAAGTGCTGGAGAGGCCCCTCTGCTCCTTATCAAGGCGTTAAGAGGGAACGTGCCCAGCTGGGCGTGCTCTTAATGGGGCAATTTGCTGCTCGTTTCCCATTATCAGATGGAGCGGGAGACAAACTTCCCCCTGCTAACCGGGAACCCTGCGGGGACAATGGATTTCCACAGGTTTTATTCCCCCCACCAGCCCCGGGCAATGGATTTCCACGGGTTTTATTCCCCCCACCAGCCCCGGGCAATGGATTTCCACGG
>NW_016690336.1:223266-227951 GCF_001604755.1 Lepidothrix coronata | reverse complement strand
ATCTCCTTCCTTCCTCCTCCAAGACTTCCCATGAAATCATCTCCTTCCTTCCTCCTCCAAGACTTCCCATGAAATCATCTCCTTCCTTCCTCCTCCAAGACTTCCCATGAAATCATCTCCTTCCTTCCTCCAAGACTTTCCACACAATCATCCTCTTCCTCCCTCCAAGACTTTCCATGAAATCAGCTCCTTCCTTCCTCCTCCAAGACTTTCCATGCAATCAACTCCTTCCTTCCTCCAAGACTTCCCGCGAAATCATCTCCTTCCTTCTTCCTCCAAGACTTCCCGCGAAATCATCTCCTTCCTTCTTCCTCCAAGACTTTCCACGTAATCATCCTCTTCCTCCCTCCAAGACTTTCCAGGCAATCGGCTCCTTCCTTCCAGGAGAGAAGGATAGAGTTGGGGCTACAGAGATTTTCCATGGAAAAGGGTGGACGAGCACACCAAGGATGGTCCTGGGGACGGGTGAGGAGCAGCACCAGCGGGACAGAGCGCTGTGGAAGGACTTTCCTTGGCGGAGGAACGAGCAGCTCGTGCCTGGAGTCTCCCACCCCGAGCCCAAAGGACTCAAGGAGCTCGTTTGACAACAGGCAGGAGCCTTTGATTCCCCTCATCCCTCCGGGAAGATCAAACGGGTAAAGTAATGGGTATTTACTCTTCTCCGCTTGTGTACACAACAGGATTGTGTTCCCTTTGCTGGGAGCTCGGTTCTAATTACCCTCATTAACAAAGCCGGGCTTAAACTCCTCAACGTCTCTTTATCACCTCGTGTGTGTGATGTGCCCGCTCTCCTAAATACCCTCTTCCTTTGACTTATCTGAGGTTTAGCCTCCCAAAAAAAAGGCTTTTTTCTGGCGTCCCGGAGCCAGGAATGTTCCCAGCTCGGCGGGATCCAAGAGATCCTGGTGGCGTCTCCTTGATGGGGCTCGTCTTCCCGCCGATCCAATTTTGTGTGCTCATCAAAGCAGGCGGTGCGTGGTGAGAGCAGCATATGCCACGGCAGATGGCACCGACGCAATTCCAGGGGAGTGAAATCACTCATCTGCTCTCCCCTGCCTTTGGAGAGACCGGGAATGCTGCGGGAGAGAAAGGGGAGATGGAGCAACCACGGAAAATTAGGTGAGCTCTGAGTGTCTCCGTCGTCTGGAGGCTGCAAAGAGGGGCTGGAGCGTGTGCAGGGAAGGGAACGGAGCTGGGAAGGGGCTGGAGCAGCAGGAGGGGCTGAGGGAGCTGGGGGGGCTCAACCTGGAGAAAAGGAGGCTCAGGGGGGACCTTCTGGCTCTGCAACCCCCTGACAGGAGGGGGGAGCTGGGGGAAGTCGGGCTCTGCTCCCAGGGAACAAGGGACAGGAGGAGAGGGAACGGCCTCCAACTGTGCCAGGGGAGGGTCAGGTTGGACATGAGGAGGAATTTCTCCATGGAAAGGGTGGTCAGGCCTTGGCAGGGGCTGCCCAGGGAGGTTTGGAGTCCCCACCCCTAGAGTTGTCCAAGAAAGGCCGGGACGTGGCACTCAGTGCTCTGGGCTGGGGGACAGCGTGGGATCGGGCACAGGGTGGACTGGATGATCCCAGAGCTCTTTTCCAACCTCAGTGATCCTGGGATTCTCTGCCCCACAGCCTGACAGCCCCTGATGTTGCTCTGTAACATCTGCAACCCCACTCCCAGCAGCCAGAACTGGTGCCTCTTCTCCTGGTCAACCCCACTGCTGTTGAAGAGACACCCCAATTTCTCTTCCTTGTAGGATTCAAAAATATAATATCTGCAGAGAGGGAACTGAGCAGTCTCTGCAAAAAGCCATGAGCTACGAAAGCTGGGGAAAAACCCTTTTCACTGCCCTCATCTCTGTGGACTCTTCCTGCCTTCTCCAGCAGAATGGAAGAGACTCCTTGCATGATGTTATCACCTGTCCTGCCTGAGAATCCACATCCTAATCTCATCAGAGCTCTGCATAAAAGCCATGGTGTTCCCCCTTTTTCATATGTCTATCCAATACCTAATCCCCCCTATAAATCCCCCAAGACAAAATAAGGTTTTTCCCATGAGGTAATTCCTAAGACCCCAAAAATGTGTGAACCTGGGTTTTCCTCTTACCTCATCCTTGTGAAACCCTCCAGTTTTAATACCATGAATATGTAAATCCCCTGTTAAATATGTAAACCCTGAAGCCTTTAAATAGGAACTTGTGAGTCCAAATAAACTCTTCCAGTTTCTGCCTCCAAACTGGGATGACTTTAATGACTCGCTACACTTCCTGACTGGGATAGTCTGGGCTTGTTGCTGCTCCACACTGGACCTTCAAACCCAAACCCAGGCCTGCCCAGAGCCCCCAAGTGCCCGTGACCCTCTGGCTTTGTTGGCCAGTGAGAAGTTCAGGAGATGGACTTTGCGAACAAACAAACCAGAAAAATGAACAGAAAGGCTGAATTCTCCAAGGGTCCTTCTTGGGTGACCACGTGGGGCTTGGTCCGACCTCCTGCTGCAATCCAAAGGGATTGTCTGGGATAAAAGCGGGCTCTGGCACGTGTGACAGGCACTCAACCCCTCTTTGGTGACCCCTGAGCACCTCAGAGCTTCCTCCCCTCCATTTCCAGCAGGGCTTGGCCTCCGGTGCTGAAGATTCAGCTGGTTTGGGCTGCATACCACAAACCATCACACTCTGCTTTCCCAAGTGGACGGCGTTCCTTCGGAACAGAGTTGTTCCCAGCAAAGTTATCCCATCACCTTCTCCAGTCATTCATTGATTTAAGGTCTCCTTACCCAGCTCTCCAAGGGTTTCCTGCACTGGAGTCTGTGTGGGATCCACGTGCCACGGGATGAACAAACTCATCCCTGCATCCCATTTTCCAGCCTGGCTGGTGTGGCTTCGTGTCACTTGATGGTGAGAGGGATGATCCCAATTCCTGAAAGCAGATCTGCAAGAGCTTTGCTGTCAGACCTGCCCCCTCCTGAATTTTATTGGGTCCATGAATTTGGGAGCATTTCCGTGCTCCTGGTTTGAGTCCCTGTCCCAGTGACCTCCACCTCCGGGCTCTGCAAAGAGGAGCCTGGTGGTGTGGTTTAAAATCAGGGAATGGTTTGGGATGGAAGGCACCTTAGAGACCATCTCATTCCACCAGCCCAGGTTGCTCCAACCTGGCCTTGGACACTTCCAGGGATCCAGGGGCAGCCACAGCTTCTCTGCCCAACCTGGGACAGGGCCTCACCACCCTCCCAGCCAGGAATTCCTTCCCAATATCCCATCTATCCCTGCCCTCTGGCAGTGGGAAGCGATTCCCTGTGTCCTGTCCCTCCATCCCTTGTCCCCAGTCCCTCTCCAGCTCTCCTGGCGTCCCTTTAGGCCCTGGAAAGTGCTGTAAGGTCACCTTAAATCATTCTCTTCTCCAGGTTGAACCCCAGACAAAACCAGGACACCCAGTTTTGCCCAGTTTTCCTCGAATTCCACCTGGTTCTTCTTCCCTCCCATCCTGCAGGGAATTGCTGCACCTCCTTCCCACCCGGTTGGTGCCTCCACGTGCCAGCTGGGAGAGGAGTCTGGAGAAACACTTCCCTCTGGTTCCTGGGGTTTGGAAAGCAGATCCTTAACATTCCCAACCATCCTGGACAAAGTTGTTTTATTTCCCCTTTTATTTATTTGTTTGATTTCCCCTTTTCCTTCATTTGTTTGTTTGATCTCCCTTTTTCTTTTATTTATTTGTTTGATTTCCCGTTTTCCTTTATTTATTTGTTTTATCCCCCCTTTTCCTTTACTTGTTTGATCTCCCCTTTTCCTTCATTTATTTATCTCCCCTTTTCCTTTATTTATCTGCTTGATCTCCCCTTTTCCTTCCTTGTAGTGCTCTCACCCTCCTCATTCCTCCTTTTCTTCCTCCTTTCCTTATCCCAGCCTTCCAAGGCCCCTTTGGCAGAGAGGAGGGAGACAATCCCAAGGAAACTTCCCTCTTCTTTATTTCCAAGCTTGCTCAGAAAAAGAAGCAGGGGTGGAGAGAGAGGAAAAACCACAGGGCATTAAAAACCCTGGAATGTGCTCCTGCTGCTTCCCTGAATGTCAGGGGAGCCTTATCTGGCCTTGCACACAAGGAAAGAGAACTCGAGCCTTGTGAAGTGGAATAAGGAACAGGGAGCCCGTGGCATTTAATTAAATATGTAAATTTGTGAACGGCCCTGAAATCATCAAATTAAAAGGCTGGGCTGGCCTGAATTTTGATTTTCTTCCCTCCACGGGCTTCCCCTCCGTCCTCCCCCTGTTCTCCTTCCTGCTAATCAAGGGGGTGGCACGTGGGCCTGTCCTCGGGGTTTCCCCAGGGGTTTTGATTCCCTGCACATCCTGCTGCTGATCCAGGGAAAGGGCAGATGGATTTGTGCCTTTTTCCTGCAGGGAATCTGGCGCAGAGAGCAAAGGGCTCACCCGGAGAACTGGAGCTTGGGGTGGTGGCACCACGTCCCTGGAGACCTGATGGGATCGGTGCCTTCCAATTCCATTCCAATTCCAGGGTAAACCTGCCCATCCCCAATCCCAACCTGCATCTGGAAGGGCTGGAATTGCCTTGGGATCTCTGCTATTCTTTGGGGACAGAGGAACCTTCCCCTTTCCCTTCCCCTTTCCCTTCCCCTTTCCCTTCCCCTTTCCCTTCCCCTTTCCCTTCCCCTTTCCCTTCCCCTTTCCCTTCCCCTTTCCCTTCCCCTTTC
>NW_016690336.1:221784-222958 GCF_001604755.1 Lepidothrix coronata | reverse complement strand
AAACCTTCCCTTCCCAAACCTTCCTTCCCCTCCCCTCCCCTCCCCTTCCTTTCTCTCCCCTTCCTTTCCCTCCCCTTCCCTTCCCTTCCCTTCCCAAACCTTCCTTCCCCTCCCCTCCCCTCCCCTTCCTTTCTCTCCCCTTCCTTTCCCTCCCCTTCCCTTCCCTTCCCTTCCCAAACCTTCCCCCTCCCAGAAGGAAGCACCACCCCCGGAGCACGGGATGCTCTTGGCTTTCCTCTTCCAGCGCCTGCCCAGGTCCAGCACGGATTATCCCGTGGGATTATTGATCCCCCTGCCCGGAGCAGGGAGCAGAACTGCATCCTGTGACATGCAGGGCCACATTTATCCCGTGGAGATGTTGCTCTGACACCCTCAGAAAACAGGGAGCAGGGATGGGGTGTCCCGTGTCCTTTCCCTCGGCTCACTCCGGATCTCCGGATCTCCGGAGAGCCCCGGCCTGGCTCCAGCTGTGCAAATGAACTTCAAGAGGCTTGGAAACGTTTTAATGCCCCCTCTCAGCACGGAGGGTCGGGTTTTTCCCTCCTCCTTGCTTTCCCTTGGCTGGTGATAAATGGGAAGGGATGTGGTTTGCTTGGACAGCTGCCTTTGGAGGAGGGAGGGAGGGTGAGGGAGGTTATTTATCAGGGATTTGGGGAATCAACCAGGGATATGTTGGTGTGCTGATTCCCAGGGAGCTCTAATCAGCTCATAATCCAACCTGCCAGCCTGGCCCACAGGGATAGAAGCCTTCCTGGGGGGAAGAGTTCTCCCCCTGGCATGGGATGGCACTGCCCATCGTCCCAGCCCCGACACGGAGCTCCTTGGGTTGGTGGTGGAGAAGACAAACCTGGTCAGGGACATCTGCCAGGTGGGGAATTGTCCATCCAAGGTCATCACCTTCACGTGGTTCTGATCTCCAGGAAGGGCTGGTGAGGCTGCAGGAGGTGGGTGGGGAGCAGAGCTTGACATCCACCTGGGGGAGAAACCAGAGGAGGCTCCGAGAGGATCCGAGGGATGGAGCAGCTCTGCTGGGAGGACAGGCTGCTGGGTGGGTTTTACGGGCAGGACTAAAGCTCAGGCTTTCCCAGAATCCTGTGATTTACCTCCACTTCATGGATGGAGGCCCAAAGGAGAGGATCTGGACCGTTTGGAGGCTCTATTCCCTACCAAGTTT
>NW_016690336.1:217136-221451 GCF_001604755.1 Lepidothrix coronata | reverse complement strand
ACACTGCCAGAGGGCAGGGCTAGATGGGATATTGGGAAGGAATTCCTGGCTGTGAGGTTGGTGAGCCCTGGCCCAGGTTGGGCAGAGAAGCTGTGGCTGCCCCTGGATCCCTGGAAGTGTCCAAGGCCAGGTTGGAGCAAGCTGGGCTAGTGGAAGGTGTCCCTGCCCATGGCAGGGGGTGGTTGAAACCAGATGATCTTTAAGGTCCTTTCCAATCCAACCATTCTGGAATTCTGTGATTCCTTTGTCTACAGGAGAGTCAACAGCCATTGCCCAGATAGTCCCCAGAGTTTCAATGCCCCTGAGGCTGAGACTGAATATTAGGGAAAATTTCTCCATGGAAAGGGTTGTCCATCCCTGGCACAGCTGCCCAGGGCAGGGGTGGATCCCCATCCCTGGAGGGATTTAAAATCCCTGTGGATGTGGCACTCGGGGACACGGGGCAGTGGTGGCCTTGGCAGCTCTGGGGAATGGTTGGAGCTGATCCTAGAAGGCTTTTCCAACCTCAGTGATTCCGTGATTCCACAATTATGAGGATCAAAGTTTCTCCAGGCAGCGCCTTCCTGTCGGTTCCAAACGGTTCCGCTTTTAGGAACTCCAGAGCTGTTCCCTGTGCTCCTGAGGGAACACTGCCATGGAAGGGGCATTTTTCCCCAGCTTTTCTGCTGGAGAGCACGGGCTCTCAGAAGGGTTGAATTCACCAGTGACATATCCAGAGGCTTTCATGCTCCATTGACTTTGTTGCCACCTTTTGGATATCGGGCTGACAGTGCTCAGGGCTGCTTGTCTGCCTTGGGATGACACAGGAATTCTCAGTCTTCCAGCCAAGGCACAGCATCACCTGCTCATCTTGTTTATTATGGTTTTTCCCCCTCATGAGATGTGGAAAAGGAAGGGTAGGCCGAGCTGTTCCAGTGGATATAAGGAAGTTCCCGGATGTGGAAAGCTGTGGCATCCGTATCTTCTCCCTCCTGCACCGTCCTGGGCAGACAAACCCAGAGCTCCCAGGGTTGTGCTGAACTTCTGCCCTTCCCACCCAGGGCACCTGAGCCCACATTCCCTGATTCCCTGATTCCTGATCCAGCCTCTGACCAGCCTTGGAACACTGGGATACAGGAACTGGAGCTTTGCTGAGCTCTCCCTCCCCTCCTGGGCCAGAACCCACCAGCTCCCACATCAGGAGAGACTGTCCAGCTCTTCCTCTCCCTGGCTGGGCCAGAAAGCAGGGAAGCACTCCCAACATCCTCAAGTATCTGGGATAAACACAGCAAAACCAACACAGGCAAAGAATCCATTTCTTCCTGCAAGCTGAGGAACAGAGTAGATGCAGATCCCACAGCCCGGGACCCACCAGAGACAACAGCCCGAAATTTGGAGTGATTTTAAGGCAGAAAGTGCTGGATTTGTGCAATCTAGGGTTATATCCCTGCTGCAACTCACCTGGGGGGAATTCTGCACCTCCCAGTGCAGCTCTCTGGATGTGGCATCCCTGGGATAACGTGGACACGAAGTGGGATGTGACTGACTGCAGCAGGAATTCTCGTGGGCTGACCTGGCAACGCCGTGAGCGCCCCTTTCTCGTCAATAAATCAGTTTGATGGCTCCTTGGGAATCCGTCAGTGCCAAAAAAATATCTGCTACCAACAAAATGTTTGCTTTGGCAGCACAGAACTGGGGTCAAAGGGATAATTTTGAGGAACAAAAAGCAAATTTTGGAGCAAATTTTAGGAGCGAGACAAAAGCCATGTGTAAAGGTAAACTTGCACACCATGGCACAGCAGACAAGGGGGGAGTGGTTGGGTGCTCTAATTTGGGGGGTGCAGTCAGGAAAAACCTCTGGCACACCCAGACACGGAACACAGCCCAAATGCCACCAGGCTTCTCCCGTTTCCCCCCTGTTTCCCCGTCAGAGCAATGGAACCAAACCAGCTGCAAATATTTTTGAACCCCAGAACCGACCAACCAGAAGATCATGGAAGACAGCAAAGTTTGGTGAACAAATCCCATTTCTCTGCATAACACAGCCCAGGCTCTTCCAGCTGAACTAAATTCAGGATCTCTGCTGAATATCAGGCTGGAAACATTTTCTCTGCCCTTTATATAACATTGACCCTCCTCCCTCAAACACACACGTGGCTCTAAGAGTCAACGTTGTCTGTTATTAAATAAAACATCTTCACTCAGTCAGGCCCTTTTGATCCTCCCCTGCACAGTTCGTTTGCTTCCCAGAGCTCTTGGTGCTTCAGTTTGTTTGGAGAATTCCTGGATGGAATGAGAACAACTCATGAGGGGAAAAAAACATAATAAACAAGAGGAGCAGGTAACGCTGTGCCTTGGCTGGAAGACTGAGAATTCCTGTGTCATCAGGGGAAAAATGACACTGCTCACATCCCGTGAACTCAGGGCACAGGAATATTCAGGACACCCTGCCAGGACAGTCAGGACCTTCTGCCAGGCCAAGCTTTGTTTGATTTTGCAGCCACATCTCTTGAGTTTCTCCATGTTCGGCCCAGGAGCTGGATCACAACATTCCCACGTGTTCCCAGTTTGCTGCTGTTGGATTTCCCTTCTGTCTGTTCCCAGAGTGGCTCCCTGGGATGTGTTGAAGCTGAGGAAAAGCTCAGGGTTCTGACTAAAGCCCGGTGTGACACTTGGAGCATCTCCCTCTCTCTGTTTGGAGCACTTTGTCCCATCCAAAAAGTCCAAAACCCCTTGGAGAAACGCCAGGATGTTCCAACCAGGACCCACCTCAGCCTGCAGGAAACCAAGGAGGGAGTGTAAATAAACTGAGTGACTCCAGGCTTGTCCTGGGCTGTTGGATTCCAAATTTTGGATATAAGAAAAACTGGGGACACAGATCCCTGGGACAGGGATATAGACCTCAGGAAGGGGACACAGACCCTGGGAAGGGCACAGACACCCAGGGAAGGGGGCACAGACCCCCAGGGAAGGGGACACAGACCCTGGGAAGGGCACAGACCCCCAGGGAAGGGGACACAGACCCCTGGGACAGTGACACAGACCCCTGGGATGGGGACACAGACCCTTGGGAAAAGGGTTATAAACCCTGGGAATGGGACATAGACCCAGGGAAGGGGACACATGCCTTGGACAGGGACACAGACCCCCAGGGAAGGGGACACAGACCCCTGGGACAGTGACACAGACCCCTGGGAGGGGGACACAGACCCTTGGGAAAAGGGTTATAAACCCTGGGACAGGGACAGAGACCCCCAGGAAGGGGACACAGACCCTGGGAAGGGCACAGACACCAAGGGAAGGGAGCACAGACACCCAGGGAAGGGGACACAGACCCCCAGGGAAGGGGACACAGACCCTGGGAAGGGCACAGACCCCCAGGGAAGGGGACACAGACCCCTGGGATGGGGACACAGACCCTTGGGAAAAGGGTTATAAACCCTGGGAAGGGGACACAGACCCAGGGAAGGGGACACACATGCCTGGGACAGGGACAGAGACCCCCAGGAAGGGGACACAGACCCTGGGACAGGGACAAAGACCCCCAGGGGTCCCCCACAGGTTCAGGGTGATCCTCCTCCTAAAACCTCGCCTTTAATCCAGCCTTCAGAATGACTTTGTGTGAAAACAGCCAAGCTGGGACGAATTTTTCCCCTCTTTCTGCCCTTTTTCCAACGCTGCCAGGGCTGGGCTGGAGCTCCAGACTCTTTCCAAGCTGAGAAGTCGTGATGCCGAGTGCTGAGCTGCTGAAAACAACTCCTTTCTCCCTCCTGGGCTGGTTTTCTCCGAGCTAAGCTAAACTTAATGGCTCCTAAATGTTACAGCTGCTCCCCCTGAGAGTTTGGGAAAAATCCTCTGGGAGTTAAGGCAATAAAAGTTAAAAATCTCAACAGTTTCCTAATTGCTGAGGGTGTATCCACCCTGGTTTTAAACCCCACTGGTGAACTTCCCTGTTTTCGAGGCGGTCTTTTAATTTTGAAACGTGAACCACGTAAAAAAAAAAATCACTTCTTTTTTTTTTTATGTTTCTCTCCCCAAAAAAAAAGAGAAAAAAAAAGAAAAAAGCTTTCAGTGCTTGCAGCAAAGAGAAGGTGGCAGAGCTGCTAATTCTGAAGCTGTCAGCTCGTTTGTCCCCGTGGCAGCTGGAGCAAACCGAAGCGACAAGGAGCTGGGAATGCCGGGGCTGAAAAGCTGTGCCTGAGCCAGCACTTTTTATCTGCCTCAATAATATTTTGTAAATTGGCTGAGTTTTATTAAGGGGAAGGGAGGGAGAAAAAAAACCCAAAAGGCTGGAAATCTCATCTGGAGGGTTTTTTTTTTTTAACTCTAGGGGGGG
>NW_016690336.1:212688-216447 GCF_001604755.1 Lepidothrix coronata | reverse complement strand
GGGAGAGGGAGAGGGAGAGGGAGAGGGAGAGGGAGAGGGAGAGAAGCTGCTGGGTGACACTGGCAGGGTTCACCCTTCCAACTCCCTTCCAACTCCCTGCCCTGATTTTCAGCAACCTGCTCGTGTCAGGCCAGGTCAGTTCAAAGCCTCTGAGCAGGAGTCCCTGTCACAGCCCTGAATTCATTGTCACACAGGGAATGAGGCCAGAGCTTCCCAAGGTGGGTCAGGGAGCGACGGGAATCAAAGGCAGCCGTGCCAGTGGGGAGCCCGGTGGGCACAAAATCCTCCCTTTGAGGAGTATTTTAGGACTTCAAGGATGCCCAGGGTGTTTAGAAACAAAGCATCCTGTGCTCCCAGAGCTGAGGGGTCGCCCCAAGTGCCACACAGAAGGTGGAGGGGTGACCTTGTCCCTGCCTGACATGGGACAATCCCAGAGGTGTCTTCTCTCCCCAGACCCCAATTTGCTGCTGGCACCGAAAAACCAGGAGGGGCCCAGTGAAGTTCTGGGGGTGGCTACAAGTTTTGTGGAGCCAAAGGCCTGGAAAAGGAGCAGAGAGCCCACATCCAAAGCTAGAGGACCTTCATCCCATATTCCATGAGCTTTGCAACTCTCTTCCTCCCTTCTCTTCCCAGCTGGGGATTCCACTTCACAGGTCACCTGTAGCCTGTCCCAGGGGTGCTGCAGGCAGGGATGTCCCTGTCCCTGTCCCTGTTGGGCCACTGGACAGGCTTTAGCTGGGCAAAGCCAACATCTCCTGAGCTCACCTGCTCTGGTCACCAGGCTCAGAGCACGTGGGTGACTCTTTGTTTCGGCCTGGAGCCATTTTTGTGTGAGATCTTTGGGTTCTCTCCTCATGGATGGGATTCTTCTTTTGAGGGAGCTGAAAAGTGTTGGGAGTTGTTTGGGGCTTGGCAAAACTTGGGCTAGTGGAAGTTGTCCCTGCCCATGGCAGGAGGTTGGAACTGGATGATCTTTAAGGTCTTTTCCAACCCAAACTATTCCATGATTCTGAGATTAGAAGTTTGCTCAGACCAAGGAATACAAGGAATATCTCCCACTGATCAGGAAAATCGGGTATCCAAGATCCAAACTGTAGATCCATGTAGATCCCTGTAGATCCAGACCCCACAAATGTCCTCAAGGATCAAACTCATTATGATCTTCTTTTGAAGGAGCTGAAAAGTGTTGGGAGTTGTTTGGGGCTTGGAAAAACTTGGGCTAGTGGAAGTTGTCCCTGCCCATGGCAGGAGGTTGGAACTGGATGATCTTTAAGGTCCTTTCCAATCCAAACTATTCCATGATTCTGTGATTAGAAGTTTGCTCAGACCAAGGAATACAAGGAATATCTCCCACTGATCAGGAAAATCGAGTATCCAAGATCCAAACTGTAGATCCATGTAGATCCCTGTAGATCCAGACCCCACAAATGTCCACAAGGATCAAACTCCTTATGATCCAACAGCATTTCCCCTCCTGACATAGAGGATAAACCCCCTGGGAGACACAAAACCAGCCAAGGGAGGTGATTCTTATCCTCCAGCTGAGCTGCAAAAAGCTCCTGAACATCGAGGGTGCCACGACAGGGGTCAGGAAGGGCCAGGAGGAAACCTGTGCAGAGGAATTAAACACAAAAAGACACCTCTGTCCCTGCAGGGAAGGTGAAGGTGCTGCCAGGATTGACAGTCCTGGGTGGTGCTTTCCCAGCCAGGAGCTGGAGTGTCTCTGTGGCTCACGGGACAACCCTTGGGTTGGTTTGATCTTCCTCCTGCTCTGGCCCGGAGGCACCTTTGCCTGATTTTGGGAAGCTGTTCCCACTTTCTCTTCCCTGTGCTGGAGAAGGGATCTGGGGCTGGATCTGATCCGATCTGGCAGCTCCTCCTGCCTCCTTCCAAACCCTCCAGGACATCAGGGAGGGCTCAACCTGCTCTCCAAGAAGGATATTTTGGCAGCTGCTTGGCCTCAAAGCACTAAAGGTCCCTTTCTCCCCCCTGGATGGCAACAAACTCTGACTTTTAGAGTGACAGGAGGGAATCAGAATCTCTCCTTCAGCCAGAAGAGCCTGAAATAGCTCTCACAGTGACTTTGGATTCCCCCAGGATCCCTTGGGAATGGCAGCACTGCTGCTTGCACTGCCAGCAGTGTCCCTGCCACTCCAAAAACTAACAGCCTGCAAACAGTGTCATCCTAAAACCCGGGAGGAGAGGAGGAGACAGGAAAGACAGGAAAGGCTCCAGCACATCCCTTCCCCAGGAAACTCAGGAAAGGCCCCAGCCATCCCTTCTCCTGCAGGATCAGGATCAGCACATCCCTTCCCAGGAAAGACCCATCCAGCTCCTTCTCCTGCAGGATCAGCTCATCCCTTCCTAGGAAAGGCACCACCAGCCCCTTCTCCTGCAGGATCAGCACATCCCTTCCCCTGCAAAGGCAAATCCAGCCCTTCTCCTGCAGGATCAGCTCATCCCTTCCTAGGAAAGGCACCACCAGCCCCTTCTCCTGCAGGATCAGGATCAGCACATCCCTTCCCCTGGAAAGGCACCATCCAGCCCCTTCTCCTACAGGGTCAGGATCAGCTCATCCCTTCCCCAGGAAAGGCAAATCCAGCTCCTTCTCCTGCATGATCACCACGTCCCTTCCCCAGGAAAGAAGGCACCAGCTCCTTTTCCTGCAGAATCAGGATCAGCACATCCCTTCCTGAGGAAAACACCACCAGCCCCTTCTCCTACAGGATCAGGATCAGCACATCCCTTCCTCAGGAAAGGTCCCAACCACCCCTTCTCCTGCAGGATCAGCGCATCCCTTCCCCTGGAAAGGCACCAGTGCCTTCTCCTGCAGGATCAGGATCAGTACATCCCTTCCCAGGAAACACACATCCAGCTCCTTCCCCTAAAGGACCAGCTCATCTCTTCCCCAGGAAAGGCAAATCCAGCTCCTTCTCCTGCAGGATCAGGATCAGCTCATCCCTTCCCCAGGAAAGGCCCCAACCAGCCCCTTCTCTTGCAGGATCAGCACATCCCTTCTCCTGGAAAGGCACCAGTCCCTTTTCCTGTAGGATCAGGATCAGCTTATTCCTTCTTCAGGAAAGGCCCATCCAGCCCCTTTTCCTGCAGGATCAGGATCAGCACATCCCTCCCTGCAAACATCTGCACAGCCACTCCACATCCAGCCAGAAACCAGAGGGATGGAGATTCCCAAGGGCACATCCCACCCTCTGATAAAATGCTTGGCTCCCCACCAGGCAGCTCTGCCAGCCCATCCCAGGATTCTGGCCTCTCCCAGCTGGCTCTCCAGAGGGGTGGAGCTCTTCTATTATTCAGCTTCTGGTGACTGAGGCCCTTTTTTCCAGCAAAACAGAAGCACAACAGGTCTTGGAATCCATTTTCCATAAACAAACAGTGTGTGGGATAACAAAGGGATGGGCCTGAGCTGTGGGGTTTGTGCAAAAGGAGTTCTGGGGCATTTCAGTGCATCCCACCAGCTCCAAATGGGATAAAAGCAGCAGGAGAGGGTGGAAAGCAGCTCACATTCCAATAAAGCCACAGAATTCCAACTTCCCCATCGTTGTATTATCATTATTACTGTAAATAATATCTAAAGGTGGCCTAAAATAAGGCTGGAGAGGGACTGGGAACAAGGGATGGAGGGACAGGACAAGGGGGAATGGCTTCACATTGGAAAAGGGGAGATATGGGTGGGATATTGGGAAGGAATTCCTGGCTGTGAGGGTGGGGAGGCCCTGGCCCAGGTTGGGCAGAGAAGCT
>NW_016690336.1:209587-211311 GCF_001604755.1 Lepidothrix coronata | reverse complement strand
CGACTCAGTGCCAGGAGCTGTGTCCTGGTCACGGTGACCCTCTTCCTCAGAGGGATGGGTTGGAAAACAGGAGCAACTGATGTCTCTTGATTGAGCATTTCATGTAATTTTTACTTACAACATATTGAAATTTATATTAGACCCTGAGTTTTCCCCCCTTTCTGTGCCAGGCCTTCCCAAATGGAATTGTTGGTTGTCCACAGTATTTTAGTTTGGTGGGAGAACTATCTGATATGTTTTGAGATGCAGAAGAGCAACTGATGCCTCTTGATTAAGCATTTAATTTATTTTTTAATACAGCACATTAAAACCTGTATTGGATCAAAAGATTCCCCCCCTTTTCTGTGCCAGGCCTTCCCAAATGGAATTGTTGGTCTTCCTCAGTATTTTAGGTTGGTGGTGGCACTGATGGACATGTTTTGAGATGCAGAAGAGCAACTGATACTTCTTGATTGAGCATTTAACATAATTTTTACTTGCAGCACATTATAATTTATATTAGACCCTGAGTTTTCCTCCCTTTCTGTGCCAGGCCTTCCCAAATGGAATAGTTGGTTGTCCCCAGTATTTTAGGTTGGTGGTGGCACTCACTGTTTGACATGTTTTGAAATGCAGAAGAGCAACTGATGCCTCTTGATTAAGCATTTAATATATTTTTTAATACGGCACATTAAAACCCATATTAGACCCAAAGATTTCCCCCCTTTCTATGCCAGGCCTTCCCAAATGGAATTTTTGCTTGCTCCAATCTTTTAGTCTGGTGGTGGCACAGGCTGACAAGTTTTGAGATGCAGAAGAGCCACATCTTCATCCTCTGCTCTTTGTGCTCTCATGGGAACCTTTTGGCCTTGAAAATCCATCTCCACATCCCTCCCTTTTTTCCCACATCCCAACGGGATGAAAATCCTCCTCGTGGTTTTGTGGGGCTTCCAATGAATTAAATTAAAATGGAATAGCAGATCTCTGCTCCTTTTATCAAATTGAAAGGGAACAGCAGATCTCTGGTACTTTTATCAAATTAAAATGGATTAACAGATCTCTGCTCCTTTTATCAAATTAAAATGGAAGAGCAGATCTCTGGTCCTTTTATCAATCCCCTGTAAAGGATTTTTTGCATTAGAGCCCTGAGAGGTGCCTTGAAAATCCACTTTCACGTCCCTCCCCCCTTGCCACATCCCAATGGAATGACAATCCTAAGATCCCCAGCTTGGATTTTAGGGCTTAAAATGGAACTGGTGGCAGATCTCTGGTCCTTTCATCAAAGTTGACGAGGATTTGAGTCGTAAGAGGGGCCAGTTCACGGATAATCCTGAATTTCAGGGGTGTCCAGGCTGAATTCCTGAGTCGTGGTACACATGATTCCAGCCCCCTGGAAGCAGTTGCCAAAGGAAGAGCATAAAATCCAGCCAGGAGAGTTTCCAGCTCTCTCCTCCTGCTGCTCCCAGCTCAGATTTTCCACAGAAGGGCTGCTTTCCTTTCATTTCCCGCATCTGCTCTCTTTTCTTCCTTGATTTTTTTCCCAGCTGCTCCCATGTCATCTCCCTGGCACCCACAACATCCCACAGGGAAGAGTCATCCACTCAACTACCTGTTTTCGGAAATCAGCACCTCTTCCATCCTGGTTTTCCTCATGGAAATTGGATTGACCACCTCGGAATGGTCAATCTGAGCCACCTTCTCTACTGTGATCTTGTAAATCCTATTTTTCCTCATGGAAATTGGAT
>NW_016690336.1:187090-205611 GCF_001604755.1 Lepidothrix coronata | reverse complement strand
TGCAGGGGTTTAGACATGGTTTTAACAATCATCTCAAAAAGTTCTTTCTTAATTCTTCTTGGAGCCAGGTTTATATCTCAGGCTTGCACATCGACAGGTCTCAGGTCCAAATTTCTTGAATCACGAGATGTTTGTCAGCCTTGTTTTCCAAGGTTTCTGATTCAAATTTACTGAGCCTCCTTTTGCTGAGAGTTGGTTTTTGTTCCCTTCACTGGCCCAGCCTGTCACCTCATTTCCCTCAACAGCTGCCCAGAGCAAAGTGCTGGATGTGATCAATCCTTGCTCCAAATCATTCCCTGCTCTATCCCTGGAGGTCTGTCCTTGGCATTCCCAGCCCTGCAGCTTCCCTGGTTTCCCTCTTTGCTCCTGGATTTTTGCCTCTGTGTGTGGAAGTGTGTATATCCTGATACAAACAGCTCCAGGGATGGCATGGTGTGACATTCCCACCCCTTCCCAGGAGCTGTGCAGCACTCAGAGTAATCCCAGTAATCCCTGAGAAAACCTCATGGCCTCATCTCTCCTCGTGTGGGATGTAACACCAGGATTTCCCTACTTAAATCATAGAATACCCTGAGCTGGAAAGGATCCACAAGGATCATCTGGCCCAACTCCTGGCCCTGACACCCCAAAAACCTCACCATATGCCCGAGGGTGTTGTCCCAACCCACTGAGAATCCCAGAACCAGCAGTTATGGGATTCCCACCGCAAATTAAGGATCTGTCTCATCCACAGCCATGCCAATAGTTTAGGCTGCAGCCTGGGGGGAGGCTCTAATCCATTCCCAAAGCACAGCACTGAAATCCCTGGACAGGGAGGGACAGGAAGGGGTGGGAAACTCAGCTGGCTCTGGGACTGATCCCGTCCCCCGGGTTCACCGTGGGAATCAAAAGCACTGAGCAGAGCCTTAATCACAGATTTCCAAGCGGTGCTCGTTATCACAGCACCAGAGGATGTCACAACCCATTAATTAACTAATCTCGGTGTCCTTTGAGTACATTATCCCTACTTACAAATGGAGATTTAAGGTTCAGAGAGATTAAAGCCCAAAGTTTCCAGGAATTCTTTATTACACGTGCTCGGAGTGCTGAGAGATGCACGTGGGAGGTGGTGGCACCAATTACTGCATTTCCCATTCCTCCCCTTTTCCACTTCTCTCCCTGATCCTTTTTTTTCCCCCAATTCAGCTCTTTGCCTGCATTCAGCCTCTTAGAAAAACACCCTGACATCCTTCTGGAATTTGTGATTTGTGTTGGAACGGGGGACGTGGCAGGTCCTGGTTGATCCAGGTCGTAGTTGTGACCTGTGGGTGACCTGCTGAGCTCTCCCTCCTGCTGAGCTGCTTCTCTCTCTTCATATTGACTTTATTTAGTCTTGGGACAGACCCTTCTATTGGTTATTTAAAATCATTGGCATTTAAAACCATTCCAGAGGGAAGAGGAGCCTCCATGCACAGTGGTCGGAAGGGGCAGCCCAGGGCAGCCCGTGGTGGGATGGCTTTGACCATCCATCTCCACCTCCACCATCTCCAGGTCTTCCCACATCTGCCTCTGATGTGTCTTCTCATACTGGAAGCCAGAACCTTCCTCCTTGTAGAGTTCATGGAGAGTTGTCACTACGTGAGGAAAAGCAGCCTGAGAGGTGGCAATGCCATCTCCAAAAAAATGCCAAGAGTACAAGAGTGAACCTCTCCAAGGTTCATCTGTTTGTCTGTCAAACCTCTCCAGATCTGTCTGTTGGTCTGTCTGTTGAACTTCTCCAGGTCTGTCTGTCTGTTTGTTGTTCTCAGAGTGCAAGGACAGCCTGGAAGGATCATTATTCCCTGCTTTGTGACCTTCCAGTGTCCCACCATCTCTGCCAGAAGTTGCTGCTCCCTCTGTGGGACTTGAAGTGGGGGGTTAAAGTTTTATTTGGAATCACAGAATCATGGGATGGTTTGAGTTGGAAGGAACCAGGTTGCTCCAAGCCCCGTCCAACCTGGCCTTGGACACTTCCAGGGATCCAGGGGCAGCCATAGCTTCTCTGGGAATTCCATTCCAGCCCCTCCTCACCCTCACAGAGAAGAATTTCTTCCCAATATCCCATCTAACCCCAGCCACAGGTAAGAGAATCCTCCAGAGAAGTTCCTCTGCCTCTGGAATGAGCCCCCCAGCTGCGTATCATCAGAGCTGCCCCCATTTATCCCAACATCCCTTCCCGGGGTGATTTGACATCCCAGGAAGGTGGGATTTTATCCAACAGCAATCAGCAGCTAAACAGCTCCAATAGCCTATGAAATGGAGACATTCCCAAATGGGAGTGCAATCTGTGGAGCACGTTTTTTGATGGCTGTTTAATGTGAATATTGACTATCTGGGCTTTTCTGCCTAATAAGTGGAGTGGATTTATGTGCAGGCTCATTGCTCAGCTCCCGGTGTCACCAGGCAGCTCTGCTTTGATTATGGTGATTTATTCTGCTCCGCTGCTCCATCTGTAACATCTGAGATCCCATTCATCTGACATTCCCTGTCACCTCCCTCCCAAAAAATCAGCTGCATTTGGGAATTCATAGATTTTTCAGGAAAGCATAAAAAAAAAAAAGAAAAGAAATCCTTAGTGATAATTTTCCTCGGCCTGAGCTCTGAGCACTAATTCCCACCTGGGATCCAATAACTGGGATCAAACGAGAGCCACTCCTTTTGTCACCAATTACCCTCATTGCTTACAAAATTCCATGTTTTTCTGGTCTGATTTGTCTGCCTTGAGCTTCCAGTCCCTCACTCTTGTTACACTTTTCGTCTGCAGGGCCAGAAATCCTCTGTCATCGATTCCTGTTCTCCACAAAGTCCCTCCTTAATCCTCTCTTTGTTGAGCTGAACGCAGCAGGATCCCGGAGCTTCTCACAGTGAGCAGGTTTCCAATCCTTTCAGCATTTTCTTGGCTCTTCCCTGAACCTTCCCCAGTCCCACGTTGATCCCAGTCTGGACAGAGTCTTCCTGCAGCTTTTACCAGGAGCAGAGGTGATAAAACCTCCTTTTTTTTTTTCATTAAATTGTCCTTTATTTGTAAGGCCAAGGATGGCATAAAACTATTTAGCCCCCTGTTCAGCTTTTAGGTCCTCTGCAACCTCTGCTTCTTGGAAAACAGTCTTACATCCTGTAAGCAAGGAAAAATTCCAGGAGCTGGAGCCCAGATCCTGCCCAGACTCTCAGTGGATCTGACACATCGTGTGGGCTTTGGACAGAGGGAACGGCCTCAAGCTGCACCAGAGGAGGTTCAGATTGGATATTCGGAAAAATTTCCTCATGGAAAGGGTGACCAGGGATTGGAAAAGGCTGCCAAGGGCAGTGGTGGAGTTCCCGTCCCTGGAAGTGTTCAAAAAACAGGTGGATGTGGCACTTGGGATGTGAGTTAGTGCTGAACGTGGTGGTTTTGGGCTGGGTGATCTCAGAGGTGTTTTCCAGCTTGAATGATTCCTGTAGTGACAGGAAAAGGGGAATTGGGTTTAAACTGAAAGAAAACAGGGCTGGATGGGATATTGGGAAGGAATTCCTGGCTGAGAGGGAGGTGAGGCCCTGGCCCAGGTTGCCCAGAGAAGCTGTGGCTGCCCCTGGATCCCTGGAAGTGTCCAAGGCCAGGTTGGAGCAGTGTGGGTTAGTGGAAGGTGTGCCCATGGCAGAGGGTGGAATGAGATGATCCTTCATGTCCCTTCCCACCCAACCCATTCCATGATTCTCTCCAGACCCAGAAGAGGTTTAGGATGTTCTCTGCCCATAGGGAAGTGCCTCTAAACTGGATTCCCACATTCTTCTCCTCCATGAACATCAGACCAGCAGTGAACCCACAGCCCTGGAATTGTGCAGACTTGTCCAAACCGAGTCCCACATGGAAGCATCCCCTCAGAAAATCCATATAAAAGCCAGGTGAAGAGCAGCCTCCACTGAATTCCTCTTTTCCCTTGAGTTAAACCATCTGGAAATGATCCTCCTCCCCCTTCCACCCTTGGCCCACCTCCCCAGCCCTGGCACCGCTCTTGGCACAGCGTTAAACCGCTCCCAAAATCCCGTTTCCTTGCCAAGCCTGGATCAAGCAGGGAGTGACAGGGCTCCCATTGAGCTGTCACACACCAGATGAGCCCCTCTGCTGCAGCACTGCCAAAGAGCTTTCTTTCCTGAGGCTTTGACTGCTCTGAATCCTTGGCACCTTCACATGTTCAAAGGAATGAGGGTCAGAGTTTCACCAGGGATGGAGAGGAAAGAAGGGAAATTTCGATGCAGGAATATCACTTGTTGTCTGGTCTGGCTTAACAAGTCTGGACATCAGTGAGTGGTTCATAACATGAGGATTCAAATCCACTCAAGAGTAAAAAGGTCACCCAGCCTGTGTTTGAACATAGTTACACCCAGGGATAGTTCCCAGATTTCCAGCTGGTGATCCTTCATGGAATCATGGAATCCCAGAATGGTTTGGGTTGGAAGGGACCTTAAAGTTCATCTCCTTCCACCCCCTGTAGGGATAGTGGAAGGTGTGCCCATGTCCTGTAGGGACACCTTCCACTAGCCCAGGTTGCTCCAACCTGGTCTTGGACACTTCCAGGGATGGGGCAGCCACAGCTTCTCTGGGAATTCCATTCCAGTCCCTCACCACCCTCACAGAGAAGGATTTTTTCCAGGTGTAATTTTCCTTGTTACAAGACTTACCAGTGCTGTTCAGACAACTGTGGAACCCATGGATGGTCCACCTGAGCTGCCTGGCACGTTCTGTAGGGCCCCACGTGGGTTGGATCCCACGGGTTGTATCCCGTTGATGCCCTCAGGAGGGTCTGATTTGTCCCCAGGTTTGCAGAGCTTTGGTGTTTGATGTTGGATCCTTGTTTGATGGGACCTGAAATGCTCTGAGTGCCCAAATCCCTTCGTGCCCACCTCCATCCAAATGGAATCAAGGCTCCTTAATCTACTCCTTGGTTGCACTCAGCCAATTTATTTCCAGGAGGTTCTGGTGATGGGAAACGTGTTTGTTCAACCTTCCAGCTGTGTGATCCTCCTGGAATATTTACAGATAGGGAATTATGGTCCTCAGAACCTGCAAATATCATTTAATAGTACAATCCCAGACTGATTTGGGTTGGGAAGGCACCTTAAAGCTCATCCAGTCCCACCCCCTCCCATGGGCAGGGACACCTTCCCCTATCCCAGGTTGCTCCAAACCCCATCCAACCTGGCCTTGGACACTTCCAGGGATGGGAACTGTTCTTTATTTCCCAGTCCAGAACCAATGGCAATCCAGCAGAATTTCATTACCAGAATCCATCCATTCACCACCCAAACCATCAGGGCTCTTGTTTTCTTCTTGGCTTCAAGAAGTTCCACGACTGAAAGGAAAATCAGCTCCAAAGTGAGAGCTGGCTGGGTCAAATTTTGCCCCTGAGAGTTAGAAAGAGAGTTTAAACTGGTGTAAACTCCCTCTCCAGTCACTGGGGGGAGATCAGCACCTTCAGGAGAGATGAGGTTGGATCTGGGAAGCATCCTGGCTCCTTTAGAAGTCTCCTAAGTGGAGGGAGAACAAGATGGTCTTTAAGGCCCATTTCAACCAAAACCATTTCACGAGTCTGTGATTCCATAAAATGTTCCTCATGTTCTGGTGCCTTCACCAACACATGTCCCATTTCCCAAGTCATCCCTCAGCCAGCACCCACTCACCAATCTGGTATTCAGGCAACTCTTCCCAAGGAAAGACCTTTCCCTCTCCTCGCTCATTAGATTCAGGAAAGAGTTACAAACCAGGGCTGCCCGTGTGACTTTTTAACAAGTTTTATCAGGCCACAGATTTCAAAGAGCTCAGCTCTTGTTAGAAACACCAAAAAAACCCCACACACCAGAGCCAGATCTGTTCCTGACCACGAGGCAGCTCCTGCTGTGACACGAAGAGCCAGACCTTCAAAAGGGCTCCTTGAAATCCAGCCCTTGTTCCCCCCAGGGCTTCTCTTTCTTCATCCAAGAGGAGAAAGCTCAGATCACCGAGGTCTTTTGAGGCCACATTCACTAATATCCACTGAAATCCTTGCCAGAGGAGGCAGGAAAGGCAGATAAGATGTTTTGGCTGGACAGATGGAGTGATTTTCCACTCCTCTGTCACGGTCCTTGTAGTGATGGCGAAAGGATTTCGCTCCGAGCAAGAAATATCCCTCAAGGCATCTTCCCTTCCAGAACTCGGCAATGCCACGACAAAAACCTCTCCCAGGGGCCATCCCAGCATCCAGCCCTTTGTGATTTCCCAAACCAGGCCGAGTTTCCTTGTATTTAACATCCCTCAGGGCATCTCTTCTCAAGGAACACCTCCAGTTTCTCCTCGGTGAGGCTGAAAATAAAGGGAAGGAGCTTTGCTGCCACACAAAGAGTTTCTCTTGCTTTTTGCAATCCTGAAAAATCAGCTCCAGGCCATGACAAACCACCCCTTGGCCGCCAGGAGATCATCCCAAAGCATGGCAAGGCTGTTCCTCTCACTGAACAGGATGGGAAGAGGAAAGGACCTGTCTCAGGAAGCAAAAAAAATTGCTTTGTAAGGCTCCTCTTAAACGAGTTTGGGGTGGAAAAGTGACCAAAAATCACTGTATCTCAGGGATCTGGTGGTGGACTGTGATTTTACCAGCCAAAAGCAGCTTAAGTAAATTTTTAAAGAGAAGAGTTGAACCTAAAAAGTTGATCCATGCTGTGGAAACACGGATTTTACACCCAGAGCAGGTACAACCACCTGAGGTTCAGTAACACTTCCCACCGCAGGAGTTTATTTGCAGCAACTCGTCACTTTGCAAAGCTGAAATCAGATAATCCCAAATTTTCCGGGCGGGAAAATTGACCTCATCTGCCCAGAAACTGCTCAGCTGTTCCCAAGGACAAGGTTATAAGGGAATGTCTGCTGCTTTTCCCCGGATCCATCGATCCGTGGCGAGGCTTTTGGTCCGGAAATTCTCTTTGCGACGGGGAGCAAATGGAAAAAGCAGTGTGGGATCAGCGCTGGAGGGGAGGGGAATGCAGATTGCACAGCCAGCCTGTCCCAGATTTTGGCTTTAAAACCTTAACACTCGTTTATCTGGTGCTTGTGTCAGGTTTTTATCTTAGCTGGGAGAGGTGGAAGTTGGGAAACAAGGAGTCCTGTGTTTAGAAGCCTCCTGTTGATCCGGGAACTGCTCCACTCCTGACCCCTAAAGGAGTTTAATGCCAGATCTTAGCTCTTTGTTTAGGCAAGTCTAAAGTTGGTTTAACTTCTCTCCCAGCGTGCTGGGGGTCAGAAAATAGGGAGCCAGGTATGGATCACGGGCTTGGCAGCAGAGCAGGATGGGAGTTTGTGGCAAGATGGGACGTGCACTGGGAACCTGAGCAGAGGAGGACATTCCTTGCACCTTTCTGCCCAAAAAACCTGCCAGCAGCTGGTGCCTGGGAGCCAGTTTTTATCCCATGGGAGCCAGTTTTTATCCCACAGCTCCACTCCTTTTGTCCAGCTGCCACAGGACAGCTTCCGTGGTGTTTTGCCATCCCTGGCTGCCAGATCCTAAAACCCAGCCTGGTTTGGGCTCTCTGCCACGTTCTCTGCACACAAAAGTGGGGATCTCCCACCTGCTGCTGGTTTTCTGCTCCCATTCCCTGCTTTTTGGCTCATCCCAACTTCCTGCAGTGCTTCCCTGCTTTGCTGTCCAGAGAAGCTGTGGTTGCCCCATCCCTGGAAGTGTCCAAGGCCAGGCTGGATGGGGCTTGGAGCAACCTGGGATAGGGGAAGGTGTCCCTGCCCATAACATGGGGTGGAACTGGATGGTCTTTAACCCTTCCAATGCAAATAATTCCATGATTCCATGATTTAACTCCCAGTTCTGCACATCATCCTCCCCAGGGATTTGAGTTTTGCCAAGATACAGTGACTATTTCTCCTAATTCTTCTGTTTCCTGACACTCACACCACCCTTATTTATTCTGCAAAGTGGAAACCAGGCAGGATTTTGATGGAAACATCTTCTAATCCATCTGCCCCAGGATTCCCAGCTCTGTGTCACAGCCCAGCTCGGGCAGTCCAACACTCAGCACCTCCCACTCGGAGGCTGAAAGCCAGGAGAACTCTCCCAGGTGGCCAAATGCCAAGAAAGAAGGGATTTGGAATGGGAAAAGAGAGAGGAAAAACTGCTCCTGTCAGAAACAATCCAGCTGCCCTTCCCATCTTCAGGGCTTCAGCAGCACAATCCAGGTGGGTGCCCGGGATGAAGTGGCTGATGGTGCCTTGCCAGGAGTAATTCCCTGTGTTATCCAGCTTTGGAGCTCCCAGGGAAGGACAGCAGGAGACAGCCCGGAGCAAGGAGCTGTGGGATAATCCCTGATGGCTCTGGAGCAACTGGGGCAGAGGCAGGACAAAGCACCACGTCCCTGCTGCATTGCTGTGGGAGGGAAGGGCTGCAGGAGGTGGATTTTCAGCTGTCAGTGCCTGGAATCGAATGTTTGCTCCAGAAGAATCCACAGGCAGCATCCCTAATGGCACAGGGCCCGAATCCTGAATCCCTGATGCATCCAGCCTCCCAAGAGGAGTCCATCCCACCCTCTGTCTCCTCGGAGCTGACACACCTTTGGGGTGATGGCTCTGTGGGCTGAGCCACTTGTTGCTGAAGGATGTCACGTTTTCCAGAGAAAATCCATTAGTTTTCATGGATCAGCCCTGTTCTGTGAGCACCAAATATCCCCAGAAGCCACCAGAGAAGGATATTTCAGACATCCAAGCACTTTCCAGCCCTTCTTCCAAGCAGAAGGGTAATAAAAGGAGAAAAAGCCTGAGCCAACTCCAGCCAGAGAGAAACTTTTGTTTCCCACAGAAACCTGGACTGTCTCCACTTTGAGTGTCACCAAAGACAGCCTTGGAAGATCCATCACTCCCAAACCTTTCCAGAGCACCAGTTTAACCCCTCAGTGACCAGAGCAGCTGTTTGCTCTGGCCAGGACACTTGTTCTCATCAGAGGGACCATCACCGAGCTCTTTTGGAGCCCAAACACCCACCTACAGATGAGCTGTGAGTCCAGGAGAGCTCTGAAGGCTTGGACTGACAGCTCAGGGGTTGGGATGCTGTTCAGGAGAAAGCTTTTCCCTGCTGTCCCACATTCCAACTGATTCAGTGGCACTTTCTTCCCAGGAAGCACTTCCAAAAGATATCCCAACCCAGCCATTTCAAACCCTGTGCTCTCACTGCTGGTAAATGAGTGTCTGAAAGACCTGAATTGTCTTAAAATAAAGAAAATGTGGAGACCAGACCCTCAGGTGGTTTAAGAGGCCACCCCTCCAAGGGAATCAAGGAGAGAAAAAAAACAGCCAAGGATTTATGAACTGAGACAAGAGCTGGGAGAGGTCACCCACTGATCACCTGCATGGGCAAAACAGGCTCAAAGTGGAGATAGGACTTAAATTTATGACTAACAGGATAAGAGCCAAAGAGTGAGAAATAAAACAGTCTCAAAAACACCAGTTCCCTCTCTGCAGATATTATATTTTTGAATCCTACACCATGGGACAGGGGAAGCTTCTGGCAGCTTCCAACCCTTTAGTCCCCCCCCACTACCAAAAACCCAGCCACAGAAACCCACCACGGATTCCTCCAGGGGGAAGTTTCTCTGGGAGAAGAGCATCAACAGCCCAAGAGTGAAGCTCCACTCTGGTCCAAATCTCTCTGTAGTGGAGAAAGAGTCACTTAAAACAACATCAGGGCAGCAGCAACAGCAGCAATTTGCCTGATAAAGCTTTTCTCCTGATCCTGACAGGAGCTGGCAGTCGGTGTCACCTCGAGTCAGCAGCTCTGGAAGTCCTGCTGAAAGGACTGAGCTGCAGCTCCTGGAGGGATTTTGATTGTGTTGGAACAAACACACTCTGTTTTTCCAGTGGTCCTGGCAGGGTGATTGGATATTAGGAAGAAATCCTTCCCTCGGGAGGGTGGGGAGCTCTGGCACAGGTTGGGCAGAGAAGCTGTGGCTGCCCCTGGGACCCTGGAAGTGTCCAAGGCCAGGTTGGAGCAACCTGGGATAGGGGAAGGTGTCCCTGTCCCTGGAAATGGGTGATCTTTAAGGTGGAGCTCTTCTATTATTCAGCTTCTGGTGACTGAGGCCCTTTTTTCCAGCAAAACAGAAGCACAACAGGTCTTGGAATCTGTTTTCCATAAACAGTGTGTGGGACAACCCAGGGATGGGCCTGAGCTGTGGGGTTTGTGCAAAAGGAGTTCTGGAGCATTTCAGTGCATCCCACCAGCTCCAAATGGGATAAAAGAGGCAGGAGAAAGTGGAAAGCAGCTCACATTCCAATAAAACCACTGACTTCAGCCTTTCCTTTCATCATCATCATATAATTATTATATTATTAGTGTTATTATTTTAAATAGTACCTAAAGGTGACCTGAAGTAAGGCTGGAGAGGGACTTTGGATGGAGGGACAGGACACAGGGAATGGCTTCCCACTGCAAAAGGGCAGGGATAGATGGGATACTGGGAAGGAATTGTTGGCTGTGAGGGTGGGGAGGCCCTGGCCCAGGTTGGGCAGAGAAGCTGTGGCTGCCTCTGGATCCCTGGAAGTGTCCAAGGCCAGGTTGGACAGGGCTTGGAGCAACCTGGGCTAGTACAAGGTGTCCCTGCCCATGGCAGGGGGTTGGAATGAGATGATCTTTAAGATCCCTTCCAACCCAAATGATTCCATGATTCTATAATCCTATGGAAAGCCTGTGCACCCACACAGGGACATGAAGAAAACCCAGGAATACAAGGTAAGAGACCAGAAGTATCAATAATTTAGGTGAGAATTATAAAATCATGGAATCATAGAACAGTTTGGGTTGGAAGGTCATATTTAAGACTTCACTTTTCAGCTTTCCTCCATAATTACCAGAGTTTTTACAAATTAGTTTTAGAGAGAGAAGGAAAAAATACCCAACATAAATGTAACTCCTGAAAGTGGGACTTTAAAGTGCTGGAATATTCCTGATAAATGTTGTAAAACTTGATGTCATAAAACACAAACTTATGGCCAACACAACTTTTGGGTTTTTAGGTAATTTTTAATTAATTCTAAATCAAATTAAGGGGATTGTGGTGTCCACATGGCCAGGTGGGGCTACTCATCCCACCTGCCAGGGATGGAGGGACGTGGGGCTGAAGGAAACAGAGGGATCTTGGCACTTCCTTGGATGTTCTTCGCACCACTCCAAGCTCCCTGGAGCTGAGGAATTTGCCATAATCCTCCTGGCACACACCAGGACTTACAGATATTTATTTTTTTTCCCTAAATCCCTGCTGGAGGTGGCTCGAGGGCAGGAATTTGGGGGGTCCAACCCCAATCAAATGACAGACCCAGCTGTACCCGGCTCAGGGACAGTGGGGCCACCCTTTAACTCTTTGTAGGGAGCCCAGGGCATGGATTTTCTTCTCCTGCTGCAGTGGGTAAAGAGGCAGGAGAAGGATCAGGGCCAACCCCATGGATCTGGGACACTAAACACAGGACAAGAGTGGTTTTCCCCCCTCCAACTCAAGGCAGCTGCTGATTTTTGCCCCTTTTTTGCCCCCAAAGGGACAAATAACCTCATTTCAAAGCTTCTCTCAGCTCCCTCAGCCATTCCTGGTGCTCCAGATCCTTCTCCAGCTCCTTTCCCTTCCCTGGACACGCTCCAGCCCCACAATATCTTTTTTCCTTACTGGAGAGATTTATTCCCTCTTGGAGGGCAGGAAGGAACAACCCAAGGAAGGGAAAGCTGTGCCCACTCCTGGCAGGACATTTCCAACACTTCCCAGTGGGCTGGAAGAACTCCAGGGAGAAGGAGAAGGGTGGAGATTGGGATTGAAAATTCTGGAAAATTCTTTGCTCCAGCTCAGGCTCTGTTTTAGTAATTCCATGAAAAAATCTGGGATTTAAGGCAGTCAGAAGCCAAAATAAAACCAAATTATGAAGACACATCTTTTTTTTTTTTTTTTTGGGAAGTCTCCGTGTGAGAATCAGGGAGAAAGGTTGGATCAGCAGTGTGGTTGTTAAAAGCAGGGCTGCTTTTTTAACACACGACGTTTTCCAGCCCGCGGCCCTCTGATGGACAGGTGGGATGATCCAAATGAACATGACCCACATTAAAGGGATTCAGAGCCCTTGAGTGACCTCAGCCTGTGCCAACAGGGGGGGAGAAACACTTCCAGGGAAGGTGTGGGATCAACCCACTCTCATCCTGACGATCAGGGACCCACAGGGAAACTCCAGTTCCTCGCCAGGGAAGGACACAGGAGAGACAAAGGCTGGCAAAGGTCCTGCAGGCACAGGACAGGGCAGGGGACACGGTGAGAAGGACGTGGAGCCATCGCTGAGCGGGGTCATTTGGGTGGGCAGATGGTGACAGGACAAAGGGGGATGGTTATAAACTCAAAGAGGAGATATTTAAATTAGAAATTAAGAGTAAGTTCTTTATTCAGTGAGACCCTGACACAGGTTGGGCAGAGAAGCTGTGGCTGCCCCTGGATCCCTGGGAGTGTCCAAGGCCAGGCTGGAGCAAGCTGGGCTAGTGGAAGGTGTCCCTGCCCATGGCAGTGGAATGAAATGGTCGCTAAGATTCTTTCCAACTCAACCCATTCCATGATTCTGCAGCCCCTCTGCTCTGGAGCCAGGCTGGGAGAGCTGGGGGGGTTCCCCTGGAGAAGAGAAGGCTCCAGGGAGAGCTGAGAGCCCCTGGCAGGGCCTAAAGGGGCTCCAGGAGAGCTGGAGAGGGACTGGGGACAAGGCAGGGAGGGACAGCACACAGGCAATGGCTTCCCAGTGCCAGAGGGCAGGGATAGGTGGGATATTAGGAAGGAATTCTTCCCTATGAGGATGGGGAGGCCCTGTCCCAGGTTGGGCAGAGAAGCTGTGGCTGCCCCTGGATCCCTGGAAGTGTCCAAGGCCAGGTTGGAGCAACCTGGGATAATGGAAGATGTCCCTGCCCATGGCAGGGGGTGGAACAAGTTGGTCTTTAAGATCCCTCCCCATCCAAACCATCCCACGATTCTGTGACACCATCCAAGGCACTCTCATTACACAGATTCCCAGTGTGATGAGGAGGAGGATGAAGATGGTGTGGGTTTGGATGCATCAGGCAGGGATTTTCCAAGGAGATCCCCAAGCAACACATCTGTTTGCAGCAGCAGGGCCACAGTGATTGGGCTTTGTTCTGGTATTTTCAGCCCCTCATTCTGGTATTTTCAACTCCTTGTTCTGGTATTTTCAGCCCATTGTTCTGGTATTTTCAGCACCTTGTTATGGCATTTTCAACCCTTTGTTCTGGCATTTTAAACCCCTTGTTCTGGCATTTTCAGCCCCTTATTCTGATATTTTCAGCCCTTTTTTCTGGTATTTTCAGCCCCTTGTTCTGATATTTTCAGCCCCTTGTTGAAAAGAGGGGCTGGGGGAGCTCCTGGAGACCATCCCTGATGGTCAGGAGGAATTTTGGTAGAGCTGTGGTTGGTCATGTCCTGCAGACCAGCATTCCCCCAGTTCTGCTTGGATTTTAGGCTGATAAAAAGCAAAATGCAGGTGCCCAAGTTGGATGGGAATGAGATGATCTTTGAGGTCTCTTCCAATCCAAGCCATTCCATGATTCTGTGATTTTTTTGGAAGGCCCTTTATTTTCCCTTTATTTTCCCTTCAGATGTGTTCAAGCAGACCAGGATTCCCCCAGTTCTGCTTGGATTTTAGCCTGATAAAAAGCAAAATTCACGTGCACAAGTTGGGTTGGAATGAGATGATCTTTAAGATCTCCTCCAAACCAAACAATTCCATGACTCCACAATCTTTGGAAGGCCATCCCCAGCCCCCACCAGCTCACACTGCTCCTCCTTTCAACAGTTCAGACACCTCCAGAGAGCTTTTTAAATGCAATTTATTTTCCCTTCTGATGAGCCCAAGCAGATCAGGATTCCTCCAATCCTGCTTGGATT
Source organism: Lepidothrix coronata (assembly GCF_001604755.1). Lineage (NCBI taxonomy): Eukaryota > Metazoa > Chordata > Aves > Passeriformes > Pipridae > Lepidothrix > Lepidothrix coronata. The sequence continues at coordinate 191,679 of NW_016690336.1, read as the reverse complement.
TTAGGCTGACAAAAAGCAAACTCCAAGTGCCCAAGTTGGATGAGAATGAGATGATCTTTAAGGTCTCTTCCAACCCAAACCATTCCATGATTCTGTGATTTTTGGAAGACTATTTTCTCTTCAGATGAGCCCAGGCAGGCCAGGATTCTCCCAATCCTGCTCGGATTTTAAGCTGATAAAAAGCAAAATGCGAGTTGGCCTGAAACCAGATGATTTTTACGATCTTTTCCAACCCAAACAATTCCATAACTCCATTATTTTTGGAAAAGCATCCCCAGCCCCCACCAGCTCACACTGCTCCTCTTTTCAACAGTTCAGACATGTCCAGAAAGCTTTTTAAATGCAATTTATTTCCCCTTTAGATGAGCCCAAGCAGACCAGGATTCCCCCAATCCTGCTTGGATTTTAGGCCGACAAAAAGCAAAATTCAGGTGAACAAGTTGGTTTGGAATGAGATGATCTTTAAGGTCTCTTCCAACCCAAACCATTCCATGATTCTGTGATTTTTGGAAGACTATTTTCTCCTCAGATGAGCCCAGGCAGGCCAGGATTCTCCCAATCCTGCTTGGCTTTTAGGCTGATAAAAAGCAAAATGCAGGAGCACGAGTTGGCTTGAAACCAGATGATTTTTAAGGTCTTTTCCAACCCAAACAATTCCATAACTCCATGATTTTTGGAAAAGCATCCCCAGCCCCCACCAGCTCACACTGCTCCTCTTTTCAACAGTCCAGACATGTCCAGAGAGTTTTTTAAATGCAATTTATTTTCCTTTCTGAGGAACTCTGGGCTGATACTGGAACAAGAGGGGAAAGCTGGGAATGAGCAAGGGGTGTATCCCCCCAAAAAAAAGGAAAATCCCCCTCGGTCTGGTTGTTCTGTTGGATTGAGCTGCATCTGTCACATCTCATTAGATTGTGTTGTCCTTTTTTATCTCCCTGTGCCGTGATTTTCCTGGTTTTATGTGACATTTCCTTGGCATTAAACTCCTTGGATTACACATTCACAGTGTTTCCCTCCCCATAAAACATCCAGATTGCAGAGGGTGTTTATTTGCACAGTTATATTTTGCTTTGTTTGGCCGTTTATTTTTCGTTTCCAGCCTTTCCCGGGAAACTGGGAATCCCGGGTTGGATTTGGGAGTTCAAATGCCGGGTTGGATTTGGGAGTTCAGTGCCGGCAATTTTGGTTTTAGGAAGGGGTGGACACCAAACCAGAGGTTGAAATGGGGGAACCCAGAAAAACCCTCTCCAGCAAAATCCACTTTTCCATGGAGCCACATCCCGAGGAGCCCTCCAGCACCCATGGATGGGCTTTCCCAGGGTGGAAACACATTCCACACACAAAACAACAGAAAGGCTCTGATTTCCTATTTTCAACCCGGATTTTAAGGCCCAAAGAACAGTTTTTGTTTAAATTCCACGCTCAGGTTTCCCAGGACATTTCCTTCTCTCCTCATGGCCACAAGAAATCAAGATTTTTTTATCATTTCCATAAACCAAGATTTTTTCTGTTTCCCTAAAGCAAGATTTGTTTTATTTCCACAAACCAAGATTTTTTTCTATTTCCACAAACCAAGATTTGTTCTATTTCCACAAAATTTTTTTTCTATTTCCACAAAGATTTATTATAATTTCCACAAAGATTTTTTTCTATTTCCACAAACCAAGATTTTGTTTCTATTTCCACAAAACAAGATTTTTCTGCTTATATAAACCAAGATTTCTTCTATTTCCATTAACCAAGATTTTGCTTCTATTTCCACAAACCAAGATTTTTTCTGTTTCCACAAACCAAGACTTTTTCTATTTCCACAAACCAAAATTTTTTTCTGTTTTCACAAACCAAGATTTTTTCTACTTCCACAAAGATTTTTTTTCCCTTTCCATAAACCAAGATTTTTTATAATTTCCACAAACCAAGATTTTTTCTATTTCCACAAACCAAGACTTTTCCTATTTCCCTAAATCAAGATTTTTTCTATTTCCACAAATTTTCTAGTTCAGATTTGTTTTATTTCCACAAAGATTTTTTCTATTTCCACAAACCAAGATTTTTTTCTGCTTCCATAAACGAAGATATGTTTTATTTCCACAAACAAAGATATTTTCTATTTCCCTCAACCAAGATTTTTTTCTATTTCCACAAATCAAGATTTTTTTATTTCCACAAAGAGATTTGTTCTCTTTTGTTTCTCTATTTTTTCGATTTCCACAAACCAGGATTTTTTTCTATTTCCCTAAATCAAGATTTTTTCTATTTCCCTAAGCCAAGATTTTTTTCTATTTTCACAAACCAAGATTTTTTTTATAATTTCCACAAACCAAGATTTTTTTCTATTTCCACAAACCAAGAATTTTTCTAATTCCCTAAACAAAGATTTTTCTATTTCCACAAAACCAAGATTTTTTTTTTTATTTCCACAAACCAAGATTTTTTTCTATTTCCCCAAACCAAGATTTTTCCATTTCCACAAACCAAGATTTTTTCCATGTCCACAAACCAAGATTTTTTCTATTTCCACAAACCCAGATTTTTCCATTTCCCTAAACCAAGGTTTTTTATAATTTCCACAAAGATTTTTTTTTTATTTCCACAAAACAAGATTTTTTTTATAATTTCTACAAACCAAGATTTTTTATAATTTCCACAAACCAAGATTTTTCTATTTCCACAAACCAACATTTTTCCCATTTCCACGTCTCCCCAATCCCTTTCCCGCCTCCCACTGGACATTTGGGAAACCACTTCTACTCGGACACCCCCAAATTTTTTCCCCCTCTGTGCTTTCCAGGGTTAACAACAAATCCCCTGTGACTTTCCCTGGCACTTATTCCCACAAACCTTATTCCCACAAACCTGCTGCCGACGCCGGAACACGTTTGTATCCCGCCGTTCCCAGCCTTGTGCCAGGAGATTCTGAGTCACAACAAATTTGCTTTGCTCCTGCAGGACTGTCACCTACTGTTTGTTCCCGGGCTGCAAGAAAATTCCCTGATCCCAGGCAGGGTTTGGACGTGGGAAATGTTCATTTACACAGCCTGTCATGATTTTATTAAAAGCCAGACGAGCCTGTGACACCTCGGTGACAGAATATTATTTCCCCAACCGAGCGCCTTGACACCAAAAATTAGGTTAAATTGCCTTATTTCCGAGGAGCAGATGGGAATGTTAAATGTTTGCCCGGGGAAATGCTTTGGAATTGCCACTGCTCGTTGTGCCAAGGCACGAAGGGGCGACCAAAGGGGCGACCAAGGGGCTCCTTCAGGCGGGGTGGAACAGGACCCCCAGGAAAATCCAACCCTGGGTGGTTGTGGGCCTTCAAAAGTGCCTTTGTTCCTTCCCTGCCAGATCTGGGGTGGAAGAGCAGAATTCCAGGATCACTGAGGCTGGAAAAGATCCCCAAGGTTGTCGAGTCCAAGCTGTGGCTGATCCCACCTTGTGCCCCAGCCCAGAGCACTGAGTGCCACATCCTGGCCTTCCTTGGACACCTCCAGGGATGGGGACTCCAAACCTCCCTGGGCAGTCCAGCAGCGCAGATCCTCTTTCCTGCAGCTCCCTTTTGTCCCTTGGGGACTTTTTCAGGGATGAAAACTCCGCCAGGTAAACGTCAAGGCCTTATTTTGGCTCAGAAAGGTCCTGAGCTCCAACCTGGAGACTTGCTGGAACCTTTCCGGGAAAATTGTTCCTGTGGGTTGAAGCCCCTCTGCCCACATTTCTCGAGTTGGAAGCAGCACAGAGGCAAAATCCCCAGGGAGGATGAGGGAATAAAAGGGAGAAAACTCCATCACCAGCCCCAGGAGCTGAGCAAGGACCTGCAGGTCCCTGCAGAGCCACAGTTGAGGGAAGGCCACCGGGTCAGGAGGTGGAATTCCCTGTCCAAGGCTCCCACTGATAAAAAAGTGGGGAAAAACCCCACCAGAGCAAGGTTTTTTTCTCAAGGCAGAGCTGAGCTCGGTGCCCACACCCAGCAAAGTCTGACCTAAATCATGGCTTTATTTGGGCACTGCTGAGCTTAAAAAAAGCCGGGAAAACCATCATGTTTGCCAAATCTGCCTCATTTCTGCCTCCGAGCTGTCTTGGAGTCAGCTCCAGTGTCGAGCTGACACAGAAGCCCTGACTTCCCCCGGGAAGCGAGTTTGTCACAACTTGGATCTTTCCAGGGGCACTTCCCAGGGTGTTTTCCAAATGCTCCACGTGCTTTTTGAAGCAAAGATTTCGTGTTCTGCCACTCACAGCCACGGTTTAGGAGAAGGAGGCATTTGACCCTCGGAACCCTCTGTTTTTGCACGTCCCAGGTTCCTCAGGACCGGCCTCTCATCCCATCAGCCGGAAGCCTCTGCAAAATAAATAAATAAGTAAATAAGTAAGTAAATAAATAAATAAATAAATAAATAAATAAGTAGAAACAGCCCAGAAAAAAAACCTCAGGGTAATTTCTAGAAATGCAAACCCAAATTGGAGCAGATTGGGCAATTTGTGGAAGCTGAAACGCGAGGAGAAAGCAATCAAAGGGACAACAACAGCAACAACAATAAAAGGGAAGTGGATGTTGGGGGGGGAGAGAAAAAATTGGAGTGCTGGAAATGGCT
>NW_016690336.1:182070-185875 GCF_001604755.1 Lepidothrix coronata | reverse complement strand
AGGGGGTGGAATGAGATGGTCTTTAAGGTCCCTTCCAACCCAAAGCATTCCAGGATTTCACAATTCCATGATTCCATGATTCCAAATGCACACGTTCAAGATCATTTCCCCCTGGGTGGCACCTCTTTAAACCACAACAGCTCAGTTGTTCCCAAGTGTGGTGCAATATCCTGCTCCTGCCCAAGTTTCCTGGAAGAATCCCAGCTCCATGAGTCATCCCGGCCTGCCATGGAAGTTGGAGATGGTGGGGAAGGGGTTTCTCCACTTCCTGCCCACCAAAGCTGTTCTCAAGTCACAGCTGAAGGTCTGAGTGTGGCTGGTCAAGTCCAGCTCAAAAAAAGTGGGATTTAATTCACTGATCCCGATGCCCACATTTAGGTGTCTCCGTGGAGTTATCCAAAGATCTGAGTGCCCGCTGCAGACTTTGGAATCATGGAATCATTTAGATTGGAAAAGCCCCCTGAGATCATCCAACCATTCCCCAGCACTGCCAAGGTCACCACTGACTCATGTCCCCAAGTGCCACATCCACAGGGATTTTAAAATCCCTCCAGGGATGAGGACTCCACCCCTGCCCTGGGCAGCTGTGCCAGGGCTGGACAACCCTTTCCATGAAGAAATTTTCCCCAATATCCCACCTAAACCTTCTCTGGCACAACTTTCCTTTCAGAGAGGGCAGACAGATCCCCGGTCCAGGAATGTTTGGTAATCCTGGAGCCACAGGAAAGCTCAGATTATTCCTGTCCTCTCTGGGGTGGACATCAGTTTTGAAGTGAAATAAATAACCCATTTCCCTCAGTTTTGAGTTCACAGTTCTCAGTTCAGCGAGTCAAACACCTCCAAAAATCCCATGGGCCTTGGAAAAGTGGGATAAAGCGCTGTCCTGGCAGGGGGAGCAGTGCAGGGATGAGAAGTGCCACTCATCCAACACCTTTGAAGGCGTCACTGCTCCTTTCTCCCCACAAGAAAATTATCTCTGTGAGTCCTTCCCATCTGAGAAGGTTCATCCGGGAGATAAATGGTCAGAGTGAAGGGCTGGGGAGGGAGAGGAAAGGAGGGAAAACAGAGTTTGGAGCACGAACTGATTGGAGAAGAGGCAAAAAAGGCAATGCCAGAGGTAGGAAACACAGGAAACACAGCTCAGGGCAAGCTGCACCAACGGGGCAGTTGTGATTTATGATGGGTGGGCAGCAAATAATTTCAGGTTTTTAGCACAGAAATGACCTAAGGAGACTCCATTTTTTTTCCAGGTAAATGTGGGCACCGACATTGGTTGTTCCTTCAGATTTTAAAGCCCTTTTTTCCCTGGCTTTGAGCCAACCTTCAGCTCCGGCAGCGCTGGAGGAAAATCAACCAAACCACTGCCTTGAAATTCGTTGGGTTGGGATGGAACGGAGGGAAATATTTCTCCTACAATTCCTCCACCAAGAGGGGAAGGGAGAAGCAGGAACTGGAGCCCAGGGTTAAGGAGCAGAGGCAGGATTTAGAATTTCAGATCCAACTCCGCCAGCGTTTGAAAACGAACATCCCTCTGTAATTTTGTTTTCTAGGGAGAGCTCTCCTATTTTCATCCCTTTTTTATTCTTCTTCTTGACTTTCATGGAATATCCAAGAAAACTCTTGCACCTCAAATATGAGTCTTATGCCTTTCACTTTTCCCCCTTTAAAAAAAAAACCTCCTCACCAATTAAAAATGAGAATTCGCCTCCAGCCCAACTCGAAGCGCGTCATCGCTTCTAAATTTCTGGGCGAAAAGAAAAATCAAGTTTTTTTTTTCATTTCAAGTTTAATCCGACGTTTTTTTAATCACTAGTTTTCCGGGGAGGGAGTGTTTGGAACCTCCGCTTTTGCCATCCAGCCCTGGGAAATGATTCAACTGGAGGAGCTCGGTGACACTGAGAAAAACCTCCCACGTCAGAGATTAAAACACGAACCAGAAATGTGGTTACAAGGAGTCGTTTTTACCTCTCGGGGTTTTTTTTTTTGTCTCTGCTCCTCTTATCAGAGATGTCGTTCATTTCTCAGCTGAACATTTAATTTGGGAGCAACAGGTTCTTTTTTTGGATAAATCTGGCTGCTCTCACAGCAATCGGAGTATATATATCTGATATAATATACAGACATAAATATATATCTGATATAATATACAGACATAAATATATAAATATATATCTGACATAATATACAGGTATAAAGATATATAAATATATATCTAAGATAAAAAGATAAATATATATAACATATATGTATGATATAATATACATATAGAAATTTATATAAATATATATCTGATATAATATACAAGTATAAATATACATAAAATATATGTCTGATATAATAAACAGATATAAAGATATACACAAAATATATATCTGATATAATATACAGACATAAAGATATATAACATATATATCTATATAATATATAAATATATCTGATATAATATACAGATATAAAGATATATAAATATGTATCTGATATAATATACAAATATATAAATATATACCTAATATAATATACAGATATAAAGATATATAACATATATATCTGATATAATATGCAGATATAAATATACATAAAATATATACCTGATATAAAAGGTAGAGAAAATATACGTAAAATATTTATCTGATATAATACAGAGATATAAAGGTATAAATATATGTTATATAAAATACAGATATAAATATGCATAAATATATATCTGATATACATATATAAATAGATATAAATAGATATCTGATATAATATACAGATAGAAAGATATATAAATATATCTAATATAGTATACAGATATAAAAAATATTAATAGATATCTAATACGCAGATATAAATATATTTGATATAATATACAGATAGAAAGATATATAATATATATCTGATAAATTATACAGATAGAAAAATATATAAATATAAATATATATCTGATATAATATACAAACATAGATATATAAATAGATATCTAAGATAGAAAGACATATATAATTTATATGTATGGTATAATATATATATAAATAAAATTCTATATAAATGTGAATCTGATATAATACACAAGTATATTATATACATAGAATATAAATATGTATATATATACATATATATATACATAAATACATATATACATAAAATATATGCCTGATATAAATTACAGATATAAATATACCTGATATAAAATGCAGAGAAAATATACATAAAATATTTATCTGATATAATTAGAGATATAAACATATAATGTACAAATATAAATATATAAATATATGTCATATAAAATACAAAGATAAATATGCATAAATATATATCTGATATACAGATATAAATATATATAAATATATCTGATATAATATATTAATATATATAAATATATCTGATGTAATATATAAATATAAATAAGTATTAATAGATATCTGATATAATACACAGATATAAATGTATCTGATATAATATTCAGATATAAAGATATATAACATATATATGACAAATTATACAGATATAAAGATATATAAATATATATCTAAGATAGAAAGATATATATATATAATATATATGTATGGTATAACATATATATAAATCTATATAAATGTATATATCATATAATATACAAGTATATTATATACATTAAAAATATATGTGAATATATATACATAGATATACATAAATATATATATACATAAAAGATATACCTGATATAAAATACAGAGATAAATATACATAAAATATATATCTGATACAATATGCAGGTATAAATATATATAAAATATATATGATATAATATACAGGTATAAAGATATAAAAATAGATATATATA
>NW_016690336.1:179246-181845 GCF_001604755.1 Lepidothrix coronata | reverse complement strand
TATGTTTTGGACAGATAACAGTAGGTTTAATTGCCTTACATGTCCCCCCTGCCACCCAGCCATGCCACCACAGCTCAGCTCACTCTTTTCCTACTAATTCCCAAGAAAAACCTGTCCTGGGGATTGCCACAAGTAAAACTGGGCTCCAAAAATCCCCCCCCACCCAGTGAAAGGAAAACCTGGATCCATCCCACAAATGTCTCTCTCCATCGGTGTTTCCCAGCCCCAGATCCCATCCCGGCTCCCTCCGGCTGCAGCTCCGCTCCTCCAGCACTTGGGAATGGATTGACCTTCTCCCTGTCCATCTCCTAATCCTGTTGGCAGCACGGACCTGCCTTGGGAATGGCCCTGGATCATGAAAGGAGGTGGGGAGGCTCTATCTACTTTTGATTTGGAAGTGTGTGGGTCTCGCAGAATCCCAGAATATCCTGAGCTGGAAGGGACCCACTGGGATCATCCAGTCCAACTTCTGGCCCTGCCCAGGACACCCCAACAATCCCACCCTGTCCCTCAGAGCGTTGTCCAAACCCTCCTGGAGCTCTGGCAGCCTTGGGGCTGTGCCCACTGCCCTGGGGAGCCTGGGCAGTGCCCAACCAGCCTCTGGGGGAAGAACCTTTGGCTGAGATCCAACCTGAGCCTGCCCTGGCACAGCTCCAGCCATTCCCTGGCTCCTGTCCCTGTCACACGGAGCAAAGATCGGAGCTGCCCCTCGGGAGGACCTACAGACCCCCATGAGGTCTCCCCTCACTCTCCTCTTCTCCAGGCTGGACAAACCCAGTGCCCTCAGCTGCTCCTCCTGTGGCCCCTCCGGACCCTTCCCCATCTTCATGGCTTGAGTTTCCCCATCCAGGAAAAGGAGAGGAAGGGAATGAAGTGACAATCCCTGGGTCACTGTTAAACTCAGCACAGCCAAGGAGCCTGGAAGCAGACTGGGAATGCATCAACCATTCCCTCCACCCTGCACCACAACCCACCCACCACCACACGCCCCCAACACAAACCCCACTCCCCCTCTCCGCCCCCGGAGCTCAGACCCTGCTCGGAGCGCAGAGCCCACGGGGAGGGGGCTTCTCATTTTCATTCCAGTCCCGTTCGGCCCCTCCGGAAGCGGAGCCACGTGCAGGCTCCGATAGAGGATCTCATCCAAAGCAATCAGAACTCGACAATATTCTCCCCAGTAACCAGCCAGGCAAAAGCCGAGGAGATGTTTGACTTTATTTGCATCTTTATTGTCCCCGAGCAGCAGAGCGACGGTGCCGCCGTGTCTTGACTAAATAGACGCTGAGAGATGTTTTGTTGCTTCCTTGAGTGCAGGAAGATTAAGCCCAATTACACATTTGCTCTGTCTACCCCCCCTGCTCCATTTCCACGGATTCCACCTTTGCTGGAATTACGGAACCACCGCTGTTGAGTTATTTAAGGGGGGAATAATAGAGAGCGAGTGCGGTCTGCGTGGAATTTGGGAGGGATGAAACCCACCGAGGAGGATTAGAAGGGTTTGGTTTAGATGGATAGAGTCGATGGGAATCCACACCATCCCAAGCGTCCCTGGTCCATGAACCACCTCCCTATGGAATAACAGCACCTCCAGGGAGGACATGGCAAAACCAGGGATGGTGCCAGTCAAAGATGAGCATCCAGCACCAAATCCTGCCCTTCCAGTCCAGAAGGAACCACAATCCTGGGCAGACCAAACCCCTCCCTCCAAAACTGCCCTGAGATCCTCGTGGGTCCCGTCCGACTCGGCGTATTCTGGGATTCTGGAATTCTGTGATCCTGGGATTCTGTGAGCTTTACAAAGCACGTCCTGTCCTTCCTTCCCTCTTTTTGTGTCCTCAGACAACCCAGAGTTCCTTTGCCAGGGAGAAAATTAGGGCGTCATTTTGGCTGTCAGGATTCTGGACTGGCATCGGCAAACGGCCAGAGGAGGAGGAGGAGGAGAAGGAGGAGGAGAAGGAGGAGAAGGAAGGGAGGGAGAAGGGGAAGAAGAGGAAAGCAAGCAAAGGTTTGCCCAGGAAAGTGGGCAACAGCTGCTGCTGCAAAATATGGATGGAAAGGAGCCAGCACAAAGGATGGGTTTTGCTCTCTGGCCTTCCCACGTGGAGGGAAGGAGGATCCACTGGTTGAGGGTCTGGAAAAGGAAATGAAAGTCCAGGTGGTGAGGCTGAGTGAAGGCTGCTGGCATCGAGCAGGCAAAGGTGGCACCTGGTCTTCCTCAGCTTCCTAGGAAAATAATCATCCTTTGTCACCCTTAAATCCCATTTTGGGGGTGTTGGGCAGTGAAGTTGGATCCACACACAGCCTAAAGCTGAGGGTGTGGTAGAGTGGGATGGATAGACTTAGGACCTGGGGCTCAGGAATCCATTTTCCAATCTGTTTTCCAATCAGTTATCCCCCTGTGTGGTAATCTGTGTGTCCATCACCTTTCCCAAACCCTCCAGGCCGGGAATCTGTGCACGAGCAGGTGGTGATTCCAGCCTGTGCTGCTCAAGGACATCCACACAGAAAACACTCACGGATGGCTGCCCCATCCCTGGAAGTGTCCAAGGCCAGGTTGGATGGGGCTTGGAGCAACCTGGGCTAGTGGAAGGTGTCCCTG
>NW_016690336.1:175373-179141 GCF_001604755.1 Lepidothrix coronata | reverse complement strand
CTTTAAGGTCCCTTCCAACCCAGACCGTTCTGTGGTTCTGTGATGGTGCAAACTGGGACGGTGGCTCCTCGTCCCACCTTTGCAGGGCTTGAGGGCTCCTGCTCCTCAATCTCCCTGCTGATTCCCTCCCCAGAGGGCTTTTCCTACAGCTCCCATGAGTTTTCCTTCTGCACCTGCAGCTCCTCAGCCTCATGGCTGGAGATTAACCCTGACCCACAGTGTAAACAGCACTTGCCCGCCCACACACACCGTGAATCTCTTGCTCCGAGCAAGGTAGAGCAGAATCCCACTCCTTCCCAGCCTTCCAGGTGATTTATTTAAGCTCCTGTCACCCCACCAGGAGAGGGGCTTTGCCAAGGATTTACTGCACAGCAACAGCTGCTCCTTTTTCCACGTCTCACCCACTGGTGGAGCAGAACATCCCGAGTGCCACCACATGGTGTGGACGGGGACAACCAGGGGATCAGACCCAGCAAAGACATGGAGGGGCTGGAGCGTGTCCAGGGAAGGGAACGGAGCTGGGAAGGGGCTGGAGCAGCAGGAGCAGCTGAGGGAGCTGGGGGGGCTCAGCCTGGAGAAAAGGAGGCTCAGGGGGGACCTTCTGGCTCTGCAACTCCCTGACAGGAGGGGGGAGCTGGAGGGGGGTCGGGCTCTGCTCCCAGGGAACAAGGGACGGGAGAAGAGGGAACGGCCTCAAGCTGTGCCAAGGGAGGTTTAGGTTGGATATTGGGGAAAATTCCTTCATGGAAAGGGTTGTCCATCCCTGGCACAGCTGCCCAGGGCAGTGGAGGAGCCTCATTCCTGGAGGGATTTAAAATCCCTGTGGATGTGGCACCTGGGGACATGGATCAGTGGTGGATTGACAGTTGGACTCAATGATCTCAGAGGGTTTTTCCAAGCTAAACAATTCTATGGTTCCACCTACTCTTCTCCTTCCACAGTTTTCCCCCTGAGTTTCTCTCCATCCCTCCCTCCGTGTCCTCCAGATCTTCAGACCACATATTCCCCAGGGACTGGTGGTTTTTCCAGGGATCTGATTTTAAAGGATAGATTTTTCAGTGAATCCTAAATCCATCTCATGGTCCACGAGAGGTTCACCTTGTCCTCATCCCTCAGGGATCAGCTTGACCTCTCCCTTCCTTCTGCCCCCATGGTACCCCAGGGAGGTAGGAAACAAAACCAAATCCATGTGTATTCCTCATGATACTCATCCCAGATTTGGTCCTCTCTGCGTTGTATCCCACCATTTTTCAAACATCCTGCAAAACTCCAAGAAAATCAATTTTCCTGGGTTTTTCTGCCGCGTCCACTCTTTGCTCCGCCCTGCCACGAGAAGCCAAAGACATTTGAGGGTTCTTTGGTGGCTCTCCAGGGTCACTTCATTTTCCCTCTCCACCCTGGAGGAACTGAGCTGTCACCAGTTAACCCTCCTCTTCTCACACTTCCCCAAATTTCAGGCAAAGCAGGAACAGACCCCGTTGCTTTTGGTTTTCCTTTCAAAAGAAGAATCTGCTGAGCTCTCCCAGTTGCAGCCACATTCACGGTGGAGCAAATTCACCTGGTTTTCCATAAAATCAATGGAAAGATGACTGGAAGTGCAACCAGAAGCTCCCATCAAGGAGCACAGAGGGAAGTGCCTGCTTTAGTGCCTCGTTGAATCAGCTTCCTTGTATTAAAAAAAGAAATAAAACTTAAATTTATGGGATTCTTTGAGTGTCCCAAGGGTGTCCATTCATCAACCAACAGGTTCCCACACAAAGGAGGAACCAACCACCAGACTTGAGGAACCTGGAGGTGCAGAGGAACCCCTTGATAGAGCCCAGCTGGGATGGATCCCAAATAAATCCTTCTGTGGAAGAAGGGGAATAACTCACCCCTGGAGGATGGCAGGGTTGGAAGAACAGAAAGGTGATGGAAAATTTGATTTATTTTTGAGCAGGGAGCAAACAGGAGTGGCTGAAATGTTTAGCAGGAGGCTGGATTTGGCTGTGGGATGCAGGATTGGTGGCTCCTGGAAGGTTTTCCCCCTGGAATGACCACAGTCCTCTGTCGATGGGAGATCAGACCTGAGCGCTGAATTTTCTGCTCCTCCCAGGATTTGGGAGGATTTGGGATTTGGGAAGGCCTTCAAACAGCTCATTTGTGCCATCATCCAGCAGAAAAGAAAGGTCAGTTCCTTCTTTTCCCAGGTTTCCATCAGTACATGGAGGCAACAAGCCCAAAACCACCTTTGTACTTCCAAATGCCACCAAAGCTGAGTGGAAAACAGGGAATTAATTAAAATGATACATAACTAAAATCATTAAAATTAAATGAAATTAAAAATAATTTAAATGAACAAAAGTGAAAAAGAATGTAAAATTAAATTAAAATAATATAATTGTTGTAATAATTATCTATTAAATATTAATATATTTTTATATAAATAAAATTATTTATAATTAACTAAAATGATACATAACTAAAATCGTTAAAATTATATGAAATTAAAAAATAATTTAAATGAACAAAAAATTAAAAAGAATATAAAATTAAATTAAAATAATATAATTATTTTAACAATTATATATTAAATAATAATATTTTATAAATATAAATAAAATTATTGATAAGTTATTAAAATAATACAATAAATTATATTAAATTAATTATATATATATAAAATATTAATGTACTTTATATACATAAATAAAGTTATTTATAATTAATTGAAACAATATAATAAATTATATTAAATTAATTAAAGTAATATGAATTAAATTAAAATTATTACTTAAAATAATATGAATATCATATGATTAATATAAAAATATATTGAGATTAAATTAATTTTAATAGAATTAAATCTAAATTAAAATTTATATCATAAAATAATTAAATAAATTAAAATTATTTAATTAAATACATAATAAAAATAACATGAAGCAAATTTATATTTAAAATTAAAATAATATAAATTTTATTTATATTAAATATAAAATAATATGAAATAAAATTAACTAACTTTAATCCTGCTTTGCCTGGATGATTTTGTTGCCAGCCCCTCTCTGGTGTGAATTCCTTCTCTCCCAGTTTCCCAACCCCTTTTTCTCCCGGTAGGACCTTTCACCTGATCCAACAGTGACTTTTTAAATATCTGTCCTGTTTGACCCCTGAAAAAACCCCAAAACTGCCGCTCAGGAATGTCTCTGAGTGAGCAAAACCCAGGCATGAAGTTCCCCTTCTCTGGAGGGGGGAAGTTTTGTACTTTTAAATCTTAATCCTCCTGATATTTAGTTTTCAGAACCTCTGAGATTTCCCTGCTCTGAGCTTTTCCCTGGAGAGAATTCCCATGTTTCCACTGGCATGGGGAGACCCCTGAGCCCCTCTGCTCATCCGGCAGCTTGAGTGATGTTCACAACCCTCTCCAGCCCTGTTTTCCTCAGGGAGCAATTCCAGCAGCAAATCCAAAGGCAGGATTGGGTCAGAAGCGCTTCTCCACCTCCAAGAGAAAGATTTCCAGGGGTTTCTCCACTCCAGACACTTGTTTTGGGAGATGCCTTTGGAGCCACACCTGGAGAGTTTGGATCCTCTCCCGCTTGAAGCATTTCTTGCCACCAAGAACCAGCCTGGGCAGACTCCAACCACCTCCAAAGCAGTCACTTAACTGGTGGGAGAGCTCCTGCAGGACTCAGCAGGGACATCTGCCCACTCTGCTCTGCAGAGGGACCTGGACAGGCTGGAGAGTTGGGCTGATTCCAACGGGATGAGGTTCAACCAGGCCAAGGG
>NW_016690336.1:171779-174498 GCF_001604755.1 Lepidothrix coronata | reverse complement strand
CACAGCGGAGTTGGATCAAGGGTTGGACTTGATGATCTCGGAGGTCCCTTCCAACCCAGCTGATTCTATGATTCTATGAAAGTCACCCCCAGATAAGCCTGTTTGTCCCCAGTTAAGACAGAGGAGGTGCAGGAGACAACAAAAGCAACATCCCACCCGTCCTGGGCGAAGAAATCCCTCTCCTTGCTTTAAGACTCAGCTGTTCCTGGTCTCCAGAGAGACAAGACTCACATGGATTCAACCCCACCAGCTTGTGGAGCAACCACTGCGTCCACCAGATGCATCTGTATTTCATGGATCATAAAATAATTGGATTTCCTGAGCTGGAAAGGTCCCACGAGGATCACCAAGTCCAACTCCAACACCCCAAGAATCCCACCGTTCAATCCCATCTCAGCAGGAACTGGATTTAGATGCATTAAAAAAATCAGGTCCCTTTTCTTTCTCACCAAAGCTGAGGGGTTTTAGAAAAGATTTTCTGCTAATTTGCCTCCAAAATCCACGGGACATCCTGGGAAAGGGATCCAGGAATGCTGAACTGTGGCTGAATTTCAGTCTCCAGCACCTTCCCCGGGGGCCTGACCCTGCTCAGGGCTAAAAAAGTGGCTGAGTTATGATGGAAAGGATCAAAAAATGCCTTTTTTTAAATCACCTCTCGGTGACGTCAGGGCTGGTGATTTTGAGGCAGGAAAAGCTCTATGATTAAGTGATTGAGCTGAAGCAAAACCATTCTTTTGGGCCCATTTGAAAGCTACACTTTTCCATTTTTTCCCCTGGCAGATCATTTGAACAAAATAAGCCCATTTTGTTTACCTGGGAACTTCTTGCCATTTAAAATAAATACTTTTGTGTTTTTAACTTGAAAGCGAAACAAGGGAAATATTGTTTCAAACAGAGACATCAAATGGGGGGGGTGGTTCTGGGGGGGAAAAAAAGGTAAATTGAAGCTTTTCTCTTTCAAAATTGTCTGGTTTGGTTATTTCAACCCAAACAAAAAAAACTGAGATTGATATAAAACCCCAGCACGTTAGAGGTGACCTAAAGTGTGGTTTCCAGTGTCAAAAAAGTTCCAAGGGAAAATGTTTTTCCTGCTCCAGCAACAATTGATTCATGAGTGGAATTAGGATTTAAAGCTCGGGCCACACAGTTTAATCCATTCCCTCCCCAACTCAGTGAAATCTTTTTGGAACGGGACAGAAGTGGAGGAGAAAAAAGGGGGGCAGAGAAATCTGCAGAGGGGGTAAAAGAGGAGATATGGAAGGGTTTTGGGATCCACTTCACTTGGAGACGAGGAAGAAAACAGTGGAAGACCAGGACAACTCGATCCCGAGCACCAGAGGCCTTTCCAAAAGTGAAAGGCAGCAGAGGGAATTCATGGAGAGAAATGCAAGGCAGTAATTAATTGATAAATGGCATTAGAGAGTTTTCTAAAGGAGGAGACTCCAACGTGACTTATCTTCCCACAGGCAGGAGACAATTGTTCTCTCCTTTCACCTTGTGGATAAGGACAGGGAAGGGGGAATCTGAAAAGGGATCTGGAAGTTGGAGAGAAAAGAGAAAGGAAAAATCCTCCACCTCCAGCACAGGGGCTGTTGGAGACTGAGCTGCACAAGATGGGAAAGAGCAAAATGCAACTGTCCCCAACAAATAATTCCTCTGGCAATGGTGGGGGCAAAAATGGGAGAAAAATGGGATTAAAGTGAATCTCAGTGGGATTATACTTTGTACGGAAGAGAGAACCAGGGATTTATATTCCTACAGACAGAAGACAATTGCTCCCTTCTTTCATACCTTGCAGATATGGACAGAGAAGAGGGAATCTTTCAGTCCGGAATCTGAAGAGGGATCTGGAAGTTGGAGAGAAAAGAGAAAGGAAAATCCTCCACCTCCAGCACAGGGGCTGTTGGAGACTGAGCTGCACAACATAAGGAAGAGCAAAATATAATTATCCCCAACAAAAAGTTCTTCTTGCAATAGTGGGGGAAAAGAGGGGAGAAAAATGGGATTAAAGTCAATCCCAACCTTGTAGGGAAGAGGGATCCAGGGACTTATCTTCCCACAGGCAGGAGACAATTGCTCCCTCCTTTCACCTTGCACATAAAGACAGGAAAGGGGGAAAATCTTTCAGTTCTGAATCTGAAGAGGAATCTGGAAGTTGGAGAGAAAAGAGAAAGGAAAATCCTCCACTTCCAGCACAGGGGCTGTTGGAGACTGAGCTGCACAAGATGGGAAAGAGCAAACTACAACTATCCCCAACAAATAATTCCTTTGGCAATGGTTGGGGGGAAAAGGGGAGAAAAATGGGATTAAAGTGAATCCCAACCTTGCAGGGAAGAGGGATCTGGGTCTGGGCTGTTTCCCCTGCTCCACACTCAGTGTTAGCAACCACCTGGAATCCCTGAGGTGGGATTAGCCAAGGGATGGGAACGCTGGGATTTCCGTGTCTCAGCCAGTGGGGACCAAAGGCTCCTAAATCAGGCATCTGGTGTCCTCTGAGATATCCAAAGGTGTGCAGGACACCTGCATCCTTCTGGAGCAGCACACAGGGGATGCAAGAGGTTCACCAGGGCATCAAACTGAAAAAGAGAAGGGTTAAGTGGGATATTGGAAAGGAATTCCTGGCTGGGAGGGTGGGGAGGCCCTGGCACAGGTTGGGCAGAGAAGCTGTGGCTGCCCCATCCTTGGAAGTGTCCAAGGCCAGGTTGGATGGGGCTTGGAG
>NW_016690336.1:159574-170606 GCF_001604755.1 Lepidothrix coronata | reverse complement strand
AGCTCCCGGCTCCTCTGGCACCTCAGAATTCCAAAAGCAGGGGGTGTGTTCCAAGTGGGATGAGCCAGGATGGTTTTAGCAGAGTTAACACCCAGCCAAGGCCCTGGCTCCAGCAGTTGATCCTGCAGGATGGCTGGATTAACAGCAGGATTAACAGATGGATTAACTGATGGATTAATATCTGGATTAACAGCTGGATGGGATCTTGGGGCTGCTCAGGGTGGGACTATCCTGCCACGAAGGTCTCCCCAAAGCCTTCCCTTCTCCAGGATGAAGAAAAGACCCCCCCTGGCTCTTCCCAGAGCAGCTCCTCCATTCCCAACACCGCTGGATTTCGGGCAGATGGAACAGCCCAGCAGCTCCTCCATTCTTGTCATGAAATAAATGCCATTTCCAGCCAACCCCGAGCCAATCCAGGAGAACCTGACCCAAATCAATACCCCCCATTCCATCCCTGGACCGGGTCACCCTCCCATCAAGGCAGAGCTGAAATCATTCCCAGGGCATTTTGTGGCTCCCCCCTCCCCGTGATGGCTCCGCTGAACTCCGGCCAAGGCGAAGCCGTGTCGTTCCGATTCCATTAAAACCCAGAGGGGAAGGAGGGAAGGGAAAGGAAGGAGGGAGCTGAGTGTCCTTGGGGTCAGGCAATCTAACAAATCATGGAGAAGCCATTAGCACCAGGGAATGACAGGAGGCAAAACAAGGCAGGAGTTAAGCCCAGGGCCTCCGGATCCATCAGCCGCGCCGTTATTCCCGTTGCTCCGATGGCCTGTCGGCACAACGTGTAATCATCCCCATTGTTATTCTGCTCCAACCATCCCTCCCTGCTCTCGCTCCAGGATGACTTTTCCTGGCCATCAGAGATCACATCAGTCCTTGCACTAAGTCAGCTCAGGCCTGATCCTGCTGCTTTTAATGCACTAATTCCCGTTTGTGAAGGAAAATAAACCCCAGGTACCCCCAAAATCCCAGGACTGTAGGAAAATCTATTTCCAAAGTGGAGAACACTGAACTTAAAGAACATCAATGTTTCAAACACTAGGCCTGGGGAAAGACACCCCCTGTTCTCCTCAGGGCTTTTGTCACCCCTGTCTCCCCTCTCTGAGGGGGCCTTCAAACACATCTGCAAGGACTTCTGTATTTTTTCCATACCAGGGAGAGTTTCTCTGGAATGCATGAGGAGAAACCACCTAAAACTGTCTCTGGGGAAGATGCTTTTTCCAGGCAGCAAAACTTTTTTAAGCTGAAAACCCCTGATCTCCTCGTAGTGAAATCTTCTGGAAGGGTCTCCCAGCCTGACACCACTGGGTGCTTGGAAGGAGAGGGAATAGCTGGAGCAGAGGTTTAGTTGGCCCTGGAGTCATGAAGACTTCAAGTGGGATGTTGTTTTGGGGGTGGATGGTGGCAAACCTTGTAATGTTCTGGATCTTCAGGGTTTTGAGGGGCTGGGACAGCGTTTGGCGGAGACTTTGTGGTGTTTGCAGAGCTGGGATGGGAAAAAAAGGGAATCTCTAGCTCTGGAAGTGAAAAAACCCAACCTTGGATGGTGTAGCCCAGACATATAAATGTGTATTCCCACCTGGAATCCTGTGTACAGCTCTAGAGTCCTCAGCAAAGGAAAGATGTGGAGCTGCTGGAGAGAGTCCAGAGGAGGCCCTGGAGATGAGGAGAGGGATGGAGCAGCTCTGCTGGGAGGAAAGGCTGGGAGAGCTGGGATTGTTCCCCTGGAGAAGAGAAGGCTCCAGGGAGAGCTGAGAGCCCCTTGCAGGGCCTAAAGGGGCTCCAGGAGAGCTGGAGAGCTGGAGAGGGACTGGGGACAAGGTATGGAGGGACAGGACACAGGGAATGGTTTCCCAGTGCCAGAGGGCAGGGATAGATGGGATATTGGGAAGGAATTGCTGTCTGGGAGGGTGTTGACGCCCTGTCCCAGGTTGGGCAGAGAAGCTGTGGCTGCCCCTGGATCCCTGGGAGTGTCCAAGGCCAGGTTGGACAGAACTTGGAGCAACCTGGGCTAGTGGAAGGTGTCCCTGCCCGTGGCAGGGGGTTGGAACTGGATGGTGTTTAAGGTCCCTCCCAACCCAAACCATTCTGTTATTTATGAAAGGAACAGCAGCACCTGGAGGTTTGGGATTTCCCAGCCTCAGCTCTGGAGATCCCGGAGCAGTTCCTGACCTACTGCTGGAATCACAGCCGAGTTCAATCCATCCCCACTCCAGGGCCTGCTCCATCCCAAGCCACATTTCCCATCCCAGAAAACCACGTGGGTTTCCAAGTTCAGCGGAGAAAGTTCTCCAGCCGATTGTCTGGTGGTTTGGGTTTGGGGTTTTTTTCTAAGTGTTGTTCATGTCACTCAATGCCAAGGATTTCAAAGTGTGTCATCACTGATTTCCTTTTATCATGAACTGCCAGGTTTGAGGGCTGGTTCAGAGCTGAGCCCGAGGAAGATCGAGGCAAAGCTGCCTTGATTAACACCCTGTTTTGAAACCTTCCTGCCTCTTGTTCCAATTGATTTTCTTTTGCTTCTGCTCTAAAAGGGAGGGGAGGGGGGAAAAAAAAAAAAGAAAAGAAAAAACCACAACCAAATAAAACCTGAAAAAGGAGCTCCATCCAAGGGAACATCAAAGGGAACTGAGCTGTTTTCACTCCTGGTATAAAAATGAAAACAAGCAAAGACCAAACTGCACGAGTGATGATAATAAAGTGCCTGGAAACAGAGCCCTGGAGATGCCTTGACTCAGTCCTGAGATGTTTGCAACACAAAAGCTTCACACACGTGCAAAACCCTCCCGGGAAAGGCTCCGTGGGCTGCGAAAAAATCCTGCCAGGAATCATTTGAAACTCAAAGAATGACTAAGCTTTGTCCTACAGCCACAGCTTTTCTTGCTGGAAAGGGCAAGCAGGGGGAGAAAACCCAACCAAATGAAGCAGGAGGAAAAAGAGACAGAAAAAAAACCAAACCCCACCGGGAGAAAATCAGGCTGTTCATCCATTTCATCATTTTGGATTCAGTAACAAAAGCAGGAGTGGTGGACACTGGGCTTTGGTCACCTCAGGTCCAGTGGGGAGCAGGTAATTCCTGTCACATGTTCCCTGGGTTTGTCCTGAGGGATTTGCTCCACCCTGGCACAGGGATTTGGGGCTGGACAATCCCTGCACAGCACAAGCCTTGATGAGACCCCCACGAGAGCAAATCTCAGGCTCTGGAGACCCTCATTCCCCTTGGGATAGGTCCTGTCCTGCAGCTGTAACTCCAGCCTCGCCCTTCCCCTTGTGCTTTCTGCCCCTCTCTCCGTGTCTTGCTGGGAATCCAAAAGGGTAAATTCACACCTTGCTGGAAAATTATCCCCAAATCTCTGTCAAGTTCAGAAATGGGGACAAATTTTTTAGCAGGACCTGTTGCTGGGGGACAAGGAGATGGGTTTGAACTAAAAGAGCGTTGATTTAGGTCAGATAGGGAGAAGAAGGTTTTATGATGAGGGTGGGGAGGCCCTGGCACAGGTTGCCTACAGAAGCTGGGGCTGCTCCACCCCTGGAAGTGTCCAAGGCCAGGTTGGAGTAGCCTGGGCTAGTGGAAGGTATCCCTGTCCATGGCAGGGGGATGGGTTGAGATGGTCCTTTAAGGTCCTTTCCAACCCAAACCATTCCATGATTCTGTGATCTCAGCTGAGTGTCTGGATCCAAACCAGGCATGTTGCAGGTGCTCTGCTGCTCTCCAGGGATCTCTCTGCTCTCCAGGGATTTCTTTGCTCTCCAGGGACCCCTCTGCTCTCCAGGGACTTCTCTGCTCTCCAGGGATCTCTTTGCTTGCCAGGGATCTTTGTGCTCTTCAGAGACCTCTCTACTCTCCAGGGATCTCTGCTCTCCAGGGATTTCTGTGCTGTCCATGAACCCCTCTGCTCTCCAAGGATCTCTCTGCTCTCTGGAGATCTCTTTGCTCTCCAGGGATCTCTACTCTCCAGGGACCTCTTGTCTCCAGGGATCTCTCTGCTCTCCAGGGACTCCTCTGCTCTCTGGGAATGTCTGTGCTCTGCAGGAACCCCTCTGCTCTCCAGGGATCTCTTGTCTCCAGGGATCTCTGCTCTCCAGGGACCTCTTTGCTCTCCAGGGATCTCTCTGATCTCCAGGGATCTCTTTGCTTTTCAGGGATCTCTGCTCTTCAGGGACCCCTCTTTTCTCCAAGGATCTCTCTCTTCTCTGGGGATCTCTTTGCTCTCCAGGGATCTCTCTGCTCTCCAGGGACTCCTCTGCTCTTCAGGGACCCCTCTTTTCTCCAAGGATCTCTCTCTTCTCTGGGGATCTCTTTGCTCTCCAGGGATCTCTCTGCTCTCCAGGGACTCCTCTGCTCTTCAGGGAATGTCTGTGCTCTGCAGGAACCCCTCTGCTCTCCAGGGATCTCTTGTCTCCAGGGATCTCTGCTCTCCAGGGACCTCTTTGCTCTCCAGGGATCTCTCTGATCTCCAGGGATCTCTTCGCTTTCCAGGGATCTCTCTGATCTCCAGGGATCTCTTTGCTTTCCAGGGATCTCTGCTCTTCAGGGACCCCTCTTTTCTCCAAGGATCTCTCTGTTCTCTGGGGATCTCTTTGCTCTCCAGGGATCCCTCTGCTCTCCAGGGATCTCTCTGCTCTCCAGGGAACCCTCTGCTCTCCAGGCACATCCCTGCCTTCACTCACCTTTGCTCTCCAAACCCCTGTGGACTCCAGAAGCTGCTCCTTTCCCCTAAGACTCCACATCCTCAGGAAGCCCTGGCTCCAAACGTTGTCCAAGCTCACCAATTCCTTCCTTTCCTTCTCCGAGCGAGGATTTGAACCAGAAGAGAAGGTCGTGGAGGCAGAGCTGGCACAGAAGTGCTGCTTCCCCACTCTCACTTTGAACTTCACAGCACTGAGACTTGAAAGACACTCACAGCTCAGAGAAACACTTGAAAATTAGAGAGATAAGGCATCAGCTCCAGGCAACACTTCAGCAACAGCCTCCCCAGGACCTCAGTCTTCGTCGTGTGGGTGTGCTTAATATCACTGATGTGTTTTTCCCCCTCGCTCTGGATGGGTAGAAGTGGATGCAGAGAACTAAAGTCAAGCTGTGCTTTGTATTTTCGTTTTTAACAGGCCCCTTCTCGAGTCCAAGAAGGGATCTCTCGGCCCTGGGTGGGAGGGAGGGCTGGCTGGAGAGAGGGATCCACATCTGCCAAAGAAAAAAAACAGCGAAAGGAAAGAGCAGGAGCTGGAAGATGATAAATTGTTTGACTTCCTCAGCTGCAGGAGCCTCTTTGTTAATTGCTTCGTTGCTTTTTTGTCCCTTTTTTTCCAGGATTTTTTTTTTCCCTTGGCTCTGTGCATGGATCTGTCTGCCAGCATTTCTGTGCCCATGGATGTGTTACCTGCCTGTCTGGTGCCATTCCAGGTGTTCATCCCCCTCATCCCTCCCATTCCAGGATGCAGCAGAAACGAGGAAAATAAAAAGATCAAATAAATTTTAAAAAGGATGAGAAAAAAAAATGAAAGGAATTGTCCAAGCAGTGTTTGGACAACGCTCTGAGGGACAGGGTGGGATTGTTGAGGTGTCCTGTGAGTTGGACTCAATCCTTGTAGATCCAGCTCAGGAGATTCCAGGATTCTATGAGGTGGTTTTACATTTTGGTCTAGAAATGTCCCCTCGTCCTGCATCCCAGGGGACAGAGCCTGTCTGGGGCCAGGACAACCCCAGCAAAGCTGCTGCACCTCAAAACTCAGGCTCCCCTCCCAGGGTGACCTCCCCAGTGTGCTCCAGAAAATTCCTCTGCATTTCTGAAGCTCATGGAAGCCACTGGGGACTCACCACATTCCCTTCTTCACTTGGCCCTTCTTCCATGTCCCAAGAGGAAAACCCTGAGGAGCCCAAGTGTGTCAGAAGCCCAGGGAGCTGCTGTGGGTCAGGACAGGAGCTGCTGTGGGTCAGGACAGGGCACAGGGGGGGACAGAGAAAGGACTGGGGACTCCACTGGACAGGCTGAGGGGAACCAAGGCATGGAGAGGGGAACCAAGGCATGGAGAGGGGAACCAAGGCATGGAGACAGAGGCAACAACCTGCCCAAGGGTGGGGAGATCTTCCCAGCTCCATCCCAGGTGTGGTGGGTGACAGTGACCCCTGAGATGGCCAAGGAGGGGCAGTCACAGAGTCATGGAATCATGGAATGCTTTGGGATGAAGGGACCCCTAAAGACCATCCAGTTCCACCCCCTGCCATGGGAAGGGGCACCTTCCATTAGCCCAGGTTGCTCCAGTCTGGCCTTGGACACTTCCAGGGATCCAGGGGCAGCCACAGCTTCTCTGGGCAACCTAAGCCAGGGCCTCCCCACCCTCATAGCCAACAATTCCTTCCCAATATCCCATCTAACTCTGCCCTCTGGCACTGGGAAGCCATTCCCCTTGTCCTGTCCCTCCATGCCTTGTCCCCAGTCCCTCTCCAGCTCTCCTGGAGCCCCTTTAGGCCCTGCCAGGGGCTCTCAGCTCTCCCTGGAGCCTTCTCTTCTCCAGGGAAACCCCCCCAGCTCCCTTAGCCTTTCACACATTCCCTTTTATGACAAGGAAAGGTTCACTGGGAAACCACTTGGAAGCTCAAGGAGCCCCCCAGGAACACTCAGCAGCTTTTATATCCAGCTGATGCTTTAAATGGATTTATAGATGATGGGCCAGAGGAGAAAGACCAACAGAAGAGCTACACTTGAGGACCCGCTCCCTGGAAATCCCAGCAATTCCAAGCAGAGGCTGAGCAGAGGATTCGTGGTCGTCTGCTGCCATCTAGTGCCACCTGGACGCCCAAAACCCCTCCCCGGATCCATGGATTTCTCTTACCGGGCTTCAAATCCTGCCTGTCCCGTGGAACCACGGGCCACATCTTGTATTTGTGGCTGCATCGGGGTGGACACCACCCACCTGCACACCCTGGGACCACCTCGGGTTCCACAAAGCCAGCAAAGAGACCGTCGGGCATCACCCCCAAATTCCCATCCTCTCATGTCCCTGCTCCAAACAGGGAGCTGGGTGGGACTGGGTGGGACCGGGAGGGCTGTTCCCAGCACTGCTGCTCTCTCTGCCTGAGGAAAAGGGGATTCCACCACCTCCCTGGGCAGCCCATTCCAACGTTTAACAACCCTTTCCATGAAGAAATTCTTCCTGAAGATGCTTCAGGGAGACCAAAGGCTTCAAAGCAAAGCCTGATCGTGAGAGTAAGGACAGCTCGGGTTAAGGTGGCCTTTAAGCCCAACCTGGGGATAATGAAACACCAGAACAGCTTCCTGAGGGTTGTCCCTGAACCTACCCCATGGCTGGACACATCTCCAAGAGATCTGTCCCAGGTCAGGTGGGATCTATCCCAGTGTCGTTGACATGGGACACACGGATGGACTGAACCGTCCCAGGTTTAAGGGAGTCCTGGGATCTGTTTGCAGGTCATGGAAGACCTGGAGATCTTGGTGTCTAAAAGGTTCAGGGAACTTCAGAGCAAGAAAAGAGCCAGAGGAGCCAGGGGACTGTAGAAAGTCTTTGTTCTCGTTTCAGACCCTGATAGAGCCGCGTGTCAAGTCACAGGAAAAGTGGCACAAAACTGTGCAAGGTCAACAGCACCTTTGATCTGAGGATTGTAAAGCCCTTTCAAGACATGAGTTTGTTCAACCTCACAACACCCCTGTGAGGTAGGTTATCACCCCCCCCTTTCCACACGGGGGGAACTGAGGCACAGAGAAATGCAGCGGCTCGGCCGAGGCCTCTGGACAAGCCAATGACACGGGCAGGAGGTTTTCCTGCTCCTCATCCCGTTGGGACAGCAGAGTATCAGCAGCTCCAGGAGCCACTGCTGGGCTTGGCCCACGAGCAGGGAACAGGCAACGTTTGTGGGGGGGCTCCTGAGCCCCCTGAAAGCACCCTGGTGACCCGCTGGTGCCACCAGCACTTGAGGCATTGAAACACTTCCCAGGAGGCTGCTCCTTCCAGGTGACCCCAGGGTTGTCACCTCGTGCAATCGGACAGGAGGGGCAGGAGGAGCCCGAGAACTTGGATCCTTTGTGGAAATGTCCCAATCCAAGCTGGAAATCGTGTTTCTCTCGTGGCAAATGCCTCCCTGGAGAGGACGCCCCGGCATGGAGCTCTGGTGGCAGTGGGTGGTGGTGGAGGGGGGGGGTCTCACCAGGCCTGGAGGAGAAGGAGGAGGTAGCTAGAAGGACATTACACTGTCACCAGCATCTTCCATCAGTGTTGGATGTCCTCGTGCCCCCCAGGTCGCCCCAGCCCAGCCCATGTGCAACGTCAGGGAGAAACCAAAGCTGGGAGGCAAATTGGCCAGGAAGCAATGCCAGGATGGAATGTCCACCGTGGAAACCCCACCTCCAACCTTCAGTGAAGTCATAGTACCAGTTTCCCCTCTCCTCCCCACCCCCACCCCCCCCAGTTTTTGTGCTGAATACAAATTCTGTCTTATAAAAATAGTCCTCTGGTATCAAAAGACAAATAAAAGGAGGGGAATGAAGGACCCCCGTGGGCAGAGCAGTGCAAATCAGGAGAGCCAGCTCAGGAAGGACGGGCTTCAGGTGGCCTTGGATTGTCACTTCTTGGAGGGGAAGGAGGTTGATTGGACTTTGATGGCTGGGACTGGCCTGGAGTGAGGAGAAGAAGAAGGAGAAAACTCTTTGAGTGCAAACATCAACCACCTCCACCACAACCAACCTCCCACAGCTCAGGGCAGACAGAGCAGCTGCTGTCCCTGAGACCAGAGGGCACCTGGCACTGGCACAGTTGTGGTCACCCATGTCCCCTTGCAAAGATTAAACCACAGATTGCACTGGTTTGAGGTGGTTTTTCCCTTGGTGGACCCCGAGAACCCTGACAGGACATGTGGTGACACCGGGCAGTGACCAGCAGTGGGAATGATGTTGCCCAGGGACACCTACAAACAGCCAAGGTGGTTTGTGTGCAACCAAGAGACATCACCAACTCAACCAACCCCATATGGAGCCTGTTCCCATCCTGGGGATTCATGACTCATGGAATCACGGAATGGTTGAGCTGGAAGGGACCTTAAAGAGCATCTTGCCCTGCCATGGGCAAGGACACCTTCCACCAGACCAGGTTGCTCCAACCTGGCCTTGGACACTTCCAGGGATCCAGGGGCGGCCACAGCTTCTTTGCCCAACCTGGGACAGGGCCTCCCCACCCTCACAGCCAACAATTCCTTCCCAGTATCCCGTCTATCCCTGCCCTCTGGCAGTGGGAAGCCATTCCCTCTTGTCCTGTCCCTCCATCCCTTGTCCTAAGTCCCTCTCCAGGATTGTTCTCAGTGGGCAGCACAGACAAAACCCCACAGTCTGGGGGAGGGAGATGATTTTGGCTGCCAGGATGTGCCAAACCCTTCCCTTTAGGAACCACAGACCAGCCCTGTTTCATCTCCTCAGAGAGCTGAGCTCCAGGGATTGAGTTCCACTGAGACATTTTGGGGCACAGTCAACTCTTCGTGGTGGCAACTACAAAGTGAGAACTCAAAATAGTGTCAGAGGGTCAGAGCAGTGACTAACACAGAAGGCTGGCCGGGGATGAGGGACAACTTCATTCCAGCACAGTGGATGGATGGATACACGGATGGATACAGCCCACGAGCCCAAGCAGCAGGAATGGATGCAAACACAATTCCTTGGGGCTCCACTGACCCCTATCCAGAGGATTGGGTAGCACAGAAAAAGCTGGAAGTAGCAGTGATATTGGAAAACACTCGGACTGGAAAACCCACGTCCTCCATTCCTTTGGACACAGGTGCCCAAGCCCTGCTGTTGGTGGGGTACCCAGAGGGACTATGTCCTGCTCATCCAGGAGCTTCTGGGAAGGTGGAAATTTAATCCCAGGTCTCCTGGTTCCCAGTCTAAGGCTGAACCAAAGGCCACCCCCCACAAGCAGCGCCAGGGGTCCGTGGGATGTCCCTCACTCACCTTTGAGGTGGCATCGGTCTGCAGGGAGGGAAGAGGAGAGAGAACATCAGTGTCCATCCCTTCACATCAGTGGCCATCCCATCACATCAGTGTCCATCCCTTCACTGAATCCCAACAGCTCCCTCCACACCCGGGATGGGAAACCACCTCCCCCCCAAAATATGGCCCCTCCCTTAACCCAGCACCTCAAAACCCCAAACCTCGGTCGCTGTTGGCCAATTTTGGCCAGACCCTGCGAGGTCCTGCAGAGCAGGGAATGTCCCACCCGAGTGTGACCCCCCTGAACTAACCCCAACCCGCAGGACCCCCCACCCGTGGTGGGGGGGACACTCCACTCACTTCAGGGGCCTCATGGGGTGGCTCGTGGCGCTCGTCCCCGCCGGCTGGAAGTTGGTAGGAGGGACCATGACCAGCAGGGTCTGTCCGTGGGCAGGAGGCAGCTCCTTGGCCAGGAGAGGACTCCCAGGGAGGGGCCGACGCGGGGGCTGCTGCTTTGGGACCACCTGGAGTCACAGGAGGGGTGTGGGGAGGGACAAAGCACCCTCAAGGAGCGTCCAGTGACCTCCTGCAAAACTCCCTCCCCCACCACAGAGCTGAGATGCTTCCAGGCATGGAACGACATGCAGGGAACCTTAAAATATTCCCATGAACAACACCCAAACTACCCTAAAATATTCCTATTAACAGCATCCAAACTACCCTAAAATATTGTCACTAACAACACCCCAACTACACTAAAATATTCCCATTAACAGCACCCAAACTACCCTAAATATTTTCATTTTCATTAACAACACTCAACACTCAAACTACCCTAAAATATTGCCATTAACAACACTCAAACTACACTAAATTATTTTCATTAACAGCATCCAAACTATCTTAAAATATTGCCATTAACAACACCCAAACTGCCCTAAAATATTCTTATTAACAGCACCCAAATTGTCTTAAAATATTCCCGTTAACAACACCCCAACTACCTCAAAATATTCTCATTAACACCCAAACTACCTGAAAATATTCCCATTAACAACACTCAAACTACACTAAAATATTCTCATTAACAACATCCAACACTC
>NW_016690336.1:143296-158020 GCF_001604755.1 Lepidothrix coronata | reverse complement strand
TAAATTCCTCCTAAATTCTTCCTAACATCTTCCTAAATTCTCTGTAAATACTTCCTAAATTCTTCCTAATTTCTTCCTAAATTCTTCCTAAATGTCTCCTAAATTCTTCATAAATTCCCTGTAAATACTTCCTAAATTCTTCCTAATTTCTTCCTAAACTCCTCCTAACATCTTCCTAAATTCCTCCTAAATTCTTCCTAAATTTTAACTTACTTTATTGATGATTTATCACTTTATTGATGATTTATCATTTACTTTATTGATAAGTTATCACTTATTGATGATTTATCACTTATTTTATTGATGATTTATCACTTATTGATGATTTATCATTTTTTGACAACTTATCACTTTATTAATGATTTATCACTTACTTTATTGATAAGTTATCACTTATTGACGATTTATCATTTTATTGATGATTTATCACTTACTTTATTGATGAGTCATCACTTATTTATGATTTGTCACTTATTTTATTTATAAGTTGATGATTTACCATTTTCTTTATTGATGATTTATCACTTTATTGATGATTTATCACTTAATTGATGATTTATCACTTATCAATAGAGTAAGTTATCCCCTATTTTATTGATGATTTATCACTTCATTGATGATTTATCACTAATCAATAGAGTAAGTTATTACTTATTGATGATTTGTCACTTATTTTATTGATGATTTATCACTTTATTGGTAAGTTATCACTTATTTTATTGATGATTTATCACTTACTTTATGGATGATTCATCACTTTATTGATGAGTTATCACTTTATCGATATTATCACTTATTGATAATTTATCACTTTATTGATGAGTTATCACTTACTTTATTGATAAGTTATCACTTTATTGATGATTTATCACTTATTTTATTGATGATTTATCACTTTATTGATGAGTTATCACTTACTTTATCGGTGTGGCTGGAGGTGGAAATGTTCCTCAAGGTGAAGGCAGCTTTGGGGTGGCCATTGCTCGACTTCCGACCGATGGATTTGTTCCTGCTGGGAATTCCAAAGTCAATCACGGATGGCAACATAAAGCAACCACTTCGGGAACAGCTGCCTCCCGAAATTCTGCCCCTGGGGAGGTCCTGTCTCAATTAACAGCTCGTTAACGGCACTGCTGGATGAGTCTATCTCGAGGCAATGCGGGGAACGAAGGGTTGGTTGGTTTTGGGGTTTCCTCTTGAATTATTTTCAGGGCTCTGAGGGGGTTTTGTGTCTTTACCTCTGCTGGGAGGGGAAATAACGAGACTATCAAAATTCAGTGGTTCTTAGAGCCCTTGGAATTCTTGCAGCCTGCTGGGAGTGAGAACTCAACCCCCCTGCTACCAACCACCTTTATCATCATCCCTGGGATTTTCCTGTCCAGAGGATTCTTCTTCTGCTCAAGGAATTGCTGAAAGCCTCGAATTTTCCCAGGAGAAAACTCCTCAGATCTCAAACCAGGTCTCATAAAACTCTGAAAATGGCCCTGGGCACCTCCAGCTCCTCCACAACCATTCCCACCAGGCCAGATGAAACCTGAGTCCTGCTGGGTCCTCACGAGAGGAGGGATTTAGGATGCCCCACCCACCTGTAGGCCTCCTGGCTCCTCTTCCTCATCTCCTTTATCCATTTATTCAGGAGGGAGTTCTCCCTGCGGTACCAGTAGTAGATGCTCATGGTCAGGGCCGGGAGGAGGAAGAGGAAGACGACGAGGAGGGCGATCAAAGCGGCCTCGTGGTCTGGCAGGGAAAGCACAGAGGGCAGTGAGGGGCTGGGAGACGCTGGGGAACACTGATCCCACCCGCCCATCACCCCAAACTAGGCACATCACTGCTGATCCCACCTCTGGAAAGGGAGCAGGACCATCCAGCAGCCTCTCATGGCAATGGGTGGCCACCAAGCAACTGAGGTGACCACGACCACTGACCACAGACTGTGGGACTGCCTGGACAGACCCAACCCAGCCCCTTGGGGAGCAGGGCTGCCAGCAGCTCTATCCCCCCCCCCATTTCCCCCTCTCCTGACATCATTCCAGCCCCAGGAGCAGCGGAGAAGCCGGGACTCACTGTTGGGCTGCACGGGGCCGCTGTCCACGCTGCCCCCCAGCCCCGGCTCCTGGCAGTAGGGGGGAGCCCAGCCGGCGTCACAGTGACAGTTCTTGTTGCTGTTGCAGACCTGCAGGGAGAGGAGAAGGGTTGGAGACCACCAGGGAAGGTGTGGAAGTGGTGGCCTGTGGGGTGGGGACAAGAGTAGGTGGTGGGTGACAGGAATTCGGGCTGAAGGAGCTTGAAGCCCTGCTAATGTTCACCCCTTGAGCATCAGGGAATCACAGGATGGGCTGGGTTGGAAGGGACCTCAAAGGTGATCAAGTTCCACCCCCCTGCCATGGGCAGGGACACCTTCCACTAGCCCAGGTTGCTCCAACCTGGCCTTGGACACTTCCAGGGATCCAGGAGCAGCCACAGCTTCTTTGCCCAACCTGGGACAGGGTCTCCTTCCCACCTTCACAGCTTTGCCAATATCCCATCTATCCCTGCCCTCTGGCACTGGGAAGCCATTCCCTGTGTCCTGTCCCTCCATGCCTTGTCCCCAGTCCCTCTCCAGCTCTCCTGGAGCCCCTTTAGGCCCTGCCAGGGGCTCTCAGTTCTCCCTGGAGCCTTCTCTTCTCCAGGTGAATTCCCCCAGCTCTCTGAGCAGAACAAAAGGGTCAATGTGGATGTTTCACAATCACATCCCTCCACACAGTCCAGCAGATCTCCCACAAGTTGCTGTTGTCTCATCTCACAAAGCCCCACATTCCACAGAGCTCCAACCCTTGCAACCCTTTGAGCTTTGGACAACAATGTCTCTTTGTACTTCCTTGGTTTTTTGCAGTCCCAGTTGTCTTTCTAACCCTTGTTTTTCTCTCAGAGGGAACAGGCACCTGCTCTGAGCTCTAAACACTCTCGAGTTCAGACTGGACCCTGATCCAAACTGTGCAGATGGTTCTTACATCAGGAATGATTTCCTTCTTCTCACTCGGACACGGGTGAGCAAAGATCCCAGCTCAGCCTCACCTGGAGCTGGTGCCTGGGACAGATAGGAAAGGCAGAAATCCAGAGGGCTCATCCCTGGGGGGAAACACTTGGTTTGCCTTAAAAATCCGCTCCTCATCCCGGGATTTTTCTGGAGGTCTTGGGTCATAACTCACCCCGTGGCCGTTGCACCGGGAAACGCACTTTTCCAGCTCAAAAAGGGAGGCGTTCTGGCACCGGCGGTCCTTGCAAACCTGGGGGAGAGCCAGGGAGGTTAGAGAGAGACCCAGGAGAGGCCACACTGATCTTCTGAGGGCTTCCCTGGGGGTTCTCTGGAAGGATGTTGTCCTTCAGGATGTTGTCCGTTGGAAAATGCCGTTGGGATAAATCACGTCGTTCCAGGTCAATGGATTTCACCTGATTTTTGGCTCTGCCATTCCCACATCCAGGACCAGCCACCACCACTCCCAGCCCCCTCCCCTGCCAACCCACCTGGCAGCTCCTGGACAAACTGTTCCCCATCTGGCCTTAAAACTCAGCCAAAAAAAAAAACGCTGCTGGATTTCAAACCCAGCCACGTTTTGTCCTCCCATCCCAAACCGGGATGAAAATTCCACTGTTCAAATGCCAGATAGGGAAGGAAGTATCTCCACAGCCAACTCCCTCTGGCAGACACCCCTGCTACCATGTCCTGCACCGGGCCTCTGCCCTTCCTCAGCTCAAAGGGACTGCAAAGGAGGCCAATTCCCAGTCAGCTTTGGATTTGCCGTGTTGGTTCCTAACATGGCTTTCCCCTGGGAAACAGTTTCTTCATGAGAGGAAGCCTCATCCATAAAATCCTGTGGCAGTTCTTGCTGGGCTTGCTCTGCTATAAACTGAACTGGAAAAGAAGCTTTGAGGCCAGGGAGAAGAATTTGGTGGCCTACAAACATCTGGTGACATCTGGAAATGCCCCAGATGAGAATTTGGTGGCCTACAGACACTTGGTGACGTCTAAAAATGCCCCAGATGAGAATTTGGTGGCCTACAGACACTTGGTGACGTCTAAAAATGCCCCAGATGAGAATTTGGTGGCCTACAGACACTTGGTGACGTCTAAAAATGCCCCAGATGAGAAGAATTTGGTGGCCTACAAACATCTGGTGACATCTAGAAATGCCCCAGATGAGAATTTGGTGGCCTGCAAACATCTCGAAACGCCCCGATCGAGACATCACCAGGTCACGCGTGGAGGAAACCACATCCCCTTGGCAAAGACCCAAAGTCCACCCTGGAGCTGGGAAAGAGCCCAGGAGACGATGGTCTCCTGCAGGAGCCCCCAGCCCCAGGAAGGGGCACTCACCATCCCATCTCCACACTTGGTCCCTGTCATCACCAGCCCGGGGTCGGACAGGTCGTCCTCGTCGTCCCTGGCCGTGTACATGTAGGTGCCCCTGCACTTCACCTCACGCCCGTTGAAGCGGATCGTGGTGTCGATGGACACCGTGTTGGTCCCCTGGGGCTTCTTGGCCGAGCTCTGGCACTGGATCTTTCCACACATGGCGTCCCTGGGAGCGGGGAAGAGCCGAGGTGAGGGTGGGAAGTCCCTCGGTCTCCCCACGCCCGTGGGATCGTCTCCCTTGGGATTCATGGCCACGCCGTGTTGTGACTCGGCAGGTTCGGGAAGGACTTGGATAAATCATGGACAGCACAGAGAAATGGTGGAGAGAACAGTCAGGGGGGCTTCTAATATCCCTGGAATACTCCCAGGCACATGGTGGGATTTTTGGAGTGTCCTGTGCAGGGCCAGGAGTTGGACTCGATGGAGTTGGACTCGATGGAGTTGCTCCCTCCCAACTCAGGATATTCCATGATTCCATAAACTGGGAATACCGGGGGCACACTCTCCCTAAACAGCATCCCCTGATGCTGTCTTTGATCTTCCCTGCACTAGGTGCTGCCTGATGGGACAACAGGATCATTTGGGTCGGAAAAGAACCTCAAGACCATCAAGTCCAACCTCCCGGCACTGACGGAAACAGAGTCCAGAAGGATGTGGTGGCTTCCTCAGGCCCCAAAAACGGGCCTGACCCCAGAGGTTGGGGGTAGGAGCCTCCTAGTCCCCTCCCAGGGGACAGTTCAGGGGGGCTGTGGGTGCAAGAGGAGGAGATGGGGCACCCAGGGGTGCCAGGGCTGCACCCACCTCTTGTCACACTTGACGTAGCGCCCTTGGCTGTCCTTGCCACAGTTGCCGTAGGTGTTCCCAGCCATGTTCACATCCTGGAAACAGGCATCTGGAGCTGGCCAGGCACCTGCAGGGAGGCAGGAAAGGTCCCACTGGGATGTGGGATAGCAGGAAGTGGGGAAAAGTATTGGAAATGGAAGCAGCAGCTGGATGTTCGTGGAGAAAACACCACGGAAAAGTCTCCTGAAGAGCTGCTGCTGAGGGTGCTGGACCAGGGACAGCACAAGAGGGATGAAATTCCCTTTTTTCCAAGGTCTTGCAAAGGATTTTAGTAATAGAACCATAGAGTGGCTTGGGTTGGAAGAGATCCCTGGCCATGGAAGAGATCCCTGCCATGAGCAGGGACACCTTCCACTAGCCCAGGTTGCTCCAAGCCCCATCCAACCTGGCCTTGGACACTTCCAGAGATCCAGGGGCAGCCACAGCTTCTCTGGGCAATCTATGCCAATGCCCCTCCACCCAATACCCCCCAACCCCACAGGTAGATGCCATGGAGAGGGGTGGGAAGGAGACCAGGCTGGAGCTGGTGGGACTCACCTGGTCCCCAGAGCTGGACACACTGCTGGTGGTGGGTCATGCACATCCCGTTGTTGCAATAGGCCTCTCCATAGGCACAGGAGGAGCCATCCAGGAGGTACACGTTGGCTGGGCAGTAGGGAGAGGCACCAGTGCAATATTCTGGGAGGTCACAGGATCCCGCTGCTTCCCGGCACATCGTCCCGGCCGCCTTCAGCTGCCACGGGAGGAGAGAGAAACTGAGCCAAGGGGACAAGGTGGGATTGGCTGCTGCCTCCTGACACAGCCTGGGGACATGAACCAGCTGGAATGTCCTCTGTGGGACCATATGGGGCCATCAAGGTATGGAGATACATTCTCGGGCTGGACCACAGCCAGAAAGCTGCCAGAGGAGATTCTCCTGCAGAGGGGGTTTTGGGAAGTTCATGGAGTGACAGGTCAAGGGGGAATGGCTTCCCATGGACAGAGGGCAGGGTTAGATGGGATATTGGGAAGGAAGGAATTGTTGGCTGTGAGGGTGGTGGGGTCCTGGCTCAGGTTGTCCAGAGAAGCTGTGGCTGCCCCTGGATCCCTGGAAGTGTCCAAGGCCAGGTCGGACAGGGCTTGGAGCAATGTGGGCTAGTGGAAGGTGCCCCTGCCCATAGCAGGGGGTGGGACTGGATGGTTTTTCAGGTCCCTTCCAACCTCAACCATTCCATGATTCTCCTGCAGACACAAGTTGACACATAACCCTCATCTGGCACGGCAGAGTTTGACCTTTTGGATGTGCAGTACACAATTCCCGAGGGAACAACGGGGCCGTGTGTCCACGCTCATCCCATGGGCACGGTGGGGACATGTTGGGGGTACGGTGGGGGCATGGTGGGGGTCTCACCTTGCAGTTGTGGCAGCAGTCCCCGTGGGCACACTGGGCCCCCTCCTTCAGCGTGCAGTTGTGAGCGTTGCAGCAGGGGTTGGTGCACTCCTGCGCGGGAGGAGAAGGCAACACCGTGGTCGTGGTTCCATGACCGTGATTCCATCCCTTCCCTATCCCTTCCCCCAGCCCCTTTTCCACCCCTCACATCACTGCCCTTCTCATTTTGCCAACAGGGAAACCGAGGCACGGAGGGGATGAGGAAGAACTGAGCACTCGGGAGGGAAGTCGAGAAGGAAGCCAGGACTGGGTTAAATGGATTTAGGAAGGTGGGACTGGGATGGAGCCCCTGAGGTGACCAGCAAACCCTCTTCCCTTGGAAACACCCCTCTCCACGTGGTCTTTTTTGGCCTCTGCAGGGAAGGGATGCAACAGCAGCTCCTACCTCCACCTCCCCACAGTCACAGTCTTCTCCTTCCTCCCGAAAGCCGTTGCCACATTTCCGTCCCACCACCAGGTCCTTGGTGTCGGGCAGGTTGAAGAGGCACATCCCACCTCCCTTCTGGAAGTAGTTTTCCAGCTGCCTCTTGCTGCAGGAGCTGAACACGCGAGGGAAGGGGTGTCTGTGCACGGGACAGAGAGGGAGGGATGGAAAACGGGATCGTCAGGACCAGGAGAAGGTGGAAAACCACAGTCAGAACTGGGAATTAAGCACATTTGGCACAAAACCTTCCAGCAGGGATGGGAAACAGGGAGATCAGGACCAGAAGAAGGTGGAAAACCACAGTCAGAACTGGGAATCAAGCACATTTGGCACAAACCCTTCCAGCAGGGATGGGAAATGGGGTGATCAGGACCAGGAGAAGGTGGAAAACCAGTCAGAGCCGGGAATTAAGGACATGGACAAACTGGCACAAAGCCTTCCAAGGGCAGAAGCCATGAGTCCATGAACTTCTCCCATCCCAAGTGGCATGAGGTGAGCACCAGAACAACCAGGGGACACTCCCTGAACCCCAAAATCCTCAGGAATGAGATGGAGGGGACAGGTAAAGCCACCCTTGGAGCATCAACCCTCCAGCATGAAACCTCTTGGAGATGGAGACTCTCGTGGTGAGACCCTCCAAGCCCAGGAGCACCAACCCCTGCAGGCTCTGTGAGCTCCAGGCTGGTGCAGATGCCACCTCTGTGCCCCTGCACCTGGGACACCACAACCCCCCCCCAAAATAACCACAGGGCAGGTCCCCACATCTGCTCAGGATGTCAGTTGAAAAGATGTTATCTCTGAACCGCCGAGGGGAAATAACCCTCTGGGGCTCTTCAAACACCTCTGGGGTTGTGATGGGTGAAAATCATTTAAAAAATTAAAGAAATATGGGAAAGGATCCCCAAAAAAATCCCACAGAACAGCAAAAGAAATAATTAGAGCCTAACAAAGTGTAAGGTTATTTTTCCAACAGCCCAACCAGTCTGAGGAGCTGGAGAGAAACTGGTTTTCTAGAGGAACTCAGAGCTCAGTTCTTCCATGTTTTTGCAAAGTTTGTGGGTTATTTGTGTGATTTATGAAGAATCATTTCCTCCTTCTTACTAATGGTTTCATTTCCTCCTAACCCTGAAAAAGCAGTTTTATTTCATGTCAGGACACCTCGTTTTTTGAGATGACACAGAAGGATGTTTTGTAAAAGCGTTTTTGAAACCTGAAGGAAATCTGAGAAAGTTCTAAGTCCCTACAAGTTCTGCCGGGTGAAAAAGGCAATATACCCAATATTGATCAATGTGCAAATAGGGACAGGTTGAAGACAGTCAAAAATGTCATTTTCCCCACCAAAATCTACCCAGGGAGAGGTTAAATCCCATGGGATCAGTGCCAGGGTCTGACAGCCCTGAGAGCCCCACCCTGAAACAATACTGGGGGGTTTCCATGATCTTTATTGCTTGGAAGAGCAGGTGGGATCGAATAACAGGGAATAAACCTGCTTTTCTGCAGTGCAGGGATATCTGGGATGAGTGTGTTGTCAGGAGATGGAAAACCCAAAAGGAGAAGAACTTTGGAGCGGGAAGTGGCACCAACCAGATGGATCTGACACAGCTTTGGCCTGAGTTAAAGGGTAAAAGCAAGGAAAACAAGCCCTGAATGGATTCCAAAGAGCAGGAAAACTAATGCCTGACACCCTGGACATCCTGCACCCAGATTTAGGAGTGTTGGGATGAGGGATGTGAGCTCATCCCACCCCAGCCCCACAGTGCCACGATTCCCCATGGGAATGACGGGGGACTGGGCACCCCTTGGCCCTCTGGTCTTACAATAAAGGGTAATTCCTTTGAGCTGAGGTGTGGGATAGAGCAGGAAAATGCCTTGGATTCCTGGGACGTGTGTGCCAGAAAACATCCATCTGCTTCCATCCTTAGCTATTTTGGGATGGGGCTGCTACTCCTCTGCTGCCCTTTGGAGACCACCAGCCCTGCTCACACCTGGAACCTGGGATGTGCTCGC
The DNA here is from genome assembly GCF_001604755.1 of Lepidothrix coronata. Lineage (NCBI taxonomy): Eukaryota > Metazoa > Chordata > Aves > Passeriformes > Pipridae > Lepidothrix > Lepidothrix coronata. The sequence continues at coordinate 148,924 of NW_016690336.1, read as the reverse complement.
TCCAGGGAATCAGAGAATAGTCACAGAGTGGTTTGGGTTGGGAGGGACCTTAAAGACCATCCAGTTCCACCCCCTGCCACGGGCAGGGACACCTTCCACAAGACCAGGGTGCTCCAAGCCCTGTCCAGCCTGGCCTTGGACACTTCCAGGGATCCAGGGGTAGCCACAGCTTCTCTGCCCAACCTGTGCCAAGGCCTCAACACCCTCTGAGTAAAGAATTCCTTCCCAATATCCCGTCTAACCCTTCTGTGAACGTGAAGCCATTCCCTCTTGTCCCCTTGTCCTGTCCCTCCATCCCTTGTCCCCAGTCCCTCTCCAGCTCTCCTGGAGCCCTGTTAGGCTCTGCAAGGGGTTCTCAGCTCTCCCTGGAGCCTTCTCTTCTCCAGGTGAACCCCCCCAGTTCTCCCAGCCCGGAGATGCCGAGATTCCCTCCCCACTCCCATCCCACCCGGCTGCAAACAGTACCCATGCTCTACTGGGGGGGCTTTGGGGACACATCCCACCCCCAGCAGCTCTTACCCCGTGGCTGCTGCCATGACACAGCCCCCTTGCTCTGGGGTGGCCTCCACACAGCAGCCCTGGGTGTCGTGGACCATCCCGAAGTTGTGGCCGATCTCGTGGGCCATGGTGGCGGCGGCTCCAATGGGCTGCTCCGCGTGGTCCTGCACGGGGAGGGGGGACGGGTCAGCCAGGAGGGAGGGACAGGGGTGATCCCACAGCTGGGAATGGGGCTGGGCTGGTGGAGGGACCACAACACCCCCGGGACTGCAGCTGGATCCCATGGGACGAACACGGAGAGGGTTGGAGGAAGGTTCACGGCACAAGTGGGGTTTGTTCTCCTGGAAGTCCCACGTGGGACTGTTGGGAAGATCTTTTGCTGGAACCAACTTCTCAAGGCACATCCCAAAAACCAGCACCCTGGGTGGCCCCCACCACTCTGCCCAGGGATCACAGGCACCCTGGCCACCACCATCACGACCAGGACAATGAGGAGGAGGATCAGAGTCGTCTGGGCAGAGATGACCCCGCAACACCAGGGAGCACGAGCAGGGGCTCCTCAAGATGAGGGGCAGCAGCATCACAGGAGATTCCAGCGCTGCTGGAGTCTGGGGTGCACATGGGGTGGGAGACCTTTAAATCAGCCCCTTTTCACCCTCCTTAGTACCTGGTCAACATCTGAGAGGGATAAGGAGCCACCAACATCCTCTCTCACTCCCAGGCTGCATCCCAGGACCAACCCCAGATGGTTGATCCTCCCAATCCATGGAGAGCTCCTCCAAGTGGCAATGAGGTTCTCCAGCTGGGAGAAGCAGCGGGGACCCCTCACAACCTTCTTACCACGCTGACACCTCCGGAGTTATCCATGCTGCACATCCCCTCCAGCGGGGCCATTCCGATGGTCGTCCCCCCGAACGTCTTCCCTCTGCCCGGGAAGGAGAACGGAGCGGGAATTCAGCCCCCCCAGGGTGATTTGGGCACCTCGGTGCCAGTTGGGCCTGGGGACAGCAGGGCAGGGGGGTGCTCACGTGAGGAGCTGGGCGTTGTCGTGCTTCTTGCGGGACCTCAGCGACTTCTTCCACTGCAGGAAGGCCCAGAGCGTGGCGTTGGCGTCGCTGGTGACGGCGCAGTGGTCCCGCTCCGTCCACACCTCCAGCCCGATCAGGGCCACCTTGATGTTCAGCAGCCTGTAAAACTGCAGGGGAGACAGGGATGCAAGGGATGGAGGCGGGATTCGCTGGGAATCCTCCATCCCTGCCAGTGGGTCTCGGCGCGTCCCTCCAGCCAGGTGACTCCGGGACACATTTCTCCCAAATCCACCTGCAAGCACGGGCTCTACGGGCACAGGAGCCAAGCAGGGTGGCGTGATGCCAACCACGGGCTGGCAATACCTTAGTGTATCCCTCCTGTGCCAAGGAAGCCGGCACTGATGCCAGGGCAGGACTTCGGTGCAGCCCGGCCCAAAAAACCGATTCCCACCATGTTCGTCCCAACCCCCAAATTCCTTGATGGGTTTTCCAGCCCTGGCACAGCTGCCCAGGGCAGTGCTGGAGTCCCCACCCCTGGAGGGATTTAAAAGTGGCACTTGGGGATGTGGTTTGATGGCAGCCTTGGCAGTGCTGGGAATGGTTGGACTTGATGGACTTGGAGGCCTTTCCCAACCTAAATGATTCCGTAATTCTATGATTCCTCGCCCTAGTGACACGAGGACTGTCCCTGGGGGCCACCACCAGGTTGGCACCAAGATCAGGTGCTTTCACAGGCCCTGGGAGTGACAGGGGTGGCCAAAAGGGCCCGGCAGGTCCCTCACCTTGTCCACGTAGTTGGCGATCTCCACGATGCGCTGCTTGGTCTGGCCCAGGTTGAGGTTCTGGTTCCTGTACTGCAGAAAAGTGGGGATGGGGAAAGGTCACCAGAGGAAAATCGGGAAGGGACACAGTGAGGGGACCTGGTTTTTTTGGCAGGAGACCAGGTTTCTGTCCCCCCCTCAGCACTCACCAGTGTGTGATCGGCAACAATGAAGAGCTCCATGTACTTCATGGTCCTCCAGGCATCTCTCCTCACCTGCAGGACACACACACAAGGCTCAGAGGAGCCAAGAAAGGGTCAGCCCATGGCTCTGGGCATCTTCCATCTCACACACCTCAGAGCTGCTCAGGAGGGACAGCTGGGAGGGGAAGCTGAGGCGTGAGGTGACAAGGAACATTTGGGTGTCTCCAAATGACCTCATGTCCCACAGGAAGTCCCAGCACCGGTGTCCAACCCACACATCCTCTCTCTGGGGGTCTCCTGCCCAAACTCAGACCAGATAAATCACCCACACAGACCCCTCATGTCCCACCTGCCTGCACAGCCCTGCCCAGGTGCCAAGGGGATGGGCACAGGGCATCAGGAGAGGTGCAGACAGTCCCGCTCCCAACCCTCTGCCCCTTCCCAACAGACCCCAGGGTGAATTTACCTGGTGGTGCCCCGGTTGGAAGAGCTGGGCAATGTCGGCCACGGTGCTCCCAAAATCATCCCCGTGCCCACAGGTGCCAGCTGGGATGGGCAGGTGCTCTGCTCTGTGGATGACGTGGTGCCCCAGCTCGGGGGGGTCCAGGGGGCTCAGGTAGTAGCTGGTGTTGCTGCTTAGCACTATGAGACCCCTGGAAGAGGAGAACAGCCCCTGGTGGCTCCTGCAGTGCTTCCCCTGTGGTTCCCTCAGTCCCTGAGGCCCCACAAACTCATGGCACCTCAGCTTGGCCCACACCCAGGGTGGGAGCAGGGATCAGGGATGGGGATCTTTGTCCAAACCGCCCCAGGAGCAAACACACCCTCGGCATCAAAACCATCAGACCACGTGAACAAAGCTCAGTTCTGAGGGTCTTTCCCCCTCTAGGGATGAATTTCCTTGAAGGAAGCCAATCCTGCCAGGAAATTGTTCTTTCTCCCCTCACCTGCCTGCTCCTGGGGTTGGGCAAAGGATGGGAGAAGGGAGGAGAAGGATGGGATGGGAGCAGTGGAAAAATCAGCCCCGTGAACCATCTGGAGCAGAGATGGAGGAGCATCGGTGCTGCTCCAGGGGGGGATCTCTGCAGGGAGGAAGGAGCAGTGGGTCCATCCCACCCTCTGCCAGCCCCACAACGCCCCCACCCTGCGTTTTTCCATACCGTATTCCCGAGCAGGTGCTGAGGACAACCCAGGAGCCGCCGTAGCCGCGGACGTGGCCGTGGTAGTGACAGTGCTCCTGGAGAGAGGGGATGGAGACCCTCAGTGGGGTCCCTCAGCAGGGCTGGGCAGCAACAAACCCCGCGTGCTGATCCCAGAAAAAAAAAACCACCAAAACCCATTTCCCATTTCCCGGCCAGGGGAGCCGCGTCCCTCCACGCCGGGAAGAGCCGGGAGGGAGGCGGGAGAGCCGGAGTTCAGCCCGGGACACAGCCGGGCCCGGCGCGCTGGAAGGGTGACAAAAGGCCGGTGGAGGGACATCGGGGAGGGCCTGGTGCTGCCCTGTGTTTACGTCCCGAGGTGCTGAACCGCGGCCAAGAGATACAGGAGCCGCGTGCGGCCGCATTCCTGCTGCCACAGGCGCCGGGGATGCTGCCAGGGAAAACGCAGCGCCCCGCCCCGCCCCGCCCCGGGACGGCTTTGGCTTCATTCCAAAAACCAGAGGTGACCCGCACCCACCCACCCCCCCCAGCACCCACCGTGTGGTTGGGGGTCACGGTCACGGGCTGTCCGTCCCCGCTGTAGTGAGTCTCCGAGTATCCCGGAGCCAGCAGCCTGCGGAGAGAGGAGGGATGAGCAGCCTGGAGCTGCTCCGGGTGTCCCAGCACAGGGACACAGCGAATCACGCAGAGTCGTTTAGCCCGGAAAAGACCTCTGAGACCATCCAGTCCAACATGGGACCCAACCCCACCTTGTCACCCAGATCATGGCACCGAGTGCCGCGTCCAGAGTGTCCTTAAACACCTCCAGGGAAGTGACTCCACCACCTCCCTGGGCAGCCCATTCTCATCACTCTCTGTAAAAATCTTCTTCCCGATGTCCAAACTGAACCTCCCCTGGCACAACTTGAGGCTGTGCCCTCTTGTCCTACTGCTGGTTCCTGGGAGCAGAGTCCGATCCCCCCCCGACTCCCCCCTCCTGTCAGGGAGTTGCAGAGCCAGAAGGTCCCCCCTGAGCCTCCTTTTCTTCAGGATGAGCCCCCTCAGGGTGCTCCAGACCCTTTCCCAGCTCCTTCCCTGCACACGCTCCAGCCCCTAAATACCCTTTCTAAGCTGAGGGGCACAGAACTGGGCACAGCACTCGAGGTGTGGCCTCACCAGTGCCCGGTCCAGGGGCAGAATCACTTCCCTGGGCAGCCCATTCCAATTCCTGCCGTGTCCCGACCCGGCTGAGCCATCCCTGTCCCCCTTCAGAGCCCCCTCGCAGGGCTTCGGGCACAGCCCCCAACCCGTGGGAACAGGAATCACAGGCCAAGGGACAGGAAAGGGTTGCCCCCAAAACCGCTTTGGGATCCTGGGCTGGGATGGGGGGAGCCCAGTGCCCACCCCGGGCACCTCCAACAGCCGGGCAGGGTGGCGGCTTCTCCACAGGGAACAAATTCTCCTTGGGATAAAGCCCCCCCTGGAAGAAGCTTCCGGCTGGGAGAAGAGAGGATCGACCCCGTGCTCAGGGACCAGCTGAGGATGGGGGAGGTTTAGGGTCTCCAGACCCAGGAATGTCACTTTGTGTCACTCTCGGCACCGCCAGGGTGGTAATCCCGAGGAAACACCCCGGGAAGGAGCGAGGGGGGCTTCCCAAAAATCCCGAGAGGATTGTGAGAAAGCTCAGGTTGCTTTTAGGAAGCTGCACCCCCGCCCTGCCTTCACCCCACGTGCCTCGGCTCCCCCCTGCAGCTGCCGGACATCTCCCCCCCATTCCCGAGGCTGATCCAGGAGTGACACATCCCAATCCCAGCCCATCCCACGCTGACAAACGGCTTCCTGCCGCAGGGAAGAGCCAGGGCTGAGCTCACGGCCAGGAACACGCTGGGATGGCGGTGCCAGGCAGGAGAAAGGGGGATCTGGGGCTGGAATGCCCCCGTGGGTTGTTGGAGAAAGCAAGGGGGGAAAGGGGGAAAAAGGAAAGGAAAGGAAAGGAAAGGAA
>NW_016690336.1:137515-142903 GCF_001604755.1 Lepidothrix coronata | reverse complement strand
AGAGAAGGAGAAGGAGAAGGAGAAGGAGAAGAAGAAAGAAGGAGGTCCAGGTTTGCCCCTGGGGTCAGTTCAGCCCTCGATTGTTGAGGTTTGGCCCCGTCCCAGAGGTTTTTTTCTGCAGAAGGAGAAAATAACAGGCAGGCAGTGCCGGAACAGCCCTCCCACCTCCTGCTCTCGATTTTACACCCACTTGGGTCCCAGAAATGACTCTGTGGGCACGGCTGTGGCTTTCCTGCCCGCCCATGAGTGGGTGCCTGGCACCAGGGGCTCCACTTCCAGCCCAGAAATGAGACAGGAGCTTCGAGCTGGTTCCTGGAAGGGGACACGTGGGTGGTTGGGCAAGGCAAGATTGTCCCCCCAGGATGGGGACAGGGAGAGGGACAGGTGGGCTGAGGACACAGGAGAGGCAGGAGCCTCTGTATTGTGCTTGGAGAACAGGAGAACTGGGATGGCTGAGCCAGGGATCTGGGAATCAGAGCACTGGGATGTCCTCTCCAGGCACCCAGGGAAGGAGGGGAGAGATGTGTCTTCTCCTGCAGCACAAGGGAAGGAAAACCCCCCATGGGATGGGTTTGGAGACCAACCAAGTGTCCCAACACCAGGAGAGAGAAGATGTGAGATCTAGCCCAGCCTCCACGGGCTCACAGGGCTAAGGTGGCCCTGTCACCTGCCCCAAAGGAGCAGTTTAGGTGGCCAGGGCTGCTTTGGTGTCCCCACACTGTCCCCACAGCCAGCCTTGGGTGTCTTGGGTGCAACAGATGGTCCCAGGATCAGAGAAGTTCTTGGTTCCTGGAAGTTCTTGGGTGCCAGGGAAGTTCTTGGGTGTCATGTCTTGGGTGTCACAGACTGTCCTGGGTGCCATGGACTGTCCTGGGTGACACAGATGCTTTTGGATGCCACGGACTGTCCTGTGTGCCATGGATGATCCCAATTGCTATGGATTGCCCTGGGTGCCATGGATTGCCCTGGACCACGGATGATCCCAAGTGCCATGGATAACTCTAGGCATCATGTATGATCCCAAGTGCCATGGATTGTCCTGGGTGCCATGGATGACTCCAGGTGTCATGGATGATCCCAAGTGCCATGGATTGTCCTGGGTGCCATGGAGGGTGCCATGGATGATCCTGGGTACTATGGATGACTCCAGGTACTACAGATGATTCCAGGTACTTTGGATAATACCAGGTGCCATGGATGATCCCGAGTGTCATGGAGGGTGCCATGGATGATTCTGGGTACTATGGATGACTCCAGGTACTATGGATGATCCCAAGTGCTGTGGATGATCCCAAGTGCCGTGGATGATCCCAGGTGCCATGGACTGTCTTGGGTGCCATGGATGATCCCAGGTGCCATGGTTGATCTCTGGGTGCCATGGATTGTCCTGGGTGCCATGAATGATCCCAGGTACCATGGATGATCCCAGGTACTACGGATGACTCCAGGTACTACAGATGCTTCCAGGTACTATGGATGATCCCAAGTGCCATGGATGATCCCAGGTGCCATGGATTGTCCTGAGTGCCGTGGATGATCCCAGGTGCCATGGATGATCTCGGGTGCTATGGACGATCCTGGCTACTATGGATGATTCCAGGTACTACAGATGATTCCATGCACTACGGATAATCCCGGGTGCCATGGATGATCTCAGGTGCCATGGATGATCCTGGGTGCCATGGATTGTCTTGGGTGTCATGTATCATCTCAGATGCCATAGATGATCCCAAGTGCCACGGATGGTCCTGGGTACTGTGGATGACTCCAGGTACTATGGATGATTCCAGGTACTATAGATAATCCCAAGTGCCATGGATGATCCTGGGTGCCATGGATGATCCCAGGTATCATGGATGATCTCAAGTGCCACGGATGATCCCAGGTATCACAGATAATTCCAGGTATTATGGATGATCCCAGGTACCATGGATGGTCCAGGGTGCCATGGATGTTCCCAAGCATTATGGATGATCCCATGTCTCATGGATGATCCCAAGTGCTATGGATGTTCCCAGGTATTACAGATGGTCCTGGGTGCCCTGGGCTGCCCTGGTTGCCCAGTTCCCTTTTGCTGCCATCCACCCCCTCCCCTGTTTCCCTGTGCCCCCATCCCACAGTTCCCCACACCTCCCTGCTCCTTCCAGAGGCCCCACAGCCCCCAGGGATGCTCCTCCCCCCTCCTGGCCACCCCTCAGCCTGGCAAAGTTGGCACCAAGCCAGGACTGGGGTCATGGGAGGACACCCAAAGCTCTCCAGGCCTGGAGCCCCAGAGAGACCCCAGGCTCAGCTTTGCTCAGGAGCTTCCAACCTCCACGACAACCCCCCCACTGACCCAAAAATATGCAGGGGAACCCCCCAGTTCTCCTTCCTGCAAACCAGAAGCTCCTCTGTAGGTCTCTGGAGGGTTCTGGGGACATTGTGGTGGCTGATTTTGCACCCAAACAGCAGCAGGAAGAGGATTCTGCCAGGACGGGCTGGTGGGAAGGACAAGTGGAAGCAGAAGCTCCTCCTGCAGAGAACAACTCTCTCCACAGGGACAGGAACCCACCACGGGGCAGAGAAGCTGTGGCTGCCCCTGGATCCCTGGGAGTGTCCAAGGCCAGGTTGGAGAAACTTGGGATGGTGGAAGGTGTTCCTGCTCATGGAGGGACTGGATGGGCTTTAAGGTCCCTTCCAACCCAAACCATTCCACGATTCCATGAAATGCCGTGAGGGCAGAGGGACATCTCCAGCCCCAAACACCCCACACCACCTTCCCAGCCCCATCCCAGCACTTACTGGTTCCTCTCCAGCACCAGGATGAGCTCTTTGCCCTCAGCCTTCACAGCCACCTCTGCCCGGGCAGGCGCCGGCACCTGGAAAGGAAAGGATGGAATGGGATCAGAAAGGACGTCCCTGTCCCCAGCACCTCCCTCTGCTCTCCGAGATCAGGGCACCTGGAAAGGGAGAGAGGGAATGGGATCAAAAAAGACATCCCTGTCCCCAGCACCTCCTGGGATCAGGAAACACATCCCTGTGCCCAGCACCTCCCTTTGCTCTCCAAGATCGGGAACTTGGAAAGGGAAAGAGGGAATGGGATCAAAAAAGGTATCCCTCTCCCCAGCACCTCCCTCTGCTCTCCAAGATCAGGGCACCTGGAAAGGGAAAGAGGGAATGGCATCGGGAAACACATCCCTGTCCCCAGCACCTCCCTCTGCTCCCCAGCTCAGGGCACCTGGAAATGAGAAGAGGGAATGGGATCAGGAAACACATCCCTGTCCTCAAGCACTTCCCCTCTGCTCTCCAGTTTAGGGCACTTGGAAAGGGAAAGAGGGAATGGGATTAGGAAACACATCCCTGTCCCCAGCACCTCCTGGGATCAGGAAACACATCCCTGTCCCCAGCCCAGGCCACATCCCAGCCTCTCCTCCCTGGTTCTGCTCCATCCACTCCATCCCCCGCCACAACCCTGTGGAAGGTGAGATATAACCCCTGATTTCCTGAGAATTCCCAGCCCAGCACGGGGATAACAGAGGATTCCCACTGGGATTGACCCCACAGGGATGGGGGTGAGGCAGCAAATCCCAACCCTGCCAGCAGCTTCCCCTGGGAAAGGCAGAGGGGAGACCCAGGATGGGACACGGGATGGGGAGCGGGGTCTCCGTGTGCTCCATCCCACCAGGGATTTATCCCACCAGAGATCCTGATCCAGGAGAAAAGGGCCTCACCCCTGGGTGGGTCTGTGCCCCTGCAGGGTGTGGAAATAATCACCAACCACCGGGATAATGGATCGGATAAAAACACCGGGAGCAGCAAAAGGGAGGGAGTGACTCAGCTTCCCCAGGATGCCGCTGGATTTACTCACTCCCTCGCTTTTGGAAGGTGTTAAATGGGAATCTGACCTTTGGATCCAACCCAGCACGTGACAGGATGGGCTGGAGCCCAAAATGCTGCCCTTTCCTGATGTCCCCACATCCCATTCCCAGCTGGGGACACCGAAAACATCACCTGGCTCTTGGCTGTGGCCTGGATGTGGCTCTGCCTCCCTCACGTTGTCTCTCTCCATCCATGGTGGATACAGGGAACCCTTGGGATACCCCACAGGACCCCACCAGTCCCTCCCCATCCATGATGGATGTAGGGAGCCCTTGGAATCTCACACAGGACCCCATCAGTCCCTCCCCATCCATGATGGATACAGGGAGCCCTTGGGATCCTCCAGAGAATCCCATCAGTCCCTCCTATCCCTGAGGAATGCGGGGAACCCTTGGAATCTCACACAGGACCCCATCAGTCCCTCCCCATCCATGATGGATACAGGGAGCCCTTGGAATCCCCCATGGGACCCCACCAGTCCCTCCCCATCCATGATGGATGCAGGGAACCCTTGGAATCTCACACAGGACCCCATCAGTCCCTCCCCATCCATGATGGATGCAGGGAACCCTTGGAATCTCACACAGGACCCCATCAGTCCCTCCCCATCCATGATGGATGCAGGGAGCCCTTAGGACCCCCCATGGGATTCTATCAATCCCTCCCCATCCACGACGGATGCAGGGAGCTCTTGGAATCCCCGTGGGATTCCATCAGTCTCTCTCATCCATGAGGGATGTAGGAAACCCTTGGAATCTCACACAGGACCCCATCAATTCCTCCCCATCCATGATGAATGCAGGGAGCTCTTAGAAACCCCCATGGGACCTACATCCCTCCTCATCCATGAGGGATGTAGGAAACCCTTGGAATCTCATACAGGAGCCCATCAGTCCCTCCCCATCCATGATGGATACAGGGAGCCCTTGGAATCCCCCATGGGACCCCACCAGTCCCTCCCCATCCATGATGGATACAGGGAACCCTTGGAATCTCACATAGGACCCCATCAGTCCCTCCCATCCATGATGGATACAGGGAGCCCTTGGAATCCCCCATTGGACCCCACCAGTCCCTCTCATCCATGATGGATGCAGGGAACCCTTGGAATCTCACATAGGACCCCATCAGTCCCTCCCATCCCTGAGGGATGCAGGGAGCCCTTGGGATTCCCCATAGAATCCCATCAGTCCCTCCCATCCATAATGGATGCAGGGAGCCCTTGGAATCCCCCATGGGACCCCACCAGTCCCTGCCATCCATGACGGATGCAGGGATCCCTCAGGATCTTCCATGGGATCCCATCAATCCCTCCCCATCCATGAAGATCCATGGTGAGGTTTTCCCAGTTCTGGAGGGCAAGGGAAGAGCAAGGAGCCATCTCTGCAAGGCTCTGGCTTCAGCTGCTCTTGGAATCACAGGGTTTTGCAGCTGGAAAACCAGGAATGCAGCAGGGAGGGGGGAATATTGGATGATTCAGAACTTTGGATTTTGCAGCTGGAAAACCAGGAATGCAGCAGGGAGGGGGGA
>NW_016690336.1:131597-136602 GCF_001604755.1 Lepidothrix coronata | reverse complement strand
CGCGGGGCCCCGCGTGGAGCCGCAGGAGGAACCCGGGGGGGCCACAGGACCCCCCCCCTCCTTCGGCGCTGGTGGGAACGGGCTGTATTTTTGGAACATGATCTTATCCAAACATCACTCCCTGGCCAAACATGGTCTGGACATTTTTCTTGCCGTTTCCCTTCTTTCCCCCCCTTCTCGCCCTCCCCTTTTTTTTTTTTTTCCCTCTCTGATCTCCCCAACGCCTGCTCCCCGCAGCCCTTTCCATCTCCTCCTCCTCCTCCTCCTCCTCTTTCCCCCCCAAAGTCCCTGCCGGCTCCTTCCCGGTTTTGAATTCCCCAGCAATTACTCCCTGCCTCGACTTAAGGGCCTTTCCTGGCAAAAAGCTCTTTTTCCCAGCTGCCGTCTTAAAGGCACATGTCTTTGTCCAGGGTTATCCCGGCGCTTACAGCTCCCTGTCCCAATTGCAAAGGCTGGGAAACCAACGGCTGCCGCTGGGATCTGGGTCCCATCCCTGCCAGGTGATGCACCACAAGCGCTTCCCTTCCCGGTGCCTCAGTTTCCCCCGAGGAATCTGAGGAATCCGGGAGGGGATGGATCCCGATTCCAGCTGGGATGGGGCCAGCTCAGCCCCTGGAGAGATCCAGAGCAGCAAAAAGAGGGAGAATGGGAATGGGAGCAGCACTTGTGCCAGTCAGGAGCCAAATCACCCAGCTCTGAGGCCAGGAAAGTGGATTAATTAATTAATTAATTAATTAATTAATCAGTTAAACACTGGTAATTTTGCCTTGAGCCTGGCAGGGAGCAGGGCCTGCCAAGATGCTGCACACCAGGAATGAGCAGGGATTAGATTCTTCCTGGGCTCCAGCATCATTCCAAGCTCCATCATCATCCCAGGTTCCAATATCCTCCTGGGTCCAGCACTGTCCTCGGCTCCAACATCATTCCAGGTTCCAACATCATTCCAGGTTCCAATATCCTCCTGGGTCCAGCACTGTCCTGGGCTCCAACAACATTCCAGGCTCCAGCATCATCCCGGGCTCCAGCATCCTTCTGGGTTTCAGCATCATCCTGGGCTCCAGCATAATTCCAAGATCCATCATCTCCCCAAGTTCCAATATAATTCTGGGCTCCAGCATCATCCTGGGCTCCATTATCCAAGGATTCAGCACCATCCTGGGTTCCAGCACCATCCCAGGTTCCAGTATCATCCCAGGCTCCAGCATCCTCCTGGGCTCCAGTATCTTCCCGCTGAGCTCCAGTATAATCCCACACTTCATCATCATCCCAGGCTCCAGCATTGCCCCAGGTTCCAGCACATTCCAAGCTCCAACATCCCAACTTCCAGTGTCATCCTGGGCTCCACCACCACCCCAGGCTCAGCATCCTCCTGGGATCCAGCACATTCCAAGCTCCATAATCCTTCTGGGATCCAGCAGTCTTCACAGGTTCCAATACAATCCTGAGCTCCAGCATATTCCCAGGCTCTGGAATCTTCCTCCTCCACCTCCTTTCTCCAATAACCATGAAAAGAATCCCCCAGTACTTGCCAGGGGCTGCAGGATCCACCTTCCCTCAGCCCTGGCTGGATGTGGAAGTGGTGGCCCCTCTCCAGGACATCCCAGCAAAGCCAATCCCACCAGGGGCTGGGCTGGGAGAGGTTGGAATGTCAGCTCATGTCCCAGTCCGTGAGTGGCCCAGCTCAAGTCTGGTTTACTTTTTCCCTCCATTGATCAGGAAAACCACAGGATGTTTCCACGGGAACCGAGGCCAAGGGGGTTGAGTTGCTCTTCCCACAGCTCCCAGACATCCTGCTCTCCCAGGCTTCCTCCTCCATTCCTGCTGGGAAGCTCAAGGAGCACCGAGCTCCTCGGGAAATCAATGGTTAAGCCAAAAATCCACGTCCAAATCCCAGCCAATCCATCTGCTCAGGCAGGTCCCACAAGTCCTGATTTCCTAAATGAGCACAGGCAGGCCCGGATGTGCCGGGGAAAACGGGGATCCGACTTACCAGGAGATGCTCCAGGGATGATTTGGAGATGGGTTTTCCAGCTGGAGCAGCACAGCTGAGCCGGGTCCTCCCCAGACAGCTGGATCCCAGCGAGGTTTGAGCAGCACAGCCTGGGAATTGCATCACCTTGTCCAACATCCACACAGGGATCAGGATCCAAGACCTCAAGGACAAGCCTCTGGCTGCAGCTGCTCGTTGGAAAAGCATCCCAGGGAGCCAAGGGAAGCAGGGCAATCCAGGCAGGGTTGGGGTTGTTTCAAAGCAAACAGGGAGCACAGCAGGGGTTGCTCAGTCCTGCCACACCTCACACAGGGAAAAGGGTTTCCCAGTGGGAAGCAGATGGGCAGGAGCGTGTCCTGTCCTCGGCACCTGCAGCACATCCCAAACCACAGGCAGTCCTCTCCTCCCTCCTTCCTTCTCTGGAGCAGGGCCATGAGCCCAGTGTGTATCCAGAGCTCCCCAGGGAGGGGCCCGAGGCTCCGGGATCCCATCCCGGGACCGGACGGGATGCTCCAAGTTTGCATCCGAGTTCCTCGGTGAGGATGAAGGGAATGAAGGGAATGGTCACATCCCATCCCAGGCCAGGGAGACACTGGCTGCTCCAGGGCCCCAGGGAATGATCCTGCAGTGTGAGGGGAAGCAAAGGGTGGAAGGATGTTCCCCCAGTGCCAAGGTGCTTTCCCAGACGGGGATGGGGCGCCAGGAGAGACACAGAGGGAAGGTGAGGAGCTCTCCTGCTCCCTTAAGATCCCAGAATGGTTTGGGATGGAAGGGACATTAAAGACCATCCAGTTGCACCCCTTGCCACGGGCAGGGACACCTTCCACTATCCCAGGTTGCTCCAACCTGACCTTGGACACTTCCAGGGATCCAGGGGCAGCCACAGCTTCTCTGGACAACCTGGGCCAGGGCCTCTCCACCCTCACAGCCAAGAATTTCATCCCAACATCCCACCTATCCCTGCCCTCTGGCAGTTTAAAATCACTGCAGCAAGAAACCACATTTGGGAAAAAGCAATTCCAAAGGGAAAGGAAAGAGGCAGGAACACCATGGGCAGCAGGAAAGGCTGGGTGAGTCCCAAGGGAGGGGACGTGAGACTCCCATTCCTCAGGGTTGGATAACCAGTGGGACACCCAGGTCAGGATGCTGGATACAACCTCCACTTCCATTTGTGAGGGGCTGGAAAAGCCCAAGGTCAGCTCTGGCACCTTCCCTTCACATCCCAATCCCGGGGGAAGGGGCAGGAGGAGGAGGAGGAGGAGGAGGAGGAGGATGCCAGGACAGGATCCCACCACAGCCAGCACGACCAGGGGGGAGCTGTTTGCAATCAGGGTCCCCACGACCCCCTCCCATCCCAGGCCTCTCCAAAATCACTTCCATGTGTGCTGGGAGCTCGGGAGCCCTCGGGGAGTTGAGCCCTGAACAATGGGAGAGGGGAGGGGAGGGGAGGGTGGGGAGGAAGGTCCAGCCCACCCAGCGCCGTGCCAGCGCCAGTGCCAGCCCGCCCACAGCGGGCCACCACCACCAGCCTCCTTTTTACCCCCTGGATCCACCTCCCTCCTCCAGGAAGAGGGGAATGTGGCATCCATCCCACCTGCTGCACCAGGAGCAGCCCCCAGGGAAGGGACGAAGGAGCCTCGGGAAGGGAGGGGGGGGTGGGGGGTGTCACCAAACTCCAACCCGTCATTTCATGGACCTGGATTTTGCCTCCTCACAGACTCCTGGACGCACAGAGCGGGGCTGGCGGCGTTCCCAAAGCCGCATTTATTTCCAGGATCTTTGCTGGAGGGCGGGAGGAGCCGGGGTGGGGACGGGACGGGCTAAACTGAGCCTAAAACCACGAATGTCAGCAGCGAAAAGGGCCGGGTTGGGGCTGTGCCTGGTTGTCCCCGTTGTTCCTCCCCACGAAGCCTCCCGGCCACGACCACCCTCCCTCTCCCCTCCTTCCCCCTGCTCCAGGAACAGGAGCCTCCTTGTTTCGGGCTGGCTGGAGCTGGAGGCAGAGCAGATGCCAGGAAATACTCCAGGACCTGCCCTGGAGCCCCCCAGTGATTCCTGAACCCCCCCAAAATCACATGGCTGCGATTTCACACACACCACCCCCCCCAAAAGGATCATTTTGGGTGTTGGCAGGAGCATAAATAAACCTCCTGCTGCCACGTGTTGCCCATCCCAAGTGCCTTCCAGCTTAAATATAGATGGATTTGGGGCTGCCTGGCAGGGAGGGGATGGTTCTCCAGGCTCACCACAGCACCCACACGGGCTATTTTAGCTCCTGGAGCAGCAGCCAGTACTGAATCCCCTGGGAAAAGGCACCATCCAGCTCCTCCAAGCACAAACCCCCTCTCCAAAGGCTCTTCCACCTGGAGCAAGGAGGTCTCACTTGGAAGCAGGGAAAGCCACCAGGGAAAGTCACCTCCCAGCAGGGAATCTGCTCCACCCCCAGCCAGAACAGCTCCTCAGAACCCTCTGCACCAGTGCTGGGAAGGGGTTTGGATGGATCCAGAAGGATCCAGAAGGAAAGCACAGCCCCCAGACCCCCCCCGGATTCCGGGTAGGAGGCCCAGCTGCTGAGGGGCAGCTGCGGATCCGGCTGATCCCGGAGCCGGGAAAGGGGCCAAACCCAGGAGAGGGTGACCACAGGCAGCTCGGAAAGTGGATTTGGGGATGGAGGGGGTGGCAGGGGGGTGTGACAGCCAGCAGGGCAGCCCTGGGAAGAGATGTCCTGATGTGCTCTCCTCCCCACAGGCTTCCAAGGACTCCCTTCTCTGTGGTGATCAGGGATAGGACCCGTGGGAATGGCTGGAGCTGGGACAGGGCAGGTTTGGGTTGGATATCTGGAAAAGGTTCTTCCCCCAGAGGGAACTCCACATCCTCATGGGTCCTACAAATTCCGCATCTTGCCCATGGATCCTGCAAACTCCACACCTTCCTCACAGATCCTGCAAACTCCTTGTCCTGCTCATGGATCCTGCACACTCCACATCCTCATGGGTCCTACAAATTCCGCATCTT
>NW_016690336.1:127731-131220 GCF_001604755.1 Lepidothrix coronata | reverse complement strand
ACCTTCCTCACAGATCCTGCAAACTCCTTGTCCTGCTCATGGATCCTGCAAACTCCACACCTTCCTCACAGATCCTGCAAACTCCTTGTCCTGCTCATGGATCCTGCACACTCCACATCCTCATGGGTCCTACAAATTCCACATCTTGCCCATGGATCCTGCAAACTCCACATCTCCATCCCAGTGCCCCCACAAAGCCCTGCAGGCAGAGGGAAGCTGGAGGGAGGGAGGGAGGGAGGGAGGGAAGGAGGAGGCTCCAGCCCTTACCTGTTCCTGCAGGCTCACGGCTCGTCTGCTGCGGCCCCCCAGGAGCCACTGTGGGGTGACACGTTCTCCATGGGACGGTGGCCCTGGGGAGGAGAAGTCCTGGTGAACAGACCCTGCCAGACCCTGGGAGCTGGAGCTCCTCCACAGCCACATCCAGAGGGAACTCGGGAACATGCAGAGCCTCCTCTTAGGGATGTTTCTGGGGATGGACACCGGAACGAAGCCAAAGCATCGCCCCTTTCCCAGCTCAGCACCCTCATTTCTGGCCCAGCCTTAGTCTTGGAAGCCTCCCAAGTCCCAAACCAGTGGCCTAAATCCCCTGAATCCCACCCTGGAGAAGCAGCTGGCACATGGGTGCCATCCCTGGAAGTGTCCAAGGCCAGGTTGGATGGGGCTTGGAGCAACCTGGGAGAGTGGAAGGTGTCCCTTCCCATGGCAGGGGGTGGGACTGGATGGTCTTTAAGGTCCCTTCCAACCCAAACCATTCCACGATTCCATGATTTATGGGACGGGCAAGTGTGGTTCCATCCCCCCAAAATGGAGTTATCATCTTTCCAGCCCGAGCTGGGCTCGAGGAGGGAGCGGAGGAGCCGAAATAACTGCAGCACATTCCTGGTTTCTCTGAGCCATCCCAGCTCCCCCCGGGGTGGAGCAGCACAAGCAATTCCTTGGCTCCATCCAGAGTCAGACAGACTTTCTAAGATTATTTTGTTCCTAAACAATGTGGCTGGATTTGATTGCAGCAGTGGGAGCAGCCACGGGTGACTTAAGCCTGGATGACAAGGGAACCAAAAATTCCAACCTGAGGATGCTGCTGAGAGGGGTCGGGGTCGAACAAAAATGTCAAGGATTGGGGTCACCTTGCCAAGCCAAACGTTGTCAGGGAGAACTTGGATGGAATAACGTTCCCCAGCAAAGTTATTTACTCAGGGAGTGGAATAACAAGGCTTAGGGCTTAATAATTTTGTAGGGTTGTTTTGGTGCCCTGTGCAGTGATGGGGGGGTGGTTTGGCCGGAGGAAAGATGAAGTTATTGAAAAGACAAAGGGAAAAAACAAAAAAAAAGGTGGAGTTCTGAGTTGGGAATTGCAGATGGGTGTTTAACGGGATGGAGCCACCCAGCCTGGCCACCCCTGTCCCCCCAGCACTATCTCAGTGTGGTATTTAATCAGCTCCCATTATATTTAGCCTGCTATCAGATTCCAGGAATAACTGCAGATAAGGTGGTGGCACAATCCCAAATTCCCTCTCCTCACCTCCTCCCAGAGCAGGAGCCAGGCCCTCCAACCCCCAGCCACACACAGGCCTCTGGGTCTGGGAGTATTCCTGAATATTCCTGAAATACTCCGCTCGGATTCAGCCACTGCTGCCTTCCCAGGGCAGAGACAAGGAATAAAAACCCTCGAATTTTAATTCCCAAAGGGAGAAGGGCAGGGATTCTCTGCCTCTCCTGCTCCTGCAGTCTCTCCCACGCTGTCTGGGGAGAGGATGGGACACGAGGGGCGGCCGCTTTCCTGGGATTACTGGGCTGGGCTTTGGGCCCCATTGCCAAAATCCCTTAGTTATGAGATTTCAGATACGATATTTGAAATTTCTCCCTGTTTTGTCTGTGGCTTTTTCTGGGAATCTCAGAGACTCCGAGCAGGAGACGGGGCCTTAAAAAAAATCTAACTCAAATAAACCCAAGTCTAGCGCAGAGGGGGTTTCCCACACCCCCCTTCTCTTTATTTCCTGGAGAACACACACACATTCCCAGCCCTATTTGGGAATGCTGCGTTGGGAACAGCACTGCTTTGGCGTTTGGGGATGTTGGCACCCTATATTTTGGGGATGGGGAGCCCCGAGTGAGCCCTGCAGAGCCCAAATCCCACCAGAGCAGGCAGCTTTCCCAGCTCCACTCTTTATCCAAACAGAGATTCCTGGCTCCCACCACCCTCCCCGTTGCTCTCCCAACTCTCTCGGAGCCGCTGGAAAACTTTCAGCGGCCGCCGAGAACCCGGCAAAGCTCAGAAGTTAAAAAAAAATAACAACAGCAACAACAAAAAAATGTGCTTTGGGTGGAGACACCTCGGCCCTGAGTTCCCGGTGGGGTTGGGGAAGGAATTAGGGATGGGGAAGAAGCTGCGGGAGAGGCTGAAGTGAAACTGGTGTGTCTGTCCCCCCCCCTCGCTCTCCTCCGACGGGAACCTCCGGGGAGAAAAATGTATTTCCTCAACGACCGAAAAAGCCACGTTTCAGCCCGAAAACACGGAGCAGCTGCACGAGCCCCGGAGCTCCTTCCCGGTGCCTCCGCCCGGAGCCGGGACGGGATTGGGACGGGACGGGAATGGGATGGGGACGGGATGGGGGGGGTCTGAGCCGCTTTGGGGGGGTGAAAGCCGAACCCCCCCTCTCCCTGGGGGTCGCCTGATCCCGTCCCAACAGGACCATGTAGAGTCACAGCGGCGAGCGCCGGGCTGGGGTGGGAGAACGGGCATTTGGGGGGGGGGATCCCCCCGAGCGGGCGGTGGGATCGCAGAGATCCCACTCTCCCCATCATCCCTCCTCCCCATCCATCATCCCGCGGACCCTCCAACTCCCCCGAAACCCCCCCAACACCCCCTCCGGGACCCTCTTACCTGCCGTCCCCGGCGGGGGGACCCCCAGCAGGACCCCCAGGAGGACGAGGCGGTGCCCCCAGCCCGGGGGGGGGCCCGGGCCGGCCATGCCGCCGCCGCCGGGGCTGTCACCGTGTCACCGCCTCCGCCCGCGCTCCGAACCTCCCCTTCTTATGCCGGCGGGTCCCTCCCTCCGCCCGCCGCCCCCCGAGCGCTGCCCGGCCCGGGCGGGGGGCGGCGGGGAGGGGAAGGGGAAGGGGAGGGGGTGGCTTTGTCCGCCCCTAATTTATGGCTGCGAGTTTTGGCCGCTTAATGAGAACCAGAGCCGGCGGCTCGGAGGCTCCCAGGCTCCCCCCGCGCCTTCCACACATCCATCCATCCATCCATCCGTCCGTCCGTCCGACCCTCCATCCCCACCCCGGGGGGGGTTCCCGCTGCTGCTTCGCCCCGTTTCTGTCCCGGGAAAGGCGGGAGGGAGGGAAGGGGGGTCCCCATAGGCTGCCTGCGCGAGGGAGGGATGGGGGGAAAAAAGCGCGATAAAAGCGATTATTAAATACAAGTAATAGAAAAATAAGCAAATAAAAAGGAAATAAAAATAAAAGGAAATAAAGGGAAATAAGATAGGA
>NW_016690336.1:116169-125370 GCF_001604755.1 Lepidothrix coronata | reverse complement strand
TCCTTTTCTCCAGGCTGAGCCCCCCCAGCTCCCTCAGCTGCTCCTGCTGCTCCAGAACCTTCTCCAGCTCTGTTCTGTTCCCTAGTAAAACACCTTTCTGCTGCTCATAAAAACTTTTGCCCTGACAGACCCCCCAAAAAAAGTCTCTTCAGGCCAAAATTCACACAATCTTTTAAAATGACAGTTCCATCCACACGTCATGTCACAGGAACTTGAGCGGGCACTGAGGAGCCCACAGCTGGAGTGTCATCTCCTCCAGATCCAACTGGGAAGTCTCGGGGGGCTCATCCCTGTCCAGAGGAAGGTCAGGGCTGGCTCCTCAGCAGATGACTCAGGGAGGCTTAGCTGGGACCAGCAGGGGGATTCATGGAATGCACCAAATCCATCTCAGGTAGGGAAACCACAACTTCTGGAGTCTCTTCTACATCACGAAGACAAGTTTGAAGCAGCTTCTGATGAAGCAACAGGGCTGCAGCACACGGACACATGGATAGAGTTGGACTGGATGAAAAAAAAAAATCCCCTTTTTCCTAGGAAGACCTCTCCCAAGTGTCCTCATCCCCGTGGAATTTGAGCGCCTTCCAGGAGCGCATTAATCACCGCGGCTTCCATTTGTCACGCCGGGGTCCTTCACCCGCCCTCAGGGGCTCCTTTGACCCGGGGAATTCGGTTTATCTGCTGATGTAGGGAGAGAAATATTAATAAAAGCTTGACTTTCAAACCCTGCTCGTGTGAAAGAGTCGAGCCTTTCCCATTTCCAGAGGCTGGGAAGAATTCCCACCCCGAGCCGACGACGGTCGTCCGATGACTTCGCGGTCGCCCGGCTCGTAAGTGCAGCAGGAAGGAAACAATATATTAAGATCTGCTTTACCGGATTAAAAGCTTGATCTGCACTAATGAACAGCCAGCCAGGAAGTCATGTCTTCATCAGGGAATGGTTTCAGGAAAAGGGATTTATAAACCAGGATGCGCTCGCGGAAAAAATTAGATGGAGTTATGGGAGGTCTGATCAAAGGTCTAAAAAGTCTATAATTCATCTAATTTTAGATGAGCATGGAAGGGGGTTGGAATTAGATGGTTTTTAAGGCCCCTTCCAGCCCAAATCCTCTGGAATTCTAGAAGAGGATGTGATTTCCTCACCTGCTGTTCCACAGGGAAAATCCTTCCCTGTCTCCTTCTCTTCCAAGTCGTCCCGTTGTGTTCTCCTACAAATTTACCACCGGAATTCCTTCTGGGAAGAGTCCTCCAGCAGCCACCACACTGGACCAGGCCACATGCAGGCAGATGTCTGGTAACATGATTAAATTCTGAGAGGAACTTCCTTTTCCAAGGAAATCGGGCACTCCAGCTCTACTTTTACATCCTCATTCCAACAGATTTCCAAGGAATTCTTTCTCGATACCAGCAATGAGAGAACGTGTCCCAGACATCCACTCAAGCCCCAGCAGTGCCTGATGTGAGAAGGGTTCTCCATGGAAAGGATTCCAAAAGTATCCAAACCAACTGGAGAGTGGTTCTCCCTAGGAAGGACTCCAAAAATATCCAAACCAACTGGAGAGTGGTTCTCCATGGAAAGGATTCCAAAAGCATCCAAACCAACTGGAGAGTGGTTCTCCCTAGGAAGGACTCCAAAAATATCCAAACCAACTGGAGAGTGGTTCTCCACAGGAAGGATTCCAAAAATATCCAAACCAATTGGAGAGTGGTTCTCCTTAGGAAGGATTCCAAAAACATCCAAACAAATTTGAGTGGTTCTCCACAGGAAGGACTCCAAAAACACCCACCAAAAACCAGAGGACTGACCATGTTACTCCAAAAGGATCAGGACTGAGTCCCTCAGGATGGAATTTACAGCACAACAGGGAGAACTCATGGAAATGGTCATGGAAGAGGAAGTGGAAGATGTTCCAGAAGGGCAAAAAAAGCCTCTTATTTTAAAGTTTCAAAGCACAAGGTGGATTTTTTATACCTCTTTTCCAGTTCCTTGTTTGTCCACCTCATCCATGACATTTCCCACCTCCAGTTGAGGTTGTGGACACACAACAATCACTGGGAGGGGAGGTGCTGATCCAAGAACATTCCTAACTACTTAAGAGCAAAAATCTGCTCCTGCAGGGGTCAAAAAAAATCATTCTGGCCTCACTGAGCTCCCAAAAATTTGCAGAACTTGCCCCAAAAGTCTTTGTGTACAGCGGGTTAAGAAGGGATGACTCCACTCTGGAATCAACACAGGCCAAGCACAATTTCCTGAGTTTTTGGAATGGAGTTTGGAGGGTTGGAAGCAGCGACTCCAAATGTCAACAGTCTCCTTCCCCAGAACTGTAAACACTGGATGCTCTGCATCCAGCACGAGGTTTATCCAATGGCAATGGAATGGGGGTGAGTCACCCTCACTAGAATCCCTGAGGGAGGGAAATCGAGGGAATGATGGATGATAACACTCCCCCCCCCCAATTTTGGGGGAAGATTTCAGCACCCAAAGGGTGATGAAACGAGCCCTGGTCCAGGGGTGGAGTCCCCATCCCTGGAGGGATTTCAAAGCCCTGTGGATGTGGCACTTGGGGACATGGGTCAGTGGTGGCCTTGGCAGTGCTGGGAATGCTTGGACTCGACCTCAGAAGGCTTTTCCATCATCAAAGTCCTTCAGCTCCCTTGATTTTTCATCATTTCAAAGCTAAAAGCAGAATTAAGCAGCTGAGTGGCCTTAAAGGAGCTCAAAGTGAGGCGAGATCTCGTCAGGACTCCAAGACATCCCAATTTCTTGTCCCAGGGAACAAGTCCATCCCTGTAGCAGAGAATCCAGCACCAGCAAGTTTCAGCACCTTCTTTAGGAATGTGGAAAGGTGCTTTCTAACCCTGGAAGAGACTCCCAAAGGCAAAGCAGCAATCCAGACAGATGCCAAGGAGAAGTGGAAGGAGCAAATTCAAGCTCAAGGCCGGGTTGGACAGGGCTTGGAGCAACCTGGGATAGTGGAAGGTGTCTCTGCTCATGGAGGGGGTGGAACTGGATGGGCTTGAAGGTCCCTTCCAGCCCAGATTCCATGATCTTCTGCCCTTTTTAGGTCACTCTCTGCACAGCAACAGGTCTCCCAGAAGCTTAAAGCCCACCCTGGAGGGGCTGTGCAGGTTCCATCACCTCCATGAAAGGAGATCTTCCCACTTCCCAACATTTTTTTTTGGACCTGTTCATCAGGGAATCACAGACTGGTTTGGGTTGGAAGGGACCTTCAAGACCATCTCGTTCCAACCCCTGCCCTGGGCAGGGACACCTTCCACTAGCCCAGGTTGCTCCAACCTGGCCTTGGACATTTCCAGGGATCCAGGGGCAGCCACAGCTTCTCTGCCCAACCTGGGCCAGGGCCTCAACACCCTCACACCCAACAATTCCTTCCCAATATCCCACCTAAATCTCCCCTTTTCCACTATGAAGCCATTCCCCCTTGGCCTGTCCCTCCATCCCTTGTTCCAAGTCCCTCTCCAGCTCTCCTGGAGCCCCTTCAGGCCCTGGAAGGTGCTGGAAGGTCTCTCCAGAGCCTTTAATCTCCGAGTTGTGCCTCAGTTTCCACAGAATTGGGTGTTTCCTCAAAACTGCTCCTCTTGAACTGAATTACTGAGAACATCTGAGGCAGAGAAAATAGGAAACCACAGCTCACACCCACTTTGTTCTGCCTCAGATGTGTTTTCCTGTTTATCCATCACCTGAACTCCACAGTGACAAAAAAATATCACTAAGATTTTATCACCAAGAACCACAACCTCTGTATTTTATCTTTGAAGTGATGCTGGTTAAAGGTACAACCAAGCAGGACACAACCAGCTCATCAAGTGGAGGTGATTCTCCCAGGAAAGGTCTAAAAAATTCCCCAAATCCTCAAAAATATCCCTGATTAGACTCTCCAGGTTCATACCCAGACAAGCTGCAACAGTTACTACAACTCACATGTTTTATTGAGGGGTTTTTTTGCGGTACAAAACAAGTAAATTTTCTACAAGACGGGAATTAAAAAAAATAATAATAATAATAATAATTAAAAAAAAATCATTGTTCAAACCCATTGAAAATAAATATATAAAGCTTCCATTCCAATCAGGGAGCTATAAATATATTATGAACTGAGTTTTTCCAGACTGTGTTGACTTTGGAAGTGCATAAAACCACTACAAACCCACCCCCCCAGGCATTTGTTTAAAACCCTGACATTCAACCCAAATCACTGATTCTTAAATAGGGCAAGATTAGATCAGTACAAAAGCGACCCAATACCACAAAAATTGGAGCTGTGGAAGCATTTCCCTGCGTTTTTGTCTCTTCCCCATCGTGTGCTGGAACACCCCAGGGTGCTTTGAAGGGATCATTCCATCAGTTCCAAGGCACCTTCTTCCCTAAGACACGGTTGGTGATTTTCTGCAGGGAAAAAACAAGAGAGGCAAGAGATGAGTTTTGGTGCTTTGAAGGTTCCAAATGCTGAGCAGGGAGATATTCCTCAGTTTTCTGGAGAGAATATCACGGAATCAAGGAATGGTTTGGGTTGGAAGGGACTTTCAAGCCCATCCAGTTCCAACCCCCTGCCATGGGACACCTTCCACTAGACCAGGATGCTCCAACCTGGGAATTAAAGGGTAACAAAACACTACAACGTGAGGATTTATTTACACCTTTTAGGACACCTAAAGCAGCCCAGTTGTTTCTCACTCATTCCCATGAAAAAAAAAAGCAGGATAATCCCATGCTGGCTGCTGTGGGAATGGTCAGGAACAAGCCTAAAGAGATTTAAAATATCTTGGAATTAGCTGAATATCCGTGATCGTGTCTTCCCTTCACCTGCTGAGTAGAAACTCCTGGGAGTCACCTGTTCCCAAATTTGTGATGCATTTAGGAAAGGACCCGGGAGAAGAGCAACAAGGACAGTGGAAGGTACAGAAAGTGTTTTCTACAACAGTGGAATAAATTAGGAATCTGCTGGGAAGGATGAAGGGGAGGAGATGGAAGTCTTGTACAATCCTGAAGGTGAAAAGTTATTTCCAAACTCTTCCAAAAATAAGCTTAAAAAGAAAAGGTAATAAATTTTAAAAGGACCAACCAAACACAGGATATTTGGTGTGTAATCCCATGTCAGGGGGTGGAGCTGGATGGGCTTTAAAGTCCCTTCCAACCCAAACCAGGCTGTGATTCCATGATTTTTTCCCCTTACACCTCCCATTATTCCTCAGAGCTCCCAAACCTTCCCAAATCTGCTGTGGAATTGTCTCCCAGCTCCAGAACAAAGTGCTTTTCCCTTTGGGGCAGTGACACCTTGTGGTCCCTTTCTTAAATAAAATAAGGTTCCTCAGTGCTAATATTGTGTTGCTTTTCTTTAAGGGATAGAGGGAAGCACAGAAATCAAAGTTATCCCCTTTATGGAGGCTTTTCCCTTATTCCCTATTTATTAAAATTACAAACTCGCTCCATTCTAGTGGAAAAGGCTCAGTTATGGATAAAATTTGTATCTGATAAACTCATAAAATCCATTTTCGCTTCGCTGGGGCTCAGAGAGTTCTGATTTCTGCCACCATCAGATCAGGAATCTGTTCCCACTCCAGAGTTTTCCAGATTTAAGGCCCATTCCCTGCTCTGACTGGGATGATTTTATTTGAAATTCAAAGTACAAAAGCAAAGGGATGCTGGGGCAGAACATCAGCCCAGATCCACATGCACCCTGTGACAAAAATAACTCTG
Source organism: Lepidothrix coronata (assembly GCF_001604755.1). Classification (NCBI taxonomy): domain Eukaryota; kingdom Metazoa; phylum Chordata; class Aves; order Passeriformes; family Pipridae; genus Lepidothrix; species Lepidothrix coronata. Next base: position 119,654 of record NW_016690336.1, on the reverse strand, counting down.
CTATCTTAATAAAGGTAATTATTTCACAAGTTCAGAAATTAAGAATGTCTGAGCCACTTTCTAGCCCAGGAATTTTGATGTCTCCAGTTCTGTGTGAGCCCAACGATCCCATCCTCACTCAGGGTCAACAAAACTGGTTTTTTATTCTCTCTTCACCTCCCTCTGAGCCAGAAATGCCTTAAAATTGTCACAGAAATGCCTTAAAACAAGCCCTGAGAGCCTTCAACTTTCCCAGGTGTCCCGTGGGAATATTTTCACTCGGGCTTTACAAAAAGTAAGCAAATTTTGTTCATATGTATTCACTAATTTGGGCTCTTGGAGTCAAACAAACTCAGTTTCAGCTCATCCCTCAACCTGGACATTAAGATTGTTATTCCCTGGAAGTGTCCAAGGCCAGGTTGGACGGAGCTTGGAGCAACCTGGGCTAGTGGAAGGTGTCCCCATGGCAGGGGGTTGGAATGAGATTCATTAATTCACTGCTTCCTTGCCCAAATTTTAATCACCCCCTGTGAGCCCTCAAGGCCCTGCAGAGACGACACACCCTCTGGAATGCTGGAGAATCCCACTCTTGGAGCAGCAGGAGGGGTTGAGGGAGCTGGGGGGGCTCAGCCTGGAGAAAAGGAGGCTCAGGGGGGACCTTCTGGCTCTGCAACCCCCTGACAGGAGGGGGGAGCCGAGGGGAGGGTCGGGCTCTGCTCCCAAAAAACAAGGGACAGGAGGAGAGGGAACGGCCTCCAGCTGTGCCAGGGGAGGTTTAGGTTGGATATTAGGGGAAAATTCTTCATGGAAAGGGTTGTCAGGCCTTGGAATGGGCTCCCCGGGGCAGTGATGGAGTCCCCACCCCTGGAAGTGTTCCAAAAACACGTGGATGTGGCACTTGGGGACACGGGTCAGTGGTGGCCTTGGCAGTGCTGGGAGATGGCTGGACTGGATGATCTGAGAGGGCTTTTCCAACCTGAGTGATTCCATGATTCTCTGATTTTAGGGACAGCTCCTGTCACTGAGCATTTCCCAGGCAGGCAGAGAATACAAGGACCGTGCCCAGCTCCAGCACTGACCCCACACTAACCTGACTCTGCCCTTCTCTCTGCCTTCCCAGACTTTCTCTGGATACATCCCAAAGGAACTGTCCCCTGCTGGGTTGAACTGAGGCACAAAGGGCTCTTCCAGGTGACAGGAATTCAAACAGGAGCCAGCTCTGCTCCAGAGCCCAGACCTGCTGTTCTACATTCCCAGAGAGACCCTCAGACCACACTTTGGGCACAGTGGATCCCTAAATCCCACAAAACCCCAGATCACACACATTCCTTGTGTATTTTTGGTACCATCTCTTTTCTCCCCCCTAATTCCCTGCCTCATTTCTGGAGTCATTCCACAAAATCTGTCGTTCTTTATCTCGTGAACAATCCGTGCGTGGAATTGGTGCTCTCAGCAAGACATCAACCACATCCCAAACAAACCATTCCCTGTATCTGCAGCTGCTCATGGCAGCTCTTCTGCATCAGCAGGGAAAAGTAAAATATTCCAATTATTTACTGCCATGAATCAGCATCTTCCAATCAAAACCACATTGATATCCAAAACTTCTGATCCTATTCCCTCTCTGCTTCCAGCTGACTCTGCTATTCCAAGTCAGTGGCTTCCAGCATTCATTAACTCCTCAAACTTTACTGTACCAGCACCTGGAATTTTCAGGCTGCTGACAAAAACATGTCCTGAAAATACCCTGCAAAAAACACAGCACCAAATCCAAGTACTTCTGGTGGAGAATCCCCACAATCACATTGGGGAGGTGTTCTGGATAATACGTTGAGTTACAAGCCCTGACTTTTAAAATCCAATTACTGCTGTTCCCAACAAAATTATTATTCCAGCTCTGGCTGGAATAACTAATTTCCCAGGCTCTGGCTGGAATAACTCAGCCAGGAAAGAGTCATAATGCTAAAAGTGAAATAAGTCAGGTTTAAAGCTCAGTGTTTGTCCCACAAAGTGTTTGTTGTTCCTCATCTTTTGGGTCTCCAGCACAGGGAGGACATGGAGCCGTTGGAGTGAGGCCAGGGGAGTCCAGATGACAGGGATGGAGCAGCTCTGCTGTGAGGAAACACTGGGAGAATTGGGATTGCTCAGCCTGGAAAAGAGAAGGCTCTGAGGTGACCTGATTGTGACCTGATTGTGACCTTCCAGGACCTGAAGGAGCGACAAGAAAGATGGAGAGAGACTTTGGACAAGGGATGGAGGGACAGGACAAGGGGGAATGGCTTCAGACTGAAAGAGGGGAAATTTAGGGTGGATGCTGGGAAGAAATTGTTCCCTGGGAGGGTGGTGAGGGACTGGGATGGAATTCCCAGGGAAGCTGTGGCTGTTCCATCCCTTGGAAGTGTCCAAGGCCAGGTTGGAGCGACCTGGGCTGGTGGGAGGTGTCCCTGCCCATGGCAGGGGGTGGCACTGGATGAGCTTTAAGGTCCCTTCCAACCCAAACTGTTCCAGGATTCCATGATCAGGTCCTATTAAGAGGAAGACGAAGCTCATGGATGGTCATTTTTGGAGATTCCCTTCTCCAAGGGGACAAAGGAGCCTCCTCTGCTTATTTTAGGATTTTGGGTTACGTCGGGGAATTGATATTCCACCTTTTCCTAAGCTTGGCTTCTCTGACCCTGATTAAATCCCAGCACAGCCTAACCCCCCAAAATTCCAAAACCACAGGATTCCCACTTAGCAAATATTCCTCTCTATTTGTGAGTTCTGGGAAGAACACCCTGGAATGTCCCGGAGCAGAACACCCACTGTTTTGTAGAGCTGTGCTTTCAGGCGGTACGAGTTGTATTCCAGCCTCCTCTTCTCCTCCTCCCTCTTCTTCCTCACCTCTGGAAGCTGCTCATAGATCCTGAAAGGTAAAGAGGGGGAAAAAAAAAAGCCATAAATAGTGATTTGGGACTTAGTGATATTAAAAAAAAACAAAAACAAAACCATCCATGTTCTGTTAAAGGCTCCTGGCCAAGCACGTGCCTGAAAAATCTATTTGAGGGTTTCCAGGGGAAAATGTGGAATACAGAGCTGTGAGACAGGAAATTCCCACATCCCATAAAGTCTCCCTCTTCCAAGCAGCACCTCCCAAAAGCAGTATTTATGACATTAAAATGATCCTGCAGCTGATAGAGTCACCCAGCTGAAAAGGGCAGAGCCTCAATATCTTCCGGACAGAATAATTCCAGGGATTTTCCACACCGGTTTTGCTGATTCCCAGTGATGTGTCCGTTCATCCATGGCAGGATTTTATCCCAGGAATAACCTGATTAAAGCTACTTAGGCAGCTTTCCCAAATTGCAGTGTTTTCAATAATGTTGTGCTGCTGCTGAACCTTCCCAGATCTTCCTTTAATCATGGAATCATGGAATGGTTTGGCCTGGAAGGGACCTTAAAACCCATCTCATTCCAGCCCAGGTCGCTCCAACCTGGCCTTGGACACTTCCAGGGATCCAGGGGCA
>NW_016690336.1:115067-116086 GCF_001604755.1 Lepidothrix coronata | reverse complement strand
AGCCACAGCCTCTCTGGGAATTCCATCCCAGTCCCTCCCCACCCTCCCAGGGAAGAATTCCTTCCCAATATCCCACCCAAATTTCCCCCCTTTCAGTCTGAAGCCATTCCCGTTGTCCTGTCACTGCATTTCCAGAGGAAGGGTCTCTCTCCAGCTTCCTTGGATCCCCTCCACACACTGGAAATCGCTGGAAGATCTTCCCAGAACCTTCTCCCCCTCCAGCTGAACATTCCCAGCTTTCCCAGCCTGTCTCCATAGGGAAGGGGCTCCAGTCCCTTTATCAACCTCGTGGCCTCCTCTGGACTTGCTCCAACAATTCCACGTCCTCCTTATGCAGGAGGCACCGGAACCCGATGGGTTATTCCAGGTGGGATCTCACCGATTTTCTTTTCCCACCTGGAATTAAATCTCCCAAAATTTACCTTTTAGACCTTTGAACCATTTCACTCTTTGGAATTGCTCTTCTCGTTTCCCTCATTGGAAAACCTGCATGGAAAATTCAGAGTTAAGAGAACAATGATCGCCTAGTCCTTTATAAGTTTTATAAAAGTCTTTATTAAAAAAAAACCCCTTTGTCAAAACTCTTTCTAAAATTATTATTAAAAAATTCTTTTATAAAGAATTTTGTAAGAGTTTTATAGACATTAAAGTTCAATAATTGGAGCACCTCTATTAAAAACACACACAGCAAGTACCATGAGGAAATTCATTAATGACTTAACACGAATTAAAATTGAAAATTAAAAATTGAATTAATGGCTTGAAATGACAGAAAATTTAAAATTAAAAACTGAATTAATGAATTAAAATTTCATTAAATTAGTGAATTACAATGAATTGGAATTTAAAACTGAATTAATGAATTAAAATTGCATTACATTATTGAAGCAAAATCAATAAAACCTGAAATAAAAAAATGAAATAATGAATTAAAGTTTCATTATATTAATGAATTAAAATGAATTGAAATTTAAAATTAAAACCTGAATGAATTAAAAATTCACTGAGTTCAAATGATT
>NW_016690336.1:110708-113117 GCF_001604755.1 Lepidothrix coronata | reverse complement strand
AAAGGGAAAGGGAAAAGGGAAAGGGGGAAAGGAAAAAGGGAAAAGGGAAAGGGGAAAAGGGAAAGGGAAAGGGAAAAGGGAAAGGGGGAAAGGAAAAAGGGAAAAGGGAAAGGGGAAAAGGGAAAGGGAAAAGGGAAAGGAAAAAGGGAAAGGAAAAGGGGAAAGGGGAAGGGAAAGGGACAGGAAAGGGGATAGCAAAAGGGGGAGAAGAGGGGAGAAAGGGGGAAAAGGGGGGGAAGGTAGGATAAGGGAAAGAAAAGTAAAATGAAACAAAACTAAAACAAAATAAATAAAACATATTCTGTAGACCACGGGATTATTTCTGCACGGAAACAAGTCATGGCTCGATGTCACATCAGCTCCATTTCTGCCGGTTCCTGAAGACGAATAATTTAAGCCCTAAAATATCAGATATTTCAAATATTGGGGAAATACACTGGGGAAGTTTACTGGGGGAAGTCAGATTGGCAGAAACAAAAAGGATGGATTTGTGAGGCTTCCAATGATTATAAGGGTCACAGAACCATGGAATATCCTGGGTTGGAAGGGACCCACAAGGATCATCCAGTCCAACTCCTGGTCCTGCATGGACACCCCAACAATCCCACCCTGTCCCTCAGAGCATTGTCCAAACCCTCCTGGAGCTCTGGCAGCCTTGGGGCTGTGCCCACTGCCCTGGGGAGCCTGGGCAGTGCCCAACCACCCTCTGGGGGAAGAACCTTTGCCTGAGATCCAACCTGAGCCTGCCCTGGCACAGCTCCAGCCATTCCCTGGGTGCTGCCCCTGGGCACCAGAGACAAGAGGCCTGTGCTGCCCCTCCACTTCCCATCCTGAGGGAGCTGCAGACACCATGAGGGGAAATAAAACCATGGAACAAAAAGTGATTCCACGAGATTCAACACAACCCTTGAAACAACTCAAACCCAATCCCCGGAAGTGTCCAAGGTTGGACGGGGCTTGGAGCAACCTGGGACAATGGAAGGTGTCCCTGCCCATGGCAGGGGGTGGCACTGGATGAGCTTTAAGGTCCTTCAAACCCAAACCATTCCATGATTCCCTGCCTTAAAGACCCAGTCCCTCCATGGGGGCCACACTTGGAGCTGATGTTTGCTGTCCCCAAACCTGTCTTGGCACCTGCAGCCGTGCTCCTCACTGCCTGCACTCATGTGGGACAGTGCAGGGGGAGCTGCCCACGTTCCCTCTGGACTCCAGTGACTCCTGAAATAATTCCAGTGCTTTGTGCTGGGAAGTTCTGCAGAGATGGAAGGCACCAGTTCTGCCCCCAATGGCTCCTGAACCAACCCAGGGTTTGATGTTTAATAACCATAAAGGTGTGTCCAGGTCTGTGACTCAGCGTGAGAAAACTGCCCCCATTCCCCAGTGACATATCCTGAATCCTAAATCCTGATCCCTAATGCTCAATCCTAAATCCTGATCCCTAATCCTCAATCCTGCTGGCCCAGGTTGCTCAGAGAAGCTGTGGCTGCCCCTGGATCCCTGGAAGTGTCCAAGGCCAGGCTGGAACAACCTGGGCTAGTGGAAGGTGTCCCTGCCCATGGCAAGGGGTGGAACTGGATGGGCTTTAAGGTCCCAAACCATTCCAGGATTCTAAATCCAGGGAGATCTCAGCAGTCCCACAGGGGAAGGTGCCCTCACCTGCAGCGTGAGCTTCACAAAGGGTAGCACAGGCCCCTTCCCAGCACCTCTGTCTGGAGCTGCTGTTGGAACCACGTGGTGCTGCTCTTCCCAGTTTTTCTCTCGGAGAGGTTCCCTCCAGGGCTTTGTGCTGGTCCAGGGCTCAAACCAGGATGGCCCAGGACCAGAAATGGCACTGGAATGGTTTTCTTTCCTAGATTCAGATTTCAAGTCGTCTCCTTGGACAAACCACGAGGCCCCTGTTGAAAGAGCACGGGAGAGAATGAAGGTTGGGAGACAAACATGTGCAACATCCATCCCCATCTATGGTCCTTTTCCCGAAGGAATCCCAGGAGGGTGGGAGGGCACAAGGAGCTGGGAGAGGACACAGCTGGGACAGCTGATCCCAACTGACCCACAGGATATCCCAGACTATGATCAGCTGATGGAGCTGAGGGAAGAAGGAAGGGGGACACTTGGAGTGATGGTGTTTCTCCTTCCCAAGTCACCACGAGGAATGATGGGAGCCCAGCTTTCCTGGGAATGGGAAAGTGGGCAAGTCCTCATCCACACCTAAAAGGATCCTTCCAGGGCCTGAAAGGGGTCCAGGAGAGCTGGAGAGGGACTGGGACAAGGGGTGGAGGGACAGGACACAGGGAATGGCTTCATGGTGGAAAAGGGGAGATTTAGGTGGGATTTGGGAAGGAATTCCTGGCTGGGAGGGTGGGGAGGCCCTGGCACAGGTTTCCCAGAGAAGCTGTGGCTGCCCCTGGA
>NW_016690336.1:106047-107500 GCF_001604755.1 Lepidothrix coronata | reverse complement strand
AAATACATATATAGATAAATATTTTTGGCAGTGGTTTTGTATCAAATATATTGATTAAATCAGAATAAGACCCCGACGTGTCCTGCTGGTTGCTGGCAATTGCAGCCTGTCCCTTTTTGTCCTCTTTTCCCACCAAAAAGCTGCCTGAGTGTCCCTTCTCCTTATCCCACATTCCTGCTGCCTGCTCAGCTGGGATTGGAGCATCTGAGCTTCCCAAACTTACCATGGACACCACGCCAGCATTCCCGAGGCCTCTGCTTTGCCTGGCTGGATCCCGGCGTTGGAAAAGTCAATCCAACGTCGCGGGTGTTCCTCTTGGTCGCGCTGCTCACAATCTCCAGGTCTCCTGCAATTCCAAACCAAGCAGGAATTTCTTATCCCAACAGCAGCTGGAAGTGCCACACAAAGTGCTTTGGGGGGGGGGATGACCCTTAATTTTAATTAGAAGCTGAACAATAATTTGATTTTCCTCCCCCCACCTTCAAAAGTCAAAATGTTTCATATTCCCGCTTCCAACTCAAGGAGAGTTTCCAGTGACTTGGGATTGTTATGGGGGGATAATCAGAGTAAAAACAAAGTGCTGTAACCCAAATATATATATAATATTTATTTATATTTATTTATATAGATTTTTTTTTAATTAGAAGCTGAACAATAATTTGATTTTCCTCCCCCCACTTTCAAAAGTCAAAATGTTTCATATTCCCACTTCCAACTCAAGGAGAGTTTCCAGTGACTCAGGATTGTTATGGGGGGATAATCAGGGTAAAAACAAAGTGTTGTAACCCAAATATATATATAATATTTATTTATATTTATTTATATATATAGTTTTTTAATTAGAAGCTGAATAATAATTTGATTTTCCTCCCCCCACTTTCAAAAGTCAAAATGTTTCATATTCCCGCTTCCAACTCAAGGAGAGTTTCCAGTGACTCGGGATTGGTATGGGGGGATAATCAGGGTAAAAACAAAGTGCTGTAACCCAAATATATATATAATATTTATTTATATTTATTTATTTATTTTTTTTTTTAATTAGAAGCTGAACAATAATTTGATTTTCCTCCCCCCGCCACCTTTAAAAGTCAAAATGTTTCATATTCCCGCTTCCAACTCAAGGAGAGTTTCCAGTGACTCAGGATTGTTATGGGGGGATAATCAGAGTAAAAACAAAGTGCTGTAACCCAAATATATATATAATATTTATTTATATTTTTTTTTTTTTAATTAGAAGCTGAACAATAATTTGATTTTCCTCCCCCCACCTTTAAAAGTCAAAATGTTTCATATTCCCACTTCCAACTCAAGGAGAGCTTCCAGTGATTCGGGATTGTTATGGGGGGATAATCAGAGTAAAATCAAAGTGCTGTAACCCAAATATATATATATATATTTATTTATATTTATTTATATAGATTTTTTTTTTTAATTAGAAGCTGAACAATAATTT
>NW_016690336.1:98881-100706 GCF_001604755.1 Lepidothrix coronata | reverse complement strand
ATATTTATATATTTATATTTATATATTTATATTTATGTATATATATTTATTTTTATTTATTTATATATATATATATTTTTATATATATTTTTTTATATATGTAACCCAAAGCAAAATATATATTTACATGGGGGAGTGGGAATTAAACTAGAGCAAACCATGGGCCAGGAAAATGCTTTTCTGATTCAATCCAAACTATGGGAAAATATTTCTGATTCAATCCACTTGCAAAGGGGGGGGGGTAAAAGGCAGTAAAAAATAAATAACTGATACATCTGATGAATAAAACAAGGCCATGCCTCAATGTGATGATGGGGAGTTGGTGTGTAAATGAAAGCAGTGAAGAAACTGATAATTGGCACCAAAAAAAACCCACCCCCAAGTGCAGAATTGCACCGGGCCAGGATCAGCTTTAAATAGAATTTACCATCCCAAATATTAGCAGGAAGAACACGGAAATAGCACAGGCCTGCAAAACCCATTCTGGGAGCAACAGATGTCTTGAGGTAAAAAAAAAAACCAATATTTAAAACAGACAGTTGGTTCACCTTTGCTGTTGAAATGGCTCAAAAGCTGAGGTTAATGAGTTGAAAAGGGAGAAAATTGGGTATTAAAGCACAGCAAGGATGGAAAAGAAACAGTTTAGAGAAAGGATTATATGTGCAAATTTAAAATAAATGTGAATTTGAAGGGTGCTGCTTGTACAGACCCACCCCCAGAAACGCCCAGGCTTTGGAGAGTGGTTTTCCAAAGAGAGGAAGGGCAGGAGGAAAGCCTGGCCAAAGCCTGGGAATTCGGGAATTCGGGGACTCACCTGCCTGGATCCCTTTGTTCAACATCCGGGTCCGTCTCTTGGTGCTGAGGGCAGAGTTGGGACCCCAGGAGGTGCTGCTGGCCCAGGTGGAATCTGAGGAGAAGGTGATGGTGCTCTAGGAAAAGGAGAGGAAAGAGACGGGAAATTCCTGAAATTCCGACCCAAATGATCAGAAAGTGAGTTTTAAACAGCAAAAAAAGCGATGGTTGTGGTTTTTTTCCTTGTTGTGGCCTGATCCTGTTGTTATCCAGGTGTTGATCAGGGGCTCCTTCTGCTGTGCCAGCCTTGGATTCATCCTCGTGCACCAAGGCACTTCCAGCATCCCATTTTACAGGGAAAAGGATGCTATATCTGGAGGGAAGAGCCTGCCTGGGATCAGACTCCGAGTGCTGAGATCCTCCAGCTCATATGGGATGTTGTGTCTGGAGAAGAGAAGGCTCCAGGGATCCTTCCAGGGCCTGAAGGGGCTCCAGGAGAGCTGGAGAGGGACTGGGACAAGGGGTGGAGGGACAGGACACAGGGAATGGCTTCATAGTGGAAAAGGGGAGATTTAGATGGGATTTGGGAAGGAATTGCTGGCTGGGAGGGTGGGGAGGTCCTGGCACAGGTTGGGCAGAGAAGCTGTGGCTGCCCCTGGATCTCTGGAAGTGTCCAAGGCCAGGTTGGAGCAACCTGGGATGGTGGAAGGTGTCCCTGCCCATGGCAGGGGGTTGGAACAAGTTGATCTTTAAAATCCCTTCCAACCCAAACCATTCCAGGATTCTGGAACTGGGGAGTGAATCCCTTGTTTGGCTTTCCTTGTGTGGCTTTTCCTTTCCCTGTTAAACTGCCTGGATCTCATCCAATGGTTCCCTCACTTCTACCCTTCCCACTCCATCCCAAATCCCAGTGGGATGGAGCCAGCAGGGCTCAGGTGCCACTTGGGCTTAAACCACAGCAGTGCCAGTGGGTTTGTACCAAATTTATTGATTAAATATATATTGTAAATATATAAATATATATATAAATATA
>NW_016690336.1:94780-98635 GCF_001604755.1 Lepidothrix coronata | reverse complement strand
CCCCTGGATCCCTGGAAGTGTCCCAGGCCAGGTTGGAGCAACCTGGGCTGGTGGGAGCTGTCCCTGCCCACGGCAGGGGGTGGAACAAGAAGATTTTTAAGGTCCTTTCCAACCCAAACCATTCCAGGATTCCATGTCCAAAGTCAACGGGACAACAGATGAACAAAACCCCTTCGCTGTGGCCAAACCACTTGTTGCACTTCCATGGAATATTCCTGCTTTGGAAAGAGGGGGAATAAACACCTGAACTGACTCCTGTATCCGTGGCCTCTCCAACCGAAGGCCTTTCCAAGGTCGCCAGGTTTTTCCAGAGGGGACAAACTGCCTCGGAAGATCCCAAGTGTAGCTTTGTAAATTCCCAATGAATTCCAGTCCTGGATCATTGGCATCCAAACATTCCGTGTTTTGAAAGGGTTTCCGTGTTTTTCCAAAACAAGTTCCACCCCCTCAAGTTCTCCAAGGTGGGGGCAAATCAAACCCGATAAATCCATGGAATTACAGGATCGTGGAACGAGCAGGGCTGAGGCCAAACAGGAATTTCAGACCTTCAAACCCCAGGGGAAGCCGAGGGGTGAAATGGGTAAAATGAATTAATTCTAATTAATTCTAATTAATAAAGCCATTTCAAAAAAGCAGGAATTTGGTGGGCCAACCTTTCCGGTCTATAAATCACGGAGAAGGTCGGGGTTTAATTAATTAACAGTAATTAACTGGCAGCACCTCCCCAGGCTTCAAAGCCAGCTTCAGTTTTAATTATGGCACTGAATTTTTTCCCACTTGATCCCATTAAGATCCTGGGGGTAATTCCTAATTCCATGGAAAAGAACTGAGGCTTCTTTATCCCCCTTTTATCGGGGTTTTGCTGTGACCACTTCGATGCTAAACAGCATTTTATTGCAATATTAAAAGGAGGCAAATTTGACCCTAAAACCCCTTTTTTTTTTTTAATTTCGTAAATTTTTACTCTCGTAAACCCGTTCTTTTAAATTGTATAAGTTTTTACTCCTATAAATCTGGGATTCTTTTAATTTCAGAAATTTTTACTCTCATAAACCCGTTTTTTTTAATTGCACAAATTTTTACTCCTATAAATCTGAGATTCTTTTAATTCCATAAATTTTTACTCTCATAAACCTGTTTTTTTTGAATTGAATAAATTTTTACTCCTATATAACCCAGGTGGTTTTTTTTTAATTTCATAAATTTTTACTCCTATAAATCTGGGATCTTTTTTTAATTGCATAAATTTTTACTCCTATAAACCTGAGATTTTTTAAATTCCATAAATTTTTACTCCTACAAACGCATGACTTTTTTTAATGACATAAATTTTTACTCATATAAAGCTGAGATTTTTTAAATTTCATAAATTTTTACTTCTATAAACTCAGGATTTTTTTTAATGTCATAAATTTTTACTCCTCTAAACCTTGGATTTTTTTAAATTTCATAACTTTTTACTCCTATAAACCAGAGATTTTTTTTAATTTCATGAATTTTTATTCCTATTAAATTGGGAAATTTTTTGAAATTTCCTAAATTTTTACTCTCATAAACGTCGTTTTTTTTAAAATTCCATAAATTTCCACTCTTATAAACCTGATATTTTTTTAAATTCCAGAAATTTTTACTCCTATAAATCCGGGATTTTTTTCAGTTCCATAAACTTTTACTCCTATAAACCAGAGATTTTTTTAATTTCATGAACTTTTATTCCAATTAAATCAGGGATTTTTTTGAAATTTCCTCAATTTTTACTCTCATAAACCCGGATTTTTTTGAAATTTCCTCAATTTTTACTCTCATAAACCCGGATTTTTTTTTTTGGAAATCTCCTAAATTCCATAAAACAATCCCAGCTCTGGGAGATGCACCAGACACATGTCTTGGATATGGATTTATTTTTTTTTAAAATAGAACCAAAACTGAATATTCTCTCAGAAGAAAAAAAAAAAGTAAACGAAAATAAGGGAGAAAAAAAATCCCAAATATCCCATTCACCTGCAGCCATTAAATCCTGAATATTGACAGGAATATTCCGGTTTGGAGGAGAATATTCCATGATTTCAGCACAACCTTTAGCTCTGGACCTGCTACCAGATGGCAGCTCTGAGAGGGATTCAGGGAGAACAGAAACTGGGAGAGAGAAAAACCTTCTGGGCTGCCTTTGGCTGCCATAAATAAAAAAAGCAAAGCTGACAATGGGCTGTCAAAAAAAAAGACAAACAAAAAAAAAAACTCAGCTCCAAAATGCACCAATTCCCTAAAAAACCGGTGCAGGAATTTCTCTGGGAGCAAGGAATTTGCAGCTAAAAATACGAATAAAACTTGATTTTTTTTTTCAGCCAAGCGGCAGAAAAATGAGAAAAATTTGCATTTTAAATTAAATTCGCTGGGTTTCCATCTATTTTCTCTCACTCTTTATTTTTTTCCTCTTATTTTTTTCTTATTTTTCTTACTTTTTCTTATTTTTCTTATTTTTTTCTTATTTTTCTTGTATTTTCTCTCACTCCCGGGCCACGTGTGTTTTTATAGGGATTTTTTAAACTAATTTTACATCAGGAGATAACAAAAGTCTGAGTTTCTAAAGCCATGGGGGTTCAATGCCCTTTAATGAGCCTTCATTTTTGAAGTATAAATTCAATTTATTTTCTTACAAGAAAAAAAGATCAGATTTAGGTTTAAGGTGCAAACAGACCTTGAAATATTAATTTTATGAATGGAATGTGGAATGAAATAATTTCCTGAATATTATAATCAGGCCAGAAATGTGGGATAATTTAATTGTTGGATGGTCAGTGTGAATGGTCTTAAGGCTGCAAAGTTCAGGATATTTTTATTTTACCTTTAAATAAATGTCCTAAATAAAAATATTCATTAGGGCAGTTTCATTTTACCTTTAAGTAAATGTTATAAATACAAATATTAATTAAGGCAGTTTTATTTCACCTTTAGATAAATGTCATAAATAAAAATATTAATTAAGGCAGCTTTATTTTGCCTTTAAATAAATGTCATAAAAACACTAATTCAAATATTTTTAAAGCATTTTTTTCACCTGGAAAAATTGTTTCTTGCCCAGATTTAAGTATTTGCGTTATTTTTTCATTTATTTTCATTCCAAATTATTTTCCAATCGTTTTCATCATTTACCACCCAGACTTTGAGCTTTTATTCCTATTTTATTTCTATAAAAATGGAATAATTCATTTCAATTCAAGCTACTAATAATGATGACAAAACCACTTTCTGCTGGTAATAAAAAAAAAATAAAGAAATATTTCCATATTTCTCATTTATTCCTGAACTTTTTAGCATTAAAGGCTATTATAGAACCCCAAAACTCTGGAATTTTTACACCAAATCCTCGTCAAATCCCTCTTTAAGGATATTTTCGTTCCTCCTCCCAATGGCAAGGGCCAAATTCAATGAAGGAATTCTTTTCTCTCCTTTAAAATTCCAGTTTTCACCTGGAATTCTCAGGTTTTAGGTAAGTCTAAAACTAATCAAATTGAAGCAGTTCACCACTAACACTCAGCCAGACCAAATAATCCCAAAATTTCCAAATAATCTCAAAAATTCCAAATAATCTCGAAAATTCCAAAGAATTCCAAAAATTCCAAAGAATTCAAAAAATTCCAAAAAGGTCCTAAAAAATTCCAAAGAATTCCAAAAATTCCAAAGAATTCCAGCATTTAAACTGGACAAACAGCCAGAAAATTCCAATAATAATTGTATTTATCCTTGCCCAGAGATATTTTGGGAACAATATCCAGTCAAATCCACACCAGCATCCCTGGGATTGTTAAATCCCAGATCTGCAGGTGACCTGGAAGCAGAGCCAGGATCAGGGAT
>NW_016690336.1:92023-94517 GCF_001604755.1 Lepidothrix coronata | reverse complement strand
TAGATTAACAGGATCAGGAAGTAGATTAACAGGATCAGGAAGCAGATACCAGGATCAGGAAGTAGATACCAGGATCTTGCTTCCCATGGGAAATAAAGGAAGAGGAAAAAAAGCCATGAAAGACGAAGAGGAAAAACCCCACAACTGTCGTTTTAAGATATTTTGCTTTTCCTGATTCCCGGAAAAGCGAAGACATTTGTTGGTGCTCCTTGGATGAGAAGCAGCTTTCCATACAAACGACACTCTCTGGGAATTTTTACATGATTCCCAAATAAACTAAGACTAGAGGACTATTCAAACCCGAGTTTTAGTTTAACTGATCCATACCTGGACCTCCTTCCTCCTCCTGTGCCTCTCGGCGCCGACCTTTGGATATTCCACTCCCGCCGCTTCGCCGCTTCCCTCATCCCGCTTTTCCGAGCGGCTCTTCTGGAGGTCGATGGCGGAATAGAGCTGGGAAAGCCTGGGAGACACCCTGGGAGACACCCTGGGAGACACGGTGACCCTGTGGTGCCCGAAGGCCCGGAGCAGCCTGGCCGTGTCGATGGTGGACACGGAGCTGCTCCGCTCCGTCGCGCTCCCCGGCTCTGTCGGCGTGTCCCACTCCCAGCTGCTGGAAGTGGTGGTGGTGGTGGTGGTGGTGCCGTGCTCTCCGCTCAGCCTCGTCTCCGAGGAATTGTCGCTGGGAGATTCCCAGCGGTGCTGCTGCTCCTCCTCCAGGATGGTTGTGTCTCCCGCCCCGTTTTCCCTGAGCTCCGCCAGGCCGGCGTCGTCCCGCGCTCTTTCTCCGACAGCGCTCCCGGACGCGTTGTTCTCTCCCAATCCCGTTTTTGTCTGCTCCCTTCCCTTGATCTTCCTTTCAGGAACGTTCCTCCCGGCTTTTGCCGGGATCAGCGTGTGCTGGATGGGGTTCTGCAGGACCCTGGCCAGCCGATCCAGGCGTTCCACCAGGGACAGCTCCCCGGTGCTCCTCAAACCGTGCTGCTGGTGCCTCCTCTGCCTCTCCAGAAACTTAACCCACAGCTCATCCAAGCTCCCACTGGAGCGGGTTCTCTGCCCTGGTGGTTCCTCCATGTTCCCATCCCGGAGAGTTGTTTGGCTCCGTGGCAAAGCAGAATTCCCAGCTGCTCCTTGTTCTGCTTCTCTCCCACGCTGCCGTCGCTCCATCTCCGACGTCTCATTCCCAACGCTCAGATCCTCGTTTTTACTCTCATCTGCTTCTGCAGTGAGTGCAAAGAACTCCCTTTTCCCACTTTTCCTGTGATGGGCAGAGAACACCCGTTGATGCCGGTGTGGTTTTTTCCAGGCACCGCTGGAGGAAGGCGGAGCAATTCCCACTCCGGAACTGTCCTCGGAGAACTCGCTGGTGTCACACGTGGGCACGGGATGGTGGAGGTAGAACCATGTGGATTTGAAGGTGGAACGAGTGGATTTTCCAGGTTTGGAATGATCTCTGTGCTCTACAAAAGAAAAAAAATCACACTTGAATTCTTTGTTTCTTTGCGAAGAATCACATGGAAATCTCATTTATTCCTGAACTTTTTAGCATTAAAGGCTATTATAGAACCCCAAAACTCTGGAATTTTTACACCAAATCCACGTCAAATCCCTCTTTAAGGATATTTTCAGGCCTCATCCCAACGGCAATGGCCAAATTCAATGAAGGAATTCTTTTCTCTCCTTTAAAATTCCAGTTTTCACCTGCAATTCTCAGGTTTTAAATAAGTCCAAAACTAATTAAATTGAAGCAGTTTACCACTAACACTCAGCCAGACCAAATAATCCTAAAAAATTCCAAAGAATCTCAAAAATTCCAAAGAATTCCAGCATTTAAACTGGACAAACAGCCGGAAAATTCCAATAATAATTGTATTTATCCTTGCCCAGAGATATTCAGGGAACGATATCCAGTCAAATCCACACCAGCATCCCTGGGATTGTTAAATCCCAGATCTGCAGGTGACCAGGAAGCAGATCCAGGATCTGGAAGCAGACAGATTACCAGGAGTAATCAAGTCTTAAACGGGATGATTTTCATCCTAAAACTTTCCAATGGATCCAAAGGATTAAAAGCAGGATCACTGAACCATTCCTGAAGAGCAACAAACTTAGAAATCAGGTTTCAGCATTGTTAAAAGCACATAAATGATATTTTTTTATCATTTTCAATGGCAGAATATAGAATGGAATATAAAATATTCAACAAGAGAATATTATATCCAAGGGAATCCAAAGGAGGAATCTCATCACACCTCAGGAAATTTCCCTGAGCCACATTTTAAATGGGTTTATTTAGAAACTAAATGGGTTCATTTAGAGTCATGGAATGGGTTGGGTTGGAAGGGAACTTAAAGACCATCTAATTCCAACCCTCCTGCCAAGGGCAGGGACATCTTCCACTATCCCAGGCTGCTCCAACTCAGCCTTGGACACTTCCAGGGATGGGGCAGCAACAGCTTCTCTGGGAATACACGGAGCACACACAGGACTATGC
>NW_016690336.1:85115-91546 GCF_001604755.1 Lepidothrix coronata | reverse complement strand
GCTTGGGAATACCAGGCAGAATTCTGCTATTCCTGGACTTCTGCAAAGTTCCCAACCGACTGGAAGGAATGTAAACAGGCAAAAAATAAAAAGAAGTTTATATAGAGAAACTTTATTTAAAAAAAAAAAAAAAAAAAAACAACACATAACTTGGATAATTTTAAGCTCTAGACAAGCTCTGTGGGTTGAGGTAATCTTTTATTAGACCATCTAAAAATACAGTTGAAGAAGTTCAGGGAAGATTTAAGACATTCGAGTCTTTTGAAAACCTGTTTTAAGTTCCAACTGCACTGGTTGGTTTAAATCAAATATTATTTCTCCTTACAGTTCTTTTCTTACCTGGGCTTTTAGACCATCAAGTAATAAAAATGTAAAATATTTTTTAATAATTAAAAATGCAGAAAATAACATTACTTAATTTTATAGGAGCCTTTTCATCCCTCCTGTCATTTTTCTCCAGGTTATTGGAGTTGCAGCCTTATTGGAAATTTTCTGCTGCAAATAAAAATTATCCTTGGAAAAACTAAAACCCCTCCACGCTGAAAAGGAAAGCTCTGAAGAAAAACCCCTCCTTGAAGAGAAGCATTAAAATGATCAAAGTCATTAAAGACTTAAAATCAAAATGCTGTGCCAGGCAATAAACATCATCCCTGAGGAATTAAAAGCTGCTTTGAGGAATCACTCAGTAATTCTCTGTCCAGGAATAAAAATCCTCATCCCTGCTCAGATTCCAGGAATTTTATCAGCCACTCAGAAATGAGGTTTAGTACAAAAAGAGTGTCCATGAGGACTAATTTTAGCTGTTGTCACGAGATAAAAGTGTCAAACCCACCAGTCAGCTCGGCCTAATTCCATTTTGTCAGCATTCCCAACAAATGAAGTGGTCACTCCAGAGGAAAATCCTGACCTTCATCCCTCAGGAATATCATCCAACAAGGTTAATGGATGGAAGGATGGAACAGAGAGCAGAAAATCCAGTTAAAATTCAGGCAAACACCAAGGTGACAGAGATTCCTGACAGGACATCACAAGGCATCAGATGCCTGCGGGCAGGAACACAACCCCCATCCCAACATGGAGTCATCCCTCATTTTGTTTACCAGGGAATTCCTGGCATTTTCTACATGGGCTCCAATAAGCCCTGGAGACACTGGAATGCTGGCAAATACTAGTGGCCAAGTATTTCATGGAATCATGGGATGGTGTGGGTTGGAAGGGATCTTAAGGATCATCCAGTTCCAGCCCTGCCGTGGGCAGGGACACCTTCCACTGGCCCAGGTTGCTCCAACCTGGCCTTGGACACTTCCAGGGATGGAAAATCCACAATCCCTCTGAGCAACCTGTATTTTGGGAGTCAGGGAGAAGCAGAAAGATGAGGAAGAGAAAACTGAGTCAAACTGAGCACCTCCTGGCAGCCCACCAGGAATAGCCCAGGATCAGAAATCACGGATCCTGAAATGTAATTGTTTAGCTCCCATTTCTTTCTCATGTATGTGAAATTAAAACCACACTTGAAGTACCTGCAGAATCTTCCAGGGGTATCCTCTGCTCCTCAGCCCAGGCCAGCTTAGGCTTGGCCCTCTTACTGTGGGATCCTTCTTTCTGCTGGAGAGCTGCACTTCCTGGAGGATTCTCATCCCTCAAACCAGGCACGTGGGTCAGAAACCTCGGAGGAGGAGCATCGTTGGACCCTGCAGAGAAAGAGCAAAAGTGAGGAGGAAAAACAGGAAGCTGGAAAAATAGAGACAGAAATTCCACACCTAACCAACAATCCTGATCCCTGGAAGTGTCCAAGGTCAGCTTGGATGGAGCTTGGAACAACCTGGGCTAGTGGAAGGTGTCCCTGCCCATGGCAGGGGGTGGGATGAGATGGGCTTTAAGGTGCATTCCCACCCAGCCATTCCATGATTCCATGATGATCCCTAGTGACTCACAGCAGCAGCAGGGATTGCCTCACATTGTTTTTGGAGACAAAATTCTTCCCTGAGAAGTAGGTAAATTTTACCTTTTGTACTTAGAGAAGAACAGAAAAAAAAAAAATGAGTTGTAACAAGTCTGCTTGGAAGCAGACATGGGACTTGGAATGTCCGGACTCCCTCCTGCTCCCATGAAAATTCCAGCCGTTTCCACTGCCTGATGTAAATGTCTCTTTTCCAAGCTCAGAATGGCAACGGAGAACAACTGGGAGACTGGAATAGGTCTGTGTAACCCCCGAGACAGGAATTCAGGAGAGCAGTAGCAGAGCTTTCCTGACATCACTGCCCAGAGGTTGTGAAGTCCCCAGCCTTGGAAGTGTCCAAGGCCTGGATGGATGGGGTTTGGAGCAACCTGGGATAGTGGAAGGGGATGGTCCTTTAAGCACCTCTCCTACGAGGAAAGGCTTAGGGAATTGGGATTTTTCAAGCCTGGAGAAGAGGAGGCTTCAGGGCCTTCCAGTGCCTGAAGGGCCAACAAGGAAGATGGAGAGGGACTGGGGACAAGGGATGGACTTGGGACAAGGGATGGAGGGACAGGCCAAGGGGGAATGGCTTCATAGTGGAAAAGGGGAAATTTAGGTGGGATATTGGGAAGGAATTCCTGGCTGTGAGGGTGGGGAGGCCCTGGTACAGTTTTCCCAGAGGTGCTGTGGCTGCCCCTGGATCCCTGGAAGTGTCCAAGGCCAGGTTGGAGCAACCAGGGCTAGTGGAAGGTGTCCCTGCCCATGGCAGAGGGTGAATTAGATGGTCTTTAAAACCAAACCATTCCACAACTCCATGATTTTATCACTGTCTCATAATGTTAGAAACCTAAAATTGCTCCCCCTGATTCCTCATCCTTGTCAATCCCAGCAGGTGGGATTTATTCCCCTCCATTCCTTCAGCTCCTGCTCCCAAGCTGAGAACCCCGAGTGCAGTAGGGAGGTGGAAAAACAAGTTTTATTTTGTACTCCTGCCCTCCACTTTCCTAGAACCTTCCACTGCTTCATTTGCATGTGGCATTTTTATATCTGGCATCCTCATTTCTGCAAAACAACAGATTTGCATCACATTTGTTTCTCTCATTTTGGACGTGTGTCACCAGATAAACTTGGAAAAGATCAAGAGCACAGACACCTGAACCATCCCAATCCTGATTTGTGGCTGGAATGTTGTCTCAACCCACTCCCTCGGGCTCCAGGTATCAGGAATTCAGGAATTCAGTTCATCCAAGATGAACTCTGAATATTATTTGGATCAAATAACTTTGGATATTTCAAAAGCTCTGAGTGAAAACAACCTGCAAATAAAACCTGTAATGCCCAAGTGACCCGGGAGAACTGGCAGGGACTGGGAAGAATCCAAACTGAGCAGTAATTCCCAGAGGAAAATAAAGGATTATTAAGCTAAAATATTAAGCTTTGGGGTTTTTTTTCCTACTGCCAGAATGGAGCAATAACATCCCTTTCATCCAAGGAATGGGAAGCAAAGCAGGCAGGAATTGTGCATCTTGGGGTTATATCCATGGATTGCAGACACATGGAAAATCCAAGGTAAATAAGTACCTGAGTGAGAGCTCCCACCACTGGTTTCTGACTCAGCTGGAGACATTTTGGCTCCTCCTTTTAGGAAAGGAACATAATACATCCCACTGCTTCCAGAAGGTTTGTATGGCACCAGCAAGGGCTGAGCTGTGGGGAGAAATTGCAACGATTATTTCATTGAATTATCTAATTAACTGAATTATTTAATACCCACTCCAAGGCAGGAGGTTGACCATCACTTAACCTCGAAAAAAAACAGCTTTCTTACCTGTTCAACATTAAATTTGTGACTTAAAAAAATACCTCCTGTACCCACACAGCTCCCAGCTGATCCATGGTTAAGGAAATAAATTTAAAGGAGCATGGATTTGTCTCTCAAGTCAATAAAATCGATGTGCTGAGACATCAGTCCCAGCTCCCACTGGTGTGGAAAACCACTGAGCAACATCCACATTCTTCTGTCCACAGGGATTAAAAACCCTGCATATTTTTCTATTTTATTAATTCTTTTATTAAAATTGTTCTATTATTTGTCTATTTTTTATTAAAAGCAGGACTGTGCATATTTCCCTCTTATTTTTTGTATTACCTTGACTAGAGAGCAAACCAGTAATTGGATTTATCTCTTGATAAACTCCAAGCAGTGATTCAAATCGAATTATCTCCACACAAACGTCAGAGAATTTAATCACTAAATCAGATTTAATTTAAAAAATGAGGTTATAGGACACACTAAACTCAGTTCTAGATAAACCTGATCTGAATCACAACTTTATCCATACAAATCCCTTCCCACAAAACTGAAAAACCCAAGATTAAGGGCTGGATTTTTTCCCCCATACGAGCAACTTGATATAACCAAAATATCTCAAAAACGTTACTTCCACCAAAAAATGAGTTCATTTTTGGTTTTTAATACCTATAAATGTCTTGAACTTGAGTAGATTAAAGTATATATATAAAAAAGAGAGGAATTTGCTCACCAGGCTGCCTTGGGAAGGGGGGAATCTCGTTATGGGATGTAAAGTTGGGAAGATCAGGCGGTTTCTGGGCAGCACCTTCACCCTCTTGGGGATGAACATAAATTTCTGCTGAAAAGGTGGTTTTTTCAGGACCTTCTGTGGTGATCTGAGTGGCAGCATCTGAAGTCCTCCTCCCAGGTTTTGCAGGAAGCACAGAGCTGGAGAGATCCTTGGGAATAAACCCCCCTGACCCCAGAGCAGGGACTTGAGCTCTCTCACTGCTTTGCTGCACCAGCTCTTGCCCAGAGGAAAACACCCGGCTGGGATCTGCTGAAGCCACTGGGAAAGGTGATCTTGGACCTTCTGGAATAAGGTCAGCGGGTGGTAATTCGGGAGCAGCTTCTCTTAAATCTTCTGGAGCTTTCAACTGAGTCTGAACTTGGGGTTTATCCCCCACTTTCATCCCGTTTTCCGCGTCCACGTTCGGCAGCTCCACGTGACGGACCTTGGAGGAGAGGGTGATGTGGACACAGGACAGGAATTTCTTGGTTGGTGAAGGGGGAGCTGCAGATGTGGTGGATAAAACCTCCTCTGGGGGTGAATGGTGAGATGCCTCCACTTGATCCCTCCCAACCTCTGTTGGAATGAGAGGTGGTTCAGCAGGACTTTTCCTCTCTTCTCCCAGCTCGCTCCGACCCTGGAGCAAATCCATTTGTTCTGCTGGATCTGAACTTTCCAAGCTCTCACTGAGCTGGATGTGGCCAGAGCTGCTCTTCTCCTGCTGGGAAGAGCTCAGGGAATGGGGTTCAATGAATGGATTTCTTTCCTGACTGAACCCCATGTCCCTCTGCCTGCCCAACTCACCCACATCCTGGGCCAAAAAATCACATTTTTCTGCACTGGCAGTCTGTCTTTTCCCAGCATGGACATTCCCAGAATCCTGAGCTGACGAAGAGTCTGTGTCCTGATAAACTCCAGCTCTGTCCCTGTCAGCAGAGATGGGATGAACCCTGCCTTGATCTGCAGGATTAACCTCCTGGAACATGGAGCCAGCCAGCACCGGACTTGCAGGACAAGTCCTGGATCCTTCCCAGTGTTGTGTGTCATGGCTCTGTTCCCCAGTGGCACCAGAGTCGACATCCAAAGGTGTGATCCCATCAAACCCATCTCTGGAGAGGCTGCTGCCCAGTGCCTGGGAACCCAGTGGGGACTGGAGGCATCTCTGGGACGAGAAGGTGATGGGAGTGATCGGCTTTCCCATCCCTTCCGAGCTCTTCTCCACCGGCAGCACCTTCGGAGCTGGCACAAGGAATTCTGTTTGTACATCAGACCCCGTTGCACAGGGATCCCATTCCAGCGGTGGGTAAAGTTCAGCCACGCTGTGGGAATGGCCTGGTGCAGCTGTTGGGTGTTGGTTGCACACAGGCATTCCAGGAGCAGCATTCCAGGATTTCAGCTGCATGTCCCTCAGCAGGCAGCGATGGGAGGGATGGGATCTATGGAACAGCACAGCTTGTCCTGAGCTGGGCTCTGAAAGCTCCCGAGTCCTGGTGGGCTGGGGGTGTTTCACACTTGGGAATCCTGGAGCTTTGAAACGCTCCGTGTCCTGATCCTGGTTATGGAGACACTCAGAGGCAGCTCCCAAACCACAAACCCAGGGATCCTGGAAAACAGAGAACAGCTCACAGAGGTTGTGTGGAAAACTTCCCACCCTCACCAAAATCTGGATGGGAGAATTCCGAGGAAGAGGAGAGCTGGCAGTAATGCAGCCTGTCATCAGGAAGGGATGGGATTCATCTGCTGAGGGACTAATTAAACATCTATCATCATTTTGGTGCAAAATCAGCTCCCGTGGGTTTGGCTGATGGTTGTTACAAACATGGAACCGTGAAATGGTTTGGGTGGGAAGGGATCTTAAAAATCATCCAGTTCCCCCCCCTGCCATGGGCAGGGACACCTTCCACTAGCCC
>NW_016690336.1:79809-82553 GCF_001604755.1 Lepidothrix coronata | reverse complement strand
ACACTGACTGAGGGGACACCCTCCCTGAATCCTTGGGAGGGATCTGCAAAACCAGGAACCCCAGAAACGAGATCCACTGGGATTCAACCCACTCCCAACCAAATCATAGAGTCATGGAATGGTTTGGGTTGGAAGGGACCTTAAAGACCACCCAGTTCCATCCTCTGCCACGGGCAGGGACACCTTCCATTAGCCCAGGTTGCTCCATCCTGGCCTTGGACACTTCCAGGGATCCAGGGGCAGCCACAGCTTCTCTGCCCAACCCGTGCCAGAGCCTCCCCACCCTCACAGCTTCCAATCCACAGGAATGTCTTGGCACCCTCTCCCTCCATCACCAACAGGTTTATAGGACACAGTTGCTCTTTAGTTTCCCAAGACCCATCTCTGGACAATCCCAAAGCATTTGTAGTTAATAAATTCACAGCTTTGGGCTCCTTTTCCCCCTAAGGAAGCCCAAGGCACTTTCTCCTTCCATGAATGGCCAATTCAGGTCTGTAGGAAGAGTCAGCA
Organism: Lepidothrix coronata; assembly: GCF_001604755.1. Classification (NCBI taxonomy): domain Eukaryota; kingdom Metazoa; phylum Chordata; class Aves; order Passeriformes; family Pipridae; genus Lepidothrix; species Lepidothrix coronata. The sequence continues at coordinate 82,043 of NW_016690336.1, read as the reverse complement.
GGAAATTCAGGAAAAAAACCCTCTATGTCAAGGGTTCCATGTTTGCTTTTAATTCCCAAGCATTTCTACCAAGCTTTACACTTTATTAGAAAAGTGTAAGAGCATGAGCAGAGTATTTCATGGAATCATGGAATGGTTTGGGTGGGAAGGGACCTTAAAGACCATCCAGTTCCACCAGGGACATCTTCCACTAGCTCAGGTTGCTCCAACCTGGCCTTGGACACTTCCAGGGTTCCAAGGGCAGCCACAGCTTCTCTGCCCAACCTGGGACAGGGCTTCCCCACCCTCCCAGCCAGGAATTCTTTCCCAATATTCCCTCTGGCAGTGGGAAGTCATTCCCTGTGTCCTGTCCCTCCATGCCTTGTCCCCAGTCCCTCTCCAGCTCTCCTGGAGCCCCTTTAGGCCCTGCCAGGGGCTCTCAGCTCTCCCTGGAGCCTTCTCTTCTCCAGGGGAACCCCCCCCCAGCTCTCCCAGCCTGTTCCTATCAAACATTCCATGGTTTTTGAGCTGCTTGAGGACACATTTGCAGCCCCTTTCCCTGCACATGTCCCCGTCCCCTCCCTGAACACTCCGCTCAGCCAGAACTTAAGAATTCCAGACAAAGCTCCTTTTCCAGGCGTTTGTCACAAACATCTCCCAGAGATCCTCAACTGCCTCAAGACGAGCAGGAAAATCCTCAAGATGGAAAATCCCGACAAGCAAAAGATCTCAGGGAAGAACTCTCAGCTGTCCTGCTCCTTCCCCTTTTCACAGACGAGCTCCAGCACTAAAATATCACTAAAATATCACATGAGATTTCTCGAGCTGTGCCCCATAAAAAACGAGAGCCTGAACTTTCCCCAAAGAACATCCAGCACCTTAAATAGCAGATTTTATTCCGCTGAAGGAATTGTTTGTTGGGGTGCTGGGAACAGTTTGTCTTCCTCAGCCTTCAAAAGTTCCATGGAAGGAAAATATCTTCTCCTACTCTTTGTTCTTTCACGCAGCAGTTTGGCTCCAGAAATCCAACAGGTATTTTAAACACCGCTTTCCAATTTCAATTTAAAGGAGATTATTTTGTCTCTGGCTGCATTTTTTTTTCTTTGTTTGTTTGTTTCCAGTGAAATGGTTTTTAACAATCTGTATTTTTCACGTGTTGTTTTTTTGCTCGGAGGGGAAAAAAATATATTTATCTGAAGTATAACAAAAAACCCCCCACCCACCTCAGTCACCTTCACTCTGTGAATTCAAACCGGTTTTTATCTCAAATTAAAACCACTGCAGAGCAAAAAAGGTTTTGGAGATCAAAGCACAAGGTGCTGTTGAACTGATTTCTTGGAAATGCAAAACTGTGGTGAATCTTTTCCTGCTCTAAATCGGGATAAAACAATTCCCAGCTGACACTGAGTCACATCAAAGGAAATATTGGACTGCAACAAGTTCATCTGAGGGCCAAAATTGGCATCAAACAAAAGCTGAAAGTTGGGGGGGGGAAGAAAAGGTTTGAGGTCTCCAGATTTTTATTTGTGGTTTGGTTTTTTTTTTTTTTAGGAAAGGTGGATTTTTCAAGAAATGTGGATTTTAGGAAAGGTGGATTTTTTTAAGGAAAGGTGGATTTTTTAAGAAATGTGGATTTTAGGAAATGAGAATTTTAGGAAATGTGAATTTTTAAAGAAACGTGAATTTTTAAAGAAATGTGAATTTTTTAAGAAATGTGGATTTTCTTAAGAAATGTGGATTTTCTTAAGAAATCTGAATTTTAGGAAAGGTGGATTTTTTAAGGAAAGGTGGATTTTTTAAGGAAAGGTGGATTTTTTAAGGAAAGGTGGAGTTTTTAAGGAAAGGTGGAGTTTTTAAGGAAAGGCAGATTTTTTAAGGAAAGGTGGATTTTTTTAAGGAAAGGTGGATTTTAGGAAAGGTGGATTTTTTAAGAAAGGTGAACTTTAGGAAATATGAATTTTTTAAGAAAAGTGAATTTTAGGAAAGGTGGATTTTAGGAAAGGTGGATTTTTAGGAAAGGTAGATTTTTTAAGAAAGGTGAATTTTAAGGAACGTGATTTTTTTAAGAAATGTGAATTTTAGGAAATAAGAATTTTAGGAAATGAGGATTTTTTAAGGAAAGGTGGATTTTTTTAAGGAAAGGTGGATTTTTTAAGGAAAGGTGGATTTTTTAAGGAAAGGTGGATTTTTTTAAGGAAAGGTGGATTTTTTAAGGAAAGGTGGATTTTTTAAGAAAGGTGAAATTTAGGAAATAT
>NW_016690336.1:66825-78530 GCF_001604755.1 Lepidothrix coronata | reverse complement strand
GAAAAAGAAAGGGGAAAAAGAAAGGGAAAAAAGAAAGGGAAAAAAAGAAAGGGCAAAAAGAAAGGGGAAAAAGAAAGGGGAAAAAGAAAGGGAAAAAAGAAAGGGAAAAAAAGAAAAGAAGTTCTTCCTAAAGTTCAGGACACTTGTCTGAAACCCCAGTCCCTGGAAATCCTGGGATTTCCATAATCCCACTGGACAATGCCAAAAAAAAAAGGATATTTAAAGGGGGGAAAAAAGAAGGTAAAATACTCCTGGTTAGAAAAATTCCAATCTGGATATTTATGTTCATATATGGACTAGAAATGTTCCCAAGGAGATAGACAAAACATGACAATTCCATGGCAGGTTTTCCCAGGAAAACAGAGCTGCAAGAGACTGGAAGCTCAGCATTGGATTATCCTACAGATACTTCCCAAGCTTTTAAGAACATCCAGTGATTACCACTCCAGAATTTTCCTTACCTTGAAGGAGTTTGGATTCCAACAGGAACTGGAAAAGCCCCTTCCCTCTGATCAACACAGAGCAGGAATAATTCCCTCCCTCCTTCCCTGAAGATCCTTGGAAAACCAAGGATCTCACGGGAATTAAGACAACAAAAACTCCCCTTGCCCGGAGGATATTCCATTGTCCAGGGAGCTCCTTCCCTGGAGGAGGAGTTTCCAAGGCACAACCAGCACCTGCATAAATATTTTGGGAAAAGAGTTCCTCGAGCCACTTGAGGAGCAGAACCTGCAGGAACTTTGTCACAATAACACGAATTTTCCCAACACATCTCTGCCCTCCAGACCTTCCTTTGGAACATCCTCAGCTCTGTGTCCCCTCCCCACATCCCAGACAGCTCCTCCCTCAAGATTCCAACTCCTACTTGGGGAAAACAACTCAAAAAACCCTCACAGGAACATGTGGAAAAGCTGGTTTGTACCTTGGCCCGCACAGATTTCTTGGCCCTCAGGAGCAGCTCTGCCTTGATTTCCTCGATTCTTTGCTGGGTCTCCTCATCCCAGTCTGGCACAGATTCCTGGGATCTGCTGGCCAGTCTCAGCTTCACCCAGGCTGCCAAAACAAAACAAACCAGGGAGAGTTTTCCTTTCCAATTTTGTGGAGTGAAAACAGTTTGATAACTTAAAATCATTTCTAGGTACCACGACCGAGGGAACAAAGCCCCACTGTGGAATTCCAGAGCTCCTGGAGTGACCAGGAACACAATGTAAATGTATTTGTAACTACAGTGTAAATGACCAGGAATACAATGGGATTTTGGAACATTTCTTTGGAGAGATGGATCTAGGATCTTCCTCCTGTAGTCTCAGCCATAAATCAAAACTCACTCACACAATCCCGTCCCGAATTCTTGAGCTAATAACTATGTGGATAAAATATCAACGTCAGGCAAAAGGTTTTCCGAGTGGAAAAGCCCAATTCTATCCCATTTTACATAGGAGTACTAAAAAATATCCATCATTTAAGCCCTGTCCTATTAAAGCTGATTGTTTAATATGATATAATCACCTCTAAAATCAGGGGAGCAGACACAGATCCCCTCACATCCACATCAAAGCGACCCCTTAAACATGAACCTAAATAAAGATCTGTCACTTTAATAATAAAATACAATAAATAAAACACAGCAGAGACGTTTTCTCACCTCGGATTTTCCTCTCCTGCTCCTCTGCGTTCCTGAGGATTCGGGCTGCCTCTGTCCCAGGGGATCCACTCCTCAGGAGGGTCCGGACACGGGCAGCCAGGGAATCCCCACTGCTGCTGCTGCCGCTGCCCCCCAGCCCTCCTCCCTTGATCCTGGCACCACCAGCTCCACTCAGGATGCTCTGGAATCCTCCTGTGCCACGGGGATGCTCCGATGAGGGGGGAGGATTCCCCAGGAGGTTCCTGACACGGGCAGCCAGGGAATCTCCGCTGCTGCTCTCGTCGCTCCCCCGGGCGCCGCCGGCTTTGCTTCCAGCTCCACCAGATTGGGACGTGCTCTGGAAGGCTCCTGGGATATCAGTGATGCTTCCAGGGGGCTCTGAGGAAGGAGGATTGCCCAGCTCTGAGGCTGCCCCGGTGCTGCCCTCACTGCTGGCACTGCTCTGTGCCAGGCCCACCAGGGCACGTTGGTTCCTGTCCGTGGTGACGCTGCTACAACCCTCCGGCTCCGACCTTCCCGCCGATTTTCCCGCCCTGAACTCCTGGGATATTTCCTTCATCCCTTCGCCGCGGCGCAAGTTGACGTCCAAAGGGTTCTCCCATCCTAAGTTACACGTGTCAGAATTCCAAGGGTTTATTCCCAAGCCTTCTTCTCGCACACTTCGCCGGGTCGCAGCCTCATCCCACGACGGTCTCTTCTGGAACTGAGGGGTTCTGTCCTTCGCCGACCTGGGATCTTTGGGATCATCCTCCTGTCTCAGCAGCACCAGGGAAGACTCCCCAGTTTCTCTACAAGAGGCCATGGAAAAGGCAGGATGACAGCACCTGGCACTCAAATCCTCTGCCTTTGCCAGGAGCTCCCGGATGTCCTTCAACACACCCGACCCCAGCAAAGAATCGCCTCCTTGCTCCTTATTTCTCTCACTTCCCACACTGGAGGTCTGGGATCCTCTGTCAGCTTCCATTCCATCTTGAACTCCAGCCAAAACACCAGCAGCCCATCTCTGCAGGCTGCTGTCCCAAATTTTGGACTCCTTTTTAGCAGGATCCTGAACGCTGGTCGGAACAAGGAGGGGACTCCCCGTGTCAGAAGAGCAGTCGGGCGGATCCTGCTTCGCTCCAACAAGTCTGGAGACAGCAGGACACTCTGGATCTTGTGTGGAAATCGGAGCATCCACCTCCAGCTGGTGGCATGACACACTGCACTGGCTCGCTGGGTTGTCTCCAAAAAATCTTGGGAAGCTGGGAGAGAGCTCCCGGGGTGACAGAACATCAGAGCCAACCTCCGACTCCACGGGAATGGAAATGCTGAGAGCGGAAGTGTCGGAGTCAAAACCCGTTGGCACCACCTCAAATGCTGGCAACAATTTACCTACAAAGGCACAGGACATTCATTAATTGATTTACTGCATCAGCAAAAGACTAATTTTTCTTGCACTAAAAGGTTTGGAAAGAGAGAGGGAAGAATTCAAATATTGGAATTTTCCCTCATTTTTAGAATGAGATTCAGCTCAGACTTCCATGAGAATTGTTCTACTGGAAGAAACCTCTTAGACTGTTTTGGCTGAATATCAAAGAAACTACAGAACTTGATTTAATCCCTTCTTTTTAAATAAATCCTTAGACTAGATTTGAAATAAATGTTCTTAGATAAATGACACAGTGGTGCTTGGATGTCCAAATGAACACCTGGGTTAGAAAACCAGCCCTGAATAAAACAGGAGGGCTGGGGGGGGGAAGTACTTCCAAAATATCCTTCTGGAAAATGGCAAAGCACACACTATGGGTAAGTTTGTTTCCCACTAGTGGTTAGGAAGGTCCTAAGAGTTTCAAGTACATGAAGTTATCCAGAGCCCAGTTAAATAGGGAAAAGGGGTTGGAGCCGGGGAGAGTCGGGCTCTGCTCCCAGGGAACAAGGGACAGGAGGAGAGGGAACGGCCTCAAGTTGCACCAGAGCAGGTTTAGATTGGATAATAGGGAAAATTTCTTCCTGGAAAGAGTTGTCCAGCCCTGGCACAGCTGCCCAGGGCACGGGGGGAGTCCCCATCCCTGGAGGGATCTAAAAATCCCTGTGGATGTGGCACTTGGGGACATGGATGAGTGGCCTTGGCAGCGCTGGGGGAATGTTTGGACCGGATGGTCTCGGAGGGCTTTTCCAACCTGAATGATTCCAGGATTCTACTGAGGAAAAACTCCTCCCTTGTACCAAATGCCAGGTGATTTAAGTTCCAAGTCTCCCATAATCCTTAAAAAAGGAAAAAAAAAATCATAAAAGAAATTAAGAGATGCATTTAATCCCTTCTGGTGAGAGACACGGGGTGGCTGAAGGCCCAGATATGGAAAGGCTCAGACAGGGATTTGTGAAGAGCCTCCAGCTCTGCCCTTCCCACTGGATACAGGATTTAAATCCCAAACCAGAATCCACTGAGGAAATCACACACTGGAAGTAGTTTTAAGGCCCATTTTCCCATTTTAATGATCTATCACACGGGGAAGGCACAGAAGGACATCTTAACCCCACCTGGGCACACTGTTCTTCACACAGAAATGACTCAACTCCTGCTAAATCATATTGATTTGGTGGTTATTATTATTTTATTATTTTTTTTTTTATTATTATGATGATGTGGATGGATTTATGAACAGCTCTGGCCCGTTATAAAAATGCTGAGAACTTTTTGTCCCGCACCAAGAAGTCCCAGAAGGAAAAAAAGAAATCAAGATTTCTTCCTCTCAAAGGAAGAAAAAGTCTGGTCACATTTGTTTTAATCTTCAGATACAAAGCATTTCCTCCTTAAAAACTCCTGGGAAAAGGGAAATAATAAAGGGGAGAAGGGAAATAAAGGGGAAAAGAAGATCCAGTGTCACTGCCCTGGCCCATGGCCATAATTCCTCGGGGAGGAGGCAGGTTTTCCAAGGTTTTAGTACTTTCCCAACGCCAAATATCTCACATTTGACACGGGAGAAGATCAACTCACAGGAATGGAAGAGAAAAAAACCACACTTTGACACCACCAGGCCAAGAGCAACTTGCCAGGTGAGTGAATTCCCACGTTCTCCAAGGTGTCCCTTTCCCATACCTTGAGCCTTTGGAGGGATCCTGGCCGGGGTGTCCACGGAGCCCTTCAGTGTCCTGAGCTCGGAGGGGGAAAACTCAACTTCCCTGATGGGTCCTCGGGGGAGAAAAGGAGCCAAAATGCTCCCAGGGGACTGCTCAATGCCAAGGTTACGGAGATATATCTGGCAAAAGAAGGAATAAGAAACACTTGGAGAATGGCAATGGACTCTGGAGTTGTAGGATTTTTTTATTCCAGTGCTCTGGACGCTGCAGGAGTTGGATAACTCGGGGGAGGTTGGGGAACTTCAGCCTCACCTGTTTAAAATGACATTTCCCAGCTGCAAGGAGAACACAAAGGTTTGGGTTAAAAACCTTTTTTCCTCCCCAAACAGCACAGAAAACTGGATTAGACTTGGAAATTCGAGGCAGGGAAGCTCCTCTTTTTAGAGGATAAGTTTGTCTGAGGTAAATAGTTGGGAACGGTTTTGTCAGAGCTGGTTAAAAACCATCAAGAAGCAGCTTTTGTGGGGAATCAGGGAATCATGGAATGGTTTGGGTTGGGAGGGACCTTAAAGACCACCCAGTCCCACCCCCTGCCATGGGCAGGGACACCTTCCACCATCCCAGGTTGCTCCAACCTGGCCTTGGACACTTCCAGGGATCCAGGGGCAGCCACAGCTTCTCTGCCCAACCTGGGCCAGGAGCTCTCCACCATCACAGCCAGCAATTCCTTTCCAATATCCCACCTAAATCTCCTCTTTTCCACTATGAAGCCATTCCCCCTTGTCCTGTCCCTTCATCCCTTGTCCAACATCCCTCTCCATGTTTCCTGTTGGCTCCTGCAGCTCCTGGAAGGCCACAATTAGGTCACCCCAAATCCTTCTTTTCTCCAGGCTGCACAATCCCAACTTTCCCACCCCTTCCTCACAGGAGCTGCTCCATCCCTCTGATCAACTCATCCTTCTGCTGTCCAAGAATAACCTCATTAAAATTAAATTGATTAGTTTAGAGAAGCCAAAGGAAAATCAAACCCTAAAACTGTGACATACCAGAGAAAAATGTTATGAGGACGAGCCCAACTTTCCCGGGAAAACACCAGGAGATTGTCAAGTCAGACACACACAGCAGCATTCCCCGAATTAATGGATTTTGAAGGAGTCTCATGGAGGTTTAAGAACCTACTAAAGGTAGTTTAGGACCTTCTGAGGAAGCAATTTTTCTAAGTTTACGTACAGAAATCATCTGCCTCAAAAAAGAACCCAACATTTTCTTGGACTTAATCCTCTGCAGAAGCAAATTCATTTCAACTCATCCATCCTACGTCCTAAACATGCCAAGAAAATGAGATTAATTACTTCATGGATGGTGGCCAACTCTATTTCCTCTGATTTTATTCTAAACCTACATATTAACAGCCACAGAAGTGACCTGATCTCCTTTGCCTTTTGATTTCTGGGAGCAGAATTCCTCAGGAACAGGGCTCCAAACTAGGCCTAATCATAATCAGAAACACAAATCACCTTTGTATCTCCTGAATTTGGTTTCAAACACCACCCCTACAATATTTATATTTGTTTCAACACTTCTTTGCAAAGAAAACAGAGTGGAAAAAAAAAAAAAAAAAAGCTTTTAAAACCCAGCCCCAAAGAGCTGATTATTATGGGAGTCACTCTGTGAGAGGAGCAGCCTCTCCCTCGGGGGATAATGACACGTTTCTCATTAGCATAAATCTGCATCTCATTACCTCCACCACTCAAGAGCCATCAGCAGAGTTAACAGGGCTGCTTCTCCACCCTCTCCCACCTTCCCAAACCAGGGAAGAAATCTGGATTAGGAAAGGAAGGCAGAAAGGAGGGAAGGTATGAAGTGGCTCTGAGTGTCTTTTAGGAGGAGTATGGAAAGAATTAAGAGTTTAGGGCCTTAGAAAGTGGAACAAAGTGAACAAGCAAAAATGGGTATTTATAGGAAACAAAAAGAGATTTCATTCCCAAGGATTTGTGGGGGGTTTGCTATTCCTGCAGAGCTGTGGGGGTGTGGAGTTCAGTTCTCCTGCCTTTCCTTACTCAGCACTCGAGTCTCAGCCTCCTGTTTGGATAATTATAACCTGAGCTTCTGAAAGGAGCTGGAAGCTCAGGAATGGCACATCAGGGATCTGCTGGAAGAGCTACAACCAAATTATTCCCAAGATTTCACTTTTTTATCACTATCATGGAAACATGGGATGGTTTGGGTTGGAAGGGAACTTAAGGATCATCTCGTTCCAACCCCCTGCCGTGGGCAGGGACACCTTCCACTAGCCCAGGTTTTTCCAACCTGGCCTTGGACACTTCCAGGGATCCAGGGGCAGCCACAGCTTCTCTGCCCAACCTGGGACAGGGCCTCCCCACCCTCCCAGCCAAGAATTCCTTCCCAATATCCCACCTAAATCTCCCCTTTTCTACTATGAACCCATTCCCTCTTGTCCTGTCCCTCCATCCCTTGTTCCAAGTCCCTCTCCAGCTCTCCTGGAGCCCCTTTAGGCACTGGAAGGTGCTGGAAAAAGAGATAACTCTAAAAAAAATGGATAACTCTGAAAAAATAAAGGGATAACTCCGACACCAGAGGTTAAACTAAAAACACACTTACTGGGATCCTTTCTTCAATATCCAACTCTTGTTTCTTCGGAGTTTCCACAGGAGTTGCTCCACCAGGGAGGAAGTTGTCACCTCCTGCACTGGGGAAGTGCCTGGAGACCCCCCCGGAGCTCAGAGTGGATCCCAAACCCCCCTGGCTGCTCCCCCCGGAACTAATGGGAACGTTCAAACTATCCGGGGAAATTGCCCCCGAGTTGTCCAGGATGACGGGACCAGCGGGAATATTCAGGCTGAGAGACCGATTTTCGGGAGCATCCCAATTCTTCCCATCACCAGCTGGAGAGTTTCCATCCTTTCTAAGGAGCTGAGCAACACTGGAAACCAAAACATCGGGATCTGAGCTTTGTCCTGTGCTCTTATTTTCCGTGTCTTCACCACTGGATTCAGAAACAATCTTCTGGATCATGGAGCCTCCTAAATTATCATCCAACGCTCCTAAAACATGTTTTTTTTCTTCTGGAAGCTGCAGTGTCTCTGTGGAATCTGCTGGTGGAATAACTCCAGCCAAGGAACGTTTCCTGCTGGAAACGTTCACGGCGTTGTCCGACTGGGATCTCGTAAGAGGGGGGACAAGCAGGAAGTTTTTACTCGGGAAATGCAAACTTCCCAGAGAACCTGTCTCCCTAGGGGGAGCAGCAGCAAAATCCTCGGGATCTCTGCTGCTTTTCTGGATGGACAAAACGTGGCTGGAGGGAATGGCAACGGCACTGGAGGCTTTTCTTCCGGGAGAAAATCCACCGGGAATCCCGGCATGAGGAACCTCCTCTGGCTGGCTCACGTTCCAAGATCCAACCTTCTCCATGAAACTGAGGGATGGGAGGGACTGGATTCTTCCAGTGTGGGGATATTTCCATTTGAAGGGCTCCAAATGCTCCTTGTTTTCCTTCGGAGCACGTCGGGGTGACTGTTGCTTCCCGGTGGATACGGGTGAGTTCCCTGAAGGAACATCAGAACATGATGGAGAGACCTGGAGATCCGACTGGATCACCGGGACGCCGAGTTCTTCCGCCTTCACGTTCCTCTTCAGGAGCATCCCTGGGGTGGACTGAAAGATGGGATGAGCAAAGCGTAGGGAGAATGAGGCATCACCTCCAAGGTTGAAGGAAGGGGAAATGTCTGTGACTTTATGGCCCCTTTGTATGGAAAAATCCGAAGCAGTTAATTCGTTCCCGCTCCCTCCGGGATCCGCTCCCGCCGGAGATTCCTCACTGCATGGAGGCGTCTCCGTGTCAACAACTGGTTGTCCAGGTGCACAATCCCTGGTGGTCATCACAGCAGGGATCGACTCCTCTTTCCCAAATCCCACTGCAGGAGGGGGTTCTTTGCGCTGACAATCCAAGAAAACTCCCTGGAATTCCTCAGGAACAAACTTCGAGCTTCCGGAGCCGTTTAAATCCGCTCCATGTCCCTTCGACATTCCTTTGCCTGGCTCAGAAGTCTCGGCAGGAAGAACATCAGGAGCACCTGGATTTTTAAAGTGGTCGTTCCTCGAGCCACCGGACGAATGATTCGACAAATCAAGCTCAGGGACCTTCTTTTCCAGCTTTTCCAGGACTCCTCCCTCGCTCCCGACCGGTTTCACCTTTTCCTTTTGCATCTCCCTCTCGCTTTTTTCCGTCAGAGCCGTTTTGTAGGAGGAATTTCCGGAAGATGAGAACTCCTCCTGCCTCAGGAACTCCTTCTCTTTCCCTGGAAGCTCCACACCAGCAGCTGAACCATCGTTGGCACCGGAGGAATGTCCATCATTCCCAGACGTGCTCCGGGGCTCCTGCGGGAGAGAAGCTCCCGCTTGGTTCGGCCTCTTTTCCGGCACCACCTTCGGAGCAGAGTTTGTGGGATCTTCACTTCCTTGGGGACTTGACGCCTCCTCCTCGGTTTTCCAGGATTTATTGGCCTCCTGGCTCCCGAGTTGTCCAGACGAGGAGTTTTGGGAGGACAAATTGGCATCTCCGGGATCGGCGCGTCCGGATGGAAGGGGATGTTGGGACAAGGAGCAGCCACTGGGAGCATCCAAGGGAGGGGTTGTGTCCCTCAGGGATGGAGATTCACGGAGGTGGGAAGGCTCCTGGGACACTCCAGAAACATCAGGAATTCCGCTGGAAGAGGCAAGAAAAGGAAGTGAATTTCTCATTATCCTTTTCAGCTCAATATCCTGATTTTCTGCTCTAATATCACAGGGAAAAGCAGAACTTCCCTCAAGCAAATACCTGGGGTTTAGCAAAATACACAAAAAAACATCCCCTAAATGGCCCAAAACCTCAAGAAATGGGGAAAAAAAGAAATATCAAAAAAGCCCCATAAAATAATAATAAATTTTTTTAAATATTTATAAAATGTATATTTATAAAACATATATTTATTTATAAAACATTATATTAATTGTATAATTAATTAGAAAACACTCATATTTTATTCAATAATTGATAGTTTTATATACATATAATATTTATTTATAAAACACTATATTAATTGTATAATTGACTGTAAAATACTGTGCTAACATTATTTATAATATATTTACATAAATATATTTTAAATGAAAATATAATATTTATAGGTAATAAATATTATTACACATAGATATTATAATACTGTTAACACAATATTTTACAATCAGTTATAAAATCATCAATTATTGAATAAAATACCTGGGGTTTAGCAAAATACACAAAAAAACATCCCCTAAATGCCCCAAAACCTCAAGAAATGGGGAAAAAAAGAAATATCAAAAATGCCCCATAAAAAAATAATAAATTTTTTTAAATGTTTATAAAGCGTATATTTATAAAACATCTAATATTTATTTATAAAACATTATATTGGTGGTATAATTAATTAGAAAACACTCATATTTTATTCAATAACTGATAATTTTATAACTAATTGTAAAATATTATTAACATTATTATAATATTTATGTGTAATAATATTTATTACCTATCAATATTATATTTTTATTTTAAAATATATTTTCATATATTATAAATAATGTTACCACAATGTTTTACAATCAGTTATAAAATTATCAATTATTGAATTAAAAAAAAAAATACCTGGAGTTTAGCAAAATACACAAAAAAACATTCCCTAAATGGCCCAAAACCTGAAGAAATGGGGAAAAAAAAGAAATACCAAAAATGCCCTATAAAATAATAATAATTTTTTTAAAATGTTTATAAAATGTATATTTATAAAACATATAATATTTATTTATAAAACATTATATTGGTGGTATAATTAATTAGAAAATACTCATGTTTTATTCAATAATTGATAATTTTACATACATATAATATTTATTTATAAAACATTATATTAATTGTATAATTAATTAGAAAACACTCCAATTTTATTCAATAACTGATAATTTTAGACATATTTATTTATAAAACATTATATTGGTGGTATAATTAATTAGAAAACACTCATATTTTATTCAATACTTGATAATTTTATAACTAATTTGTAAAATATTATTAACATTATTATATTTATGTGCAATAATATTTATTACCCATCAATATTATGTTTTTATCTTAAAGTATATTTATATATATTATAAATAATGTTACCACAATATTTTACAATCAGTTATAAAATTATCAATTATTGAATTAAAAAAAAAAATACCTGGAGTTTAGCAAAATACACAAAAAAACATCCCCTAAATGGCCCAAAACCTGAAGAAATAGGAAAAAAAAGAAATACCAAAAATGCCCTATAAAATAATAATAGATTTTTTAAAAGGTTTATAAAATGCATATCTATAAAACATAATATATTTATTTATAAAATATTATATTAATTGTATAATTAATTAGAAAATACTCCTATTTTATTCAATAATTGATCATTTTATATACATATAATATTTATTTCTAAAACATTATATTGGTGGTATAATTAATTAGAAAATACTCATTTTATTCAATAATTGATCATTTTATATACATATATTTATTTCTAAAACATTATATTAAGTTTATAATTAATTTTATTTAATAACTGATAATTTTATAGATATATTTATTTATAAAGCATTATAACTAATTAGAAAATACTCATATTTTATTCAGTAATAGATAATTTTATAACTGATTGTAAAATACTGTGTTAACATGATTTATAATATATTTATATAAATATTTTTAAAATAAAAATATAATATTTATAGGTAATATTATTACACATAGATATTAGAATAATGTTACCACAATATTTTACAATTAGTTATAAAATCATCCATTATTGAATAAAATACCTGGACTTTAGAAAAATACACAAAAAACATCCCCTAAATGGCCCAAAACCTGAAAAAATGGGAAAAAAAAGAAATACCAGAAACGCCCTATAAAATAATAATAATTTTT
>NW_016690336.1:62337-63989 GCF_001604755.1 Lepidothrix coronata | reverse complement strand
GGAAGGAAAGAAAAAGGGGGAAGGAAGGGAAAGGGGGGAAGGAAGAGAAAGGGGGAAGGATAAAGGGGGGAAGGAAGGAAAAAGGGGCAAGGAAAGGAAAAAGGGATGTAGCTTAAAAAACAGCTACTCCTGAGTTATGTGAGAAGAGGAATTCCAAAGGGTTCCAAGGTAAGCAAAGGTGGATGACAAAATTAATGATGGCACACATGGAATGTGGGAGAAAAAATAAGGAGAGGGGAAAACGGCAGGATCAGCACAGAGGGAGCCAAGGAACGAAGGAACAAGGTCAGGGGTGGCTCATTTCTGACAACAAAAACTGGGATTTAAGGTACCCCCCTGCTGGGGATTGGTGGGATTTGGGGAATGACGGGATTTGAATCACAATCGGAATGGTTTGAAATCATGGACCAGGAGACTGAGCCGGTTCAGTGGGATCTGCTTCATTTTTATTTAAAATACACCAAAAGCAAACAGATTTGGGTTCAGGGGCTGATCCTGCCACAGCCTGGACATCCAATTCCTCATTCCCAATTATTCAGACAACATTCCCAATGCATTTATTCCATTTAATGTACATTTTTTGCCCTTATACTGGAAAATCCTGAGATTAATTTGGCCCCAGAATTGCATTAAAGATGCAAAAACACGGATTTGAAGAAACTTTAAGCGAGTTGGAATCTAAATTATTTTAGCCCTGTTAGATGGATTTTTCCCCCCCTCAACTCTTGTTTCATATTTAAAATAATAAAACAAAATTATATTATTTGGAGTTCTCAAATTCCTCTTGTAACTCCCATTTCATGTTTGCACAACTGGCACCTTATTTTGATTCAAACAACAGAAGGAAAACAAATAGGTTTGCCTGATTTTCAGCTCCATTTCTTCACTTTGAAAAAGTATTTTCCAGCTAAAGCGAAAATCAGGAGCCATTAAAGAAAAGGCTTTTCCACACAATGAAAACTGGGTGTGCTTTGGGAATGAAGAGACAAAAAGGACTGAGGGAAGGACCAGGAAATAACAGGAAAAAAGCTGCCAAAACCAGATTTTGACAAACTATTTTTTGTAATACATCTAGACATATATTGATAAAATAAATGTCCACATACACACACACAAATATATATAAATACACAGAACATAAGTCACAATATTTGGCTGATAAATCAATATATTGTATCAAAAGAAATAGAAATACCACTCAACATTTGTATTAAGAAAGTCAAACAGATGAAAAAGTGATTTAAGGTTCTCCAAGCAGAGCTGCAAACAGGGAATTCTCACTGCATCGAGTCCCTTCCAGAGCTTTCCTGGCCCTGCCCTATGGGAAACTCCAGAAATTCCTAAATTCTTCCAGAGAAGGCCCATGGATGAGGCAGATGTTTGCCAAGAAATAGTGCACAGAGCATCCATACAGGGCAGGGAATCCCTGGAAGTGTCCAAGGTCAGGTTGGATGGGGCTTGGAGCAACCTGGGATAGTGGAAGGTGTCCCTGCCCTTGGCAGGGGGTGGGACTGGATGAGCTTTAAGGTCCCTTCCCAACCCAAATCATTCCATGATTTTCTGGTTCTGCTATTAAATGGTGTTTGCGGGTTCTGAGGACCATAATTCCCTATTTGTAAATGTTCCAGGAGGATCACACAGCTGGAAGGTTG
>NW_016690336.1:57424-58557 GCF_001604755.1 Lepidothrix coronata | reverse complement strand
TGACTATAAAGAAATCCTATAAGGAGCAGTGAAATATAAAAGCAGTTTGAATATATGAGACCAGGGTACAAGCCTGAACACACAAACAGTTTTTCATGCTATCAATGCAAACACACCTACTTTATTATTATACTTACCATTTTGGAATAAATAAGGATTTTTGACTCATGAATGAATACAGATTTTAAGGACACAGAGAACTATCATCTCAGCCAGAGAGAACCTGAAAAATGGCAAACTTTACTCAGGTTTGCCATTAATTCTAAAGGAAGAAACAAGATTTTTAGTTTTACCCGAGACAAAAATAATCTGTTTGAGAAGTTGCAGGGGAGGGACAAACCCTCTGTCTCGTTTGGAAGGTGGGCTTGGACAATAAAATTACACCAAAAGCAGTTTGGAAACACAAAGAAATCACATCCAGGTTAGGGATTGATTTAACAGCAAAATCTTAATTGTTGAGCAGTTAAAAAAAGGCCACCGTGAACATACCCAGCAGTGAGCCCTGGGCTGGATCTCCAGGAAAACGTCTTCTGGATGCTTCTCCTAAAGACAACATTCCTTCCTCCAGAGTAGGGAATTCTGACAGGTCATTCCTCTCACATGTCAGGCCAAGCTTTGTCTCTGAGGCAGCAGTTAAACAGCTGGAATCTACTTCTGCTGGAAGCTGGAACCATGGCTCAATTCCCTAAAAAACACAACAGGAGAGAAAAGTGCTCCAGCAGCAGCAAGGAAGTTTTATAGGAGGAAATAATTTCCAAAGGAAATAATTACTAAGTACTGAAACAACATAATTACTGATTCTAAGTTGTATTTCTTATACAAATAGTCAGTTTTTAATGTAAAAAAAAAATTATAAACTAATAAAAGCAATAAAATACCCCAGTGAATGATCAAAATCCAGCACAACCCCTGTTTAATACCTGAAAGTCTGAAACGCTACGAAGGTATTTAAAGCTCTTTTCCACACCAGAATTTTGCTGTGGGAGCCCCAGTTTTTGCCCAAGGTTCTTCCAATCGTTCACAAACACAACTCTTGATCAGCTCAGTCCTTCCAAACCACCTGTGAGCACCTGGAATCCTCAGAGCAATTAAACATTTGGCAGCACATCTGGCAGACGGGAGCAGTCGGGATG
>NW_016690336.1:51184-56781 GCF_001604755.1 Lepidothrix coronata | reverse complement strand
GGTTGGATCAAGGGTTGGACTTGATGATCTCGGAGGTCCCTTCCAACCCAGTTGATTCTATGATTCTGTGATGATCATTTCCATCCCATAATTAACCTTCCAGCCCCAAGCCCAGCAAAGCTCAGCACAAATACCCAATGAGCAGCAGTTTTCCTCCGGATTGCTTCTCCCAGGGAGATCCCACTGGCTGCTGATCCCTGGGTTTCGCTGCTGCTGCTTCGGCTCCAGGATTCCTCCCTCCGCTGCCGGCGTGGGGGAGTTGTGGCAATGGGCTACAAGGCATTAATTGCTGATTAAAAACACATCATTTTTTCCATTTCAGTGTGTGTGTGTTTATTTACTCATTATGAAATACATAAAATATTCAAGTCATCCCCAAAGGCCAAAAATCGGGTCCTCCCCATCCTCAGGCGCTGCCTTAAATTCCATCCAGATTCCTAAACTTTGCTAAAAGGGGCAGCTCCTTCCCCACTTTAGATCCCAAAAATCTGAGCCTGATTTTGTGCACATCAGCCAATCATTTCTGAGGCATTTATTTCTCATTCTCAAATCCACATAAATCACAGAACACCAAAACTATTCATCACCTTGATCAGAGTCTGACTTTTGTCCTGTGTTCATTCAATGGTTGTTGGGTTTCTAATATTTATATATATATATATATTTACTTGCTTATTTATACATATTTTATATATTACAATATTGTAATATTTGTTATTTCGTTAAAATCATGTTCTTACTTATATCAATGTTATAAATTACATTTTAAAAGCCATCTTATGCAAATAACTTCAAGCAAGCCCAGTTAATTTCTAGATTATAATCAGGCAATACTTGGAGGGCAGGAATTGAAGTTAACTTGGATTCCTGCCTGGAAAAGCAGCTGTAACATTATTTTTCTTCCCCATGAGGCACCAGAGGAAGCTGTTCCTGAACTCAGAATGAAATTTCTCCTCTAGGACATCCCATTCCTGAGGTCACAGAGGCTGGAACAGCTTTTCCCAGACAGCACAGCCAGGCAGGTTTATTGGGATTATCACTGGGAAAACAGGTATTCCAGGAACACAAAAATGCTCCCTGTCACCTGCACCAGGAATTATGGATCCACTGCCTGGTGGAATTACAGTGATCCACGAAGGGGGAATTCACATGTGAGGGGCAAAAGTAAAAGGTCACAGACGGAGAAAAGGATTTCCCAGGATGAAGGAGAGAAAAGTCCAGACCCAAAACCTGTTTTAATGGATATCCACAACTGCCTTTATATCCACAGCTGCCTTTGCATTCACAACTGCATTTACTTCCACAATTGCATTTTTCCACAGCTGCATTTCCATCCACAGCTGCATTTCCATCCACAGCTGCATTTCCATCCACAGCTGCACTTCCATCCACAGCTGCACTTCCATCCACAGCTGCACTTCCATCCACAGCTGCACTTCCATCCACAGCTGCATTTTTTCACAGTTGCATTTACTTCCACAGCTGCATTTATTTCCACAGTTCCATTTTTCCACAGCTCCATTTACATCCACAATTGCACTTACATCCACAACATCCACAACCGCATTTTTTCACAGCTGCCTTTACCTCCACAGCTGAATTTTTTCACAACTGCATTTCCATCCACAGCTGCATTTCCATCCACAGCTGCATTTCCATCCACATGGAATTCCCAGAGAAGCTGTGGCTGCCCCTGGATCCCTGGAAGTGTCCCAGGCCAGGTTGGAGCAACCTGGGCTGGTGGAAGGTGTCCCTGCCCATGGCAGGGGGTGGCACTGGATGAGTTTTAAGGTCCCTTCCCACCCAAACCATTCCATCACTCTGTGAATATCCACATTAATGTGGTACATTCCAATCTGGGTTTTGTCCAGACCCAAAGAGAAACGTAAGGAACTGTGACTAAGATGATAAAATCAATAGGAATGGAGGAAGAAGATGGGTATAAACTCGTGTTTAAGCAGCAGAACAGAGGCCAGCAGGTACAGCAAAGCCCCAGCCCAGGAAAAGTCAGTAAACATCAATTTGTTAGACATTTTATAAGTAATTATCCCCTATCCCTTTCCATTTGTCTCTGATAACATCACATCCACACGGGAAAGTCCCTTTAACTGCACAGTTGGGGTGAAATCTTGTAATAGTACAACATTTAATCTATAATTCCTCAGTCTTCCCTCTTATCTTCAGAGAATAATTAAAGAACATTTAGCAGATACCTTTGTAAAGGGCTACTGAAAACCTTTTAAAACTGTATTTGGAGATTATTTGACTGTAAAGAAATCCTATAAGTAGCAGTGAAATATAAAAGCAGTTTGAATATATGAGACCAGAGTACAAGCCTGAACACTGCCTTTACATCCACAGCTGCATTTACATCCACATTTTATGCTCTGAAAAGGGTCAAAAACCACCCACACTTGAGAGACTGAAGTAACAGAATCATGGAATCACTGAGGTTGGAAAAGACCTCCAAGGTCATCAAGGCCACCCTGAGCCCAATCCCCTCCTTGTCCCCAGCCCAGAGCACTGAGAGCCACGTCCAGGCCTTCCCTGGACACCTCCAGGGGTGGGGAATCCACCAAAACAGATCCTTAAGGAAAAATAATCACTTCCTGAGGTCAAATACTTCCCACACAAGCAGGATTCTCCTGCTGGTCCTGAGTTAATTTGTGTTTTCCCAAGCAAAGCCCGAGGTCCAAGTGGCAGCTCCCACCAGCAAAAGGAAATAATCCCTCCTTTCCAAGGGATCTCCTGAGGGAGCAGCTGGAGGGAAGCAAAGAGGCAACAGCACATTCTGCTTCAGGATTTCATTTTTAATCCTCATTCCAAAGAGGAATATCCAAGAAATAACACAATGGCAGGAATCTGCACTGTGTGTACCAGGGTACAGGTATTTAATGAAGCTGTTGCAAGCAAGAAGTAAAGACTTAGTAAATTAGTATAATCATCTCTGAGGGCTTCCATGTAATTAAACCCAAAGGAAGGAAACTCAATAAGCTTTTTTTTTCCCGAAATCCAACACCTCAAAAGTTCAGTTTTGCTGCTAAATACATAAAAGAGGGGATAAAAGACAAAAATAAAGCTGAACAAACCACAACCACTCCCCCACACAGTGCCAGGGAATTAAACAGTGGGAGCAGCAGCTCCTGTTTGGATCTCTCTGACTGTGAAATATGAACAATGTTTGGTTTTGAACTCCTCAAAGTTTAAATATCCAGGTTAGTTCTCCTTTATTCTGCCCCCCCCCCAGCCCACTAAAATATCCCAGTAAAAATATCACACAATAGAACCCAGGAGAACAAAGGAAAAAAAGAAGATTTCTAGAGACACAGGGAAGAGAACTCCCAAGATGATTAACTCCAACAATCTGATCTTCCCAAAAGATCAGAAACACTCTATAATTTCTTCCAAACGCTTCAGCTCTTTTCTCCTTCCTAAAAAATCAGAGCTACAGGGCCGGATTAATTCAATATAAACCTGTGTTTCAGTTTCCTAATCCAGCTGAAAATGCAGCTGCAGAATTAGGAGCCCTGGAAAAATGGGCAGTGGAGTTCAGGACCGATTTTTCCAACATCAGGGAGTTTTTACCCCAAATTAAGGTGACCAAGTAACAGATTTCACCTTGACAATTCAGGACTTATTTTTCCCTATTTTGCCAAGAACATTCCCAGTTCTGAGAGCACTTCCCAGAGCATTTATCACTTCCCCTGGCACAGCTTTATGTGTTTATTTTCTAGGTCTCATTATTCACTATTCACGGGATTCATCAGTGAAAATTCTTCATGGGAACAAGGAAAAAAAACCCACCAAAACCTGGAATGTCTTTCCCAGTTCATGCCAAGACCAAAAACCCTTCTGAGGTCACATTACAAACCAAGTCCAGCACCCCTTTACCTCCTACAATCCTCACCCTCTCAAAGATGGTAATTAAATGGGTTTGAAATCAATTTTCAATATTCTCAATATTCTCCTAACATTGTATTTCAAGTGGTTTCATGGAATCATTAAAGGTTGGAAAAGCCCAACCATTAACTGACAGATCCACCACTAAACCACGGCCCCAAGTGCCACATCCACGTGTTTTCAGAACCCTTCCAGGGATGGTGATTCCACCCCTTCCCTGGGCAGCTGTACCAATGCCTGACAAACCTCCCAGGGAATAAATTATTCCTGATGTCCAATCCAAACCTCCCCGGCACAACTTGGGGCTGTTTCCTCTTGTCCTGTCTCCTGTTCCCTGGGAGAAGAAACTCTGGTTTTCATTTGGCCATTAGTTTATGTTCAAACTGCACGTGGTGATCATTCAGAAACTATATATCATTTACCACAAATAATACTTAATTCCAGCTTTCCAGGCTTTCTCCCTGGCCTGGGAAGCCTCTGGAAGCAGGAGCAGGGAAGGTGAGAGCTCCTCCATGGCCTGTCCCCAGTGCAGTGTGAGCCCTGTGCCACTTGGAGTCACCAGCCCACAGCTGAGGGCAAGGAATGAAGGAACACGGAAAAACAGGAACCCATTTCCCTCTTAAAACATGGAATTGGCCACCCCGTCCCTGAAGATTAAAGATATTATTTAGCCAGAACACAGGGAATGTAGGTCAGGCTGTCTCATCCCAACCTGCTCATTTCATGGAGCAATCATCAGCTTGGAATGGAAAACCAAGGAAAAGCAAACCCACTGCGGTGTAAAAGTCCTTCAGAGGCCACACACAAACCCAGAACTCCCACAAAAATGCAACTGGATTTCATAATAACCCGATAATTTCATTTATTTCCAGCTTTATAGCCCATATCAACCCTGCCTGGTGTGTCAGAACAGAAAGTTAAAAAAAAAAACAAACCAAGTCTTATTCAAGTACAGAATGAGTTTTACATCTCTTTTTTTTTTTTTTTGGCCAGAAGCCCAGTAAAACAAATTGGATGAAAATCATCAGCATTTAAGTCCAGCTACTGAAATGAGTAACAAAATCCTCTTGTCTGCAAACAGTTCAGCACCAGAAGTTCATCGGGGAAAATACAAGAAAAGATTTCAAAAACATCAGTCAGAGAAACGAAACAAGGATTTGCTGCACTCAGGGCAGAGAAACACTAATTATTTTGGGATTATTTTGGGATCAGACTCAGCCAGCATGGGGTGAGGAGGGGCAGGTCCTGTCTGACCAACCTGAGTTCCTTTTATGACACAGTGACCTGCCTGGTGGAGGAGGGGAAGGCTGTGGGTGTGTCTGTCTGGAATTCAGCAAAGCCTTGGACAACGTCCCCCATGGAACATCCCTGGAAAAGGTTTGGCCAGGGGCACTCCCTGCTGGGTTAGGAACTGGCTGATGGCTGGGCCTGGAGATTGGTGGGATACAGAGCTGCATCCAGGTGGATCCATCACCAGTGGTGTCCCCAGGGATCAGTGCTGGGCCCAGTCCTGTTTAATGTCTTTATTGATGATTTAGATGAGGGGATTGAGTGAACCATCAGCAAATTCACAGATGACACTAAGCTGAGGGGAGTGTTGATCTGCTGGAAGGCAGGAGGGCTCTGCAGAGGGACCTGGACAGGCTGGATCCATGGGCTGATTCCAATGGGATGAGGTTCAACCAGGCCAAGGGCCG
>NW_016690336.1:48101-50376 GCF_001604755.1 Lepidothrix coronata | reverse complement strand
GTTTTTTTCAGTAAAAAAAAATCAGTATTTTCCAGACCCAAACCATTCCCTCCTGGCACAAAGGCACCTCCAACCAGCAGATCAGGTAAATTCTGACCTGGTTTATTTGGTCCAAAGTTATTGGGCTTGTGAATCCATGAGAGATCAGATCTCAAATGCTGATTAATAACACAATAAACTGCCAGAGATGTGCTGAAAACATTCCAAGGAAGGGTGAAGCTGGATTTTTATATCCACTGACACTGGTCGGCGAGTACAACATTCTGATTTTCTGATATATTTAAGTTTCCACTGCTGAGTTTGTAACATCAACAGATTTATGGAGTGGCCCAAAAATAAGTAGGAATTAGGCAATGCTGACCTGCAGCAAGGCTGCCTGGTTTTCCAAGGAAAGAAAGGTGGACAGAATTCCCTGTTCACAGCCAGGGAACACAAAGCTGATCACTGTAATGCACATTAATGCCCAAAGTACAAGTTTTATTCATGTAATCAGAGTAACTGAGGTTTCCAGGCACCTCTGGAGGCCACCTGGGCCAAGCTCCTGCTGGAAGCAGGACTAATTCCAAGGTGGATCGGGGTGTTGAGGATCATCCCTTCAATTTGTGGCCACTTCAAAGGATTCAGGTTCAACTTTAGTGATTCTGTGATTCTGTTAAATGGGATATTAAGGAGAAATTCCTGCCTGGGAGGGTAGGGAGGCCCTGGCACAGGTTGGGCAGAGAAGCTGTGGCTGCCCCTGGATCCCTGGGAGTGTCCAAGGCCAGGATGGAGCGACCTGGGTTAGTGGGAGGTGTCCCTGCCTGTGGGTCCTGGCCCAGCACTTCCCCACCCTCATTAAAAGGTGATATCCTTGTCTCCACTTGGAATTCCTGCTGTTGTCCCCCCTCCCCACTGCTGCTCAGCCCATCACTGCTCACACCAAGAGCCTTCCTCTGCCTCCTCCAACCCCTGTTCCAGCAGGGAAGCACCACTGCCTCCTCCTCACCTTCATCCTCCTCCTCGCCTTCCTCCTCCTTCTCACCTTCCTCCTCCCCTTTATCGCCTTCCTCCTCCTCCCCTTCACCACCTTCCTCTTCCTCCTCGCCTTCCTCCTCCTCCTCCTCCTCGCCTTCCTCCTCCTCCCCTTCACCACCTTCCTCCTCCTCCCCTTCACCACCTTCCTCCTCCTTCTCCTCCTCACCTTCTTCCTCCTCCTCCTACCTTCCTCCTCCTCCTCCTCCCCTTCCTCTTCCTCCTCCCCTTCCTCCCCCTCCCCTTCACCGCCTTCCTCCTCCTCCCCTTCACCGCCTTCCTCCTCCTCCTCCTCACCTTCCTCCTCCTTCTCCTCCTCACCTTCCTCCTCCTTCTCCTCCTCCTCCTCACCTTCCTCCTCTTTCTTCTCCTCACCTTCTTCCTCCTTCTCCTCCTCCTCACCTTCCTCCTCCTCCTCTTTCTTCTCCTTGCCTTCCTCCTCCTCCCCTTCACCACCTTCCTCCTCCTCCTCCTCCTCCCCAGCCCACCCCCCCTCCTGCCCCACAGTCCCTGCCTGTCCTGGTGGTCTCCACCAGCCCCTTTGCTGGCCCCTCCCTTGTCCTGGCAGCCCAAACCCAGGGCAGAGGATCCAGCTGTGGCCAAGGAGGGAAGGAATCTTTCCCCTCCAGCTGCCAGCCTTGCTCTCATGAACTCAGCCTGGCTGCTGCAGGGAGGGCACTGCCAACTCCCCCTGCCCCTGCTGCCCACCAGCACCTCAGGCTCTGCTCCCAGGGGCCACCAGACCCCACTGACCTGCAGGGATTTCATCCCTCAGGGAGAAAAAACTCCGCTTTTTCCACAGCCAAAGCTCAGGAGATCCCTCTGGGAACATTAATCCCGCTGCCAAGGTCCCCGTGGATGGCAGCCTGTGCCCCAGGGGTGAGGAGGAACTTCCAAAGGAACTTGTGGCTCAGCCCATTTCTTTGCAATTCAAGCTCTTTCTGTTAATTCCCAACTACTTATTTTGGGTGTCGAAGAACAGGCACCTCCAAAAATCACCCAGCTCCCTTTCCTCTCCTGGGAAAGGGAGCCTTGATCAAGCCTCATCTCCTATTAGAACAGTTCAGGCCACCTCAGCAACCCAAAAGTCAATCACCAAAGCCAGTAACTCTCCCCCAAGAATCACCTTTGGTGTCCAAATCCCACCTCCAATATGAACATTTTAGAGTGCCCCTGAATGATTTTATACAATGAGAAGCTCAACTATTTCTTCACATCCTCAGCTTTGGAACACTGAGAAACCTCTGGGTACCCCTTGATTTTT
>NW_016690336.1:43837-47338 GCF_001604755.1 Lepidothrix coronata | reverse complement strand
ATTTTATACAATGAGAAGCTCAACTATTTCTTCACATCCTCAGCTTTGGAACACTGAGAAAGCTCTGGGTACCCCTTGATTTTTAATTTATAATTATTTAAAATCATACCATTTGTATCACACAAATTATAGTTAAGAAAATGTACATTCTTTTATCTTTTCTACATTAAATCACCACTGGAATTTTCCACATTAAAATCTTTGCAATTCAAGCTCTTTCTATTAATTCTCAACTAATTATTTTGGGTGTCAAAGAACAGGGACCCCCAAAGATCACCTGGTCCAAGCTCTCCTAGGAAAGGGAGCCTTGATCAAGCCTCATTTCCAATTAGAACAAGTAAAATTTCCAAGGAGTAATGAACATTCTGGAATGAAGCCACCAATTTGCAGCATTTAAGAATGAAAACCAAAAGCTCGATCCTCCTGGATCTGATTTGTAATATTTATGTTTAGCTCAGTGCAAAAGTCAAAAACTTGGATTAAATCATCTTCATAATCGAAAATAAACTGAAAGAGGGAACGGGCAAAATGTTTTCACTAATAAAACTGGAATATATAAACAGGCAGAAGATTCTTTTGGGTTACTCTGCTCCTGCCCCAGAGGAGCAGTCAGGGAGGAACAAGCTTGGCTCAGCTCCCACCTGGAATTCCCAGAGCCAAGCTCAGGTTGTCAGAGCAGCACTTAAAGCCCAGAGCAAAACAAACCCAGAGGAGGAAGCAACAGCCTCCAAAAAAAACCCCACACAACAGAACCTGACACCCAAAAAGGAGCAAAACCACCCGATTTGTGATGGATAAAACAAGCAGCAGGAGGTAAATCCACTGGTTTATAACATCACACACAGCTTAGAATCATGAAGTTGGAATTTGTCTGTAAAGCAGCACTTAAAGGAACTTCATTTCTATCTAAATATATAGAAGAATAAGTATTAGAGCAAGAACCATCCCTGCTGTCCTGGGGCAAATTATCCTTCCTGAAAACACACAGGGCAAGTCCTTCTGCACCCAATTCCCACGATCCTTAAAGTCAGACTTGCCTTTAACACACCAGATTTATTCCCACGGCCTTTTCCTACTTTTTGTTTTAGTCTTTGTTATTTTCCCTGGTAGGACTGAACCTCTCCCAGTCCCTGGCTCTTCCCAGGAAGGTTTCCAAGAGCTGATGTGGCACCTACCCCTGGTCACCACGTGGCTGTGGCACCTCTGGAGTTCCTTGAGAGCTCTGGGCTGAAAGCTCTGAGAGGCTCATTTGCATTTTGGGTTGTCCTCTCGCACCTTCCCTGGCGCAGAACGACGGATGTGACACCCACAAACACCCCCAGCCCCAAGTGTCCCACCCGGGCTGTTCAAGGACACAAAAGGTACCTCCCAACATTTTGCAACACTCAGAAACCTGGGCAGGTTCCCCAAGCCCTTCACACCTCTGGGAACCACCCTGGGAACAGCAGGACACAACTCCAGAGAAGTGCAACTCCACGGGAAGGATCTTCCCAATGCTCTCACCAGAGGGAAGTGCAGGAAAACACTGATTCCAGAGCACAGGGGGTGGCAGGATGTGATGGGACACGAGCTCCAGAGATCTCTTCCCTGCCTCCAGCACTGATATGAACACAGCAAAGTGCACAGGGCTGGGTGTGAGCCTTTCCAGGGAATGAGAGGCTCCAAGGGGCCACTCCAGCTCAGCCTGGAGAAGGAAAAGCTTCAGGGAGAGACCTCCAGCACCTTCCACTGCTCCAGGACCTTCCAGTACTTAAAGGGCGCTTATGAAAAATGGGGAGCAGCAACTTTTCACACAGGACAAGGGGAAACACAGTTAAATTTAAAGTGGAGAGGTTCAGATTAGATGTTAAGAAGAAATTCTTCCCTGGGAGAGTGGTGAGGGACTGGAATGGAATTCCCAAAGAAGCTGTGGCTGTCTCACCCCTGGAAGTGTCCAAGACCAGGTTGGAGCAACCTGGGCTAGTGGAAGGTGTCCCTGCCCACGGCAGGGGGTGGCACTGGATGGGTTTAAGGTCTCTCAGACACAAACTATTCCATGATTCCAGCCCCTCTGTCCCTGCATTCCCAGAAGGGTCAGTGACCCAGCCAGCAACACCCACCCCTCCCCAGGGCACAACAAGGCACAAAGAGAACAGAATAACTGCTAATTTAAAGTTATTAAATCGTAACTAGGGTAATAACAGAACACAAACGCCCTTTTCCCAGGAGGGGAGGAGGGTCCACCCTTCTCCCAGGGAAGAGCGCAGGGCATGGAAGGACCAGCCCGGTCAGAGCCCCCCTGGAGCAGGAGGGGAAGGGCGGGCTCAGCTCAGTCGCGTCCCCCCTTGCTCTGGGATGGAAGAACGACCTGCTAAAAGCCCCTTCATGGGGCAGAAGGTGCGTTCAGCCCACTTATCCCACCAGCATAAGGAGAAACACGAGTTGGAACCAGCCTGTCACACCCCCCACCGCCGCCCCCCAACTCGGGCCGGGCAGGAGCTGCTCCCGCCCCCAAGAAGCCGTACTCACCGGGACCCGCTCCTGCTCTTCTTCTTCTTCTTCCTCCTGCTCCTCCTCGTCCTGTCCCGGCCCCATGGGCGGGTCGGTCCCGGTATTCCCGGTCCCGGGGTCCCCCCAGCGCGGCCGCGCCGGAGCCTCCCCGTCGCCAAGGACTCGCGCCCGCCGCGCGCCAGCGCGCGCGCGCGCGCACCGCCCCTTCGCCGCGCCGCGATTGGCCGATGGAAGAGAGGGGGCGGGGCGCGGGGGCGGCCTCCGGCGCGCTGATTGGTGGCGAGAGGGAAAGGGGGCGGGGGAAAAGGGGGAGATGGGCGGGGCCGGCCGGGCGGGTGAGGGAGGGCGCGCGCGCGGGTGGTGGTTTTGGCGGGCGGGGAGGGGGGAAATGCCCGGATGGAGCGGGGGGGGGAGCGGGTCCATCCCGCCCTAAGGGCGGTGTGGGAGCGTAATTAGGGAATCGTGGAGTGGTTCGCCTTGGGAGGGAGCTTAAGGATCATCCAGTTCCACCCCCTGCCATGGGCAGGGACACCTTCCACTAGCCCAGTGCTCCAACCTGGCCTCGGACACTTCCAGGGATCCAGGGGCAGCCACAGCTTCTCTGGGAAATCCATTCCAGACCCTCACCACCCTCGCAGGGAGGAATTTCTTCCCAATATCCCGTTTAACAGAACCATGGGATCATTTAGGTTGGAAAAGACCTCTGAGGTCATCGAGTCCAGCCTTTGACCCAACACCACCTTGTCACCCAGCGCCAGATCACCCAGTCACCAAGTGCCACATCCAGTCGTCCCTTGGACACCTCCAGGGCTGAGGATTCCACCATCTCCCTGGGCAGCCCCTTCCAATGTCGAATCACCCTTTCTGTGAAGAAATTCTTCTTCATGTCCAACCTAAACCTCCCCTGGTGTAGCTTAAGACCTCTGTCCTCTTGTCCTATCCCTGCCCTCTGGCACTGGGAAGCCATTCCCTGTGTCCTGTCCCTCCAGGCCTTGTCCCAAGTCCCTCTCC
>NW_016690336.1:37071-43588 GCF_001604755.1 Lepidothrix coronata | reverse complement strand
AGCTCCGGGGCCTCCTCTGGACTCTCTCCAGCAGCTCCAAGTCCTTGTGCTGTTGCTCCCAGGGCTGGAGGCAGCTCTGCAGGGGGAGGTCTCAGCAGGTGCACACTGAGAGGAAATTCCTGTAAAATTAGTGGTTTTCCAAATGAGCTTGGTGGCCATGAGCTTGTCCTGTGACAGGGAACCATTTCCCTTCTCTTCTGTCCCAGCCCACTCACAGAGATCCCTGAATTCCCGAGCTCTGGGGCTTGGTGATGGACATCCTTTGAAATCTCGCAGCAGGCATTTTGAGACAGTGCTGTTGTTACCAGGGAATGAAAACGATTTTCCGAGGAGGGAAATCCATTCAGTTCACTCCGAACCTGCAGCAGGAGAGATGGTCAGTGGTGGACTCTCAGGGACTGTTTTCCCACTCGGGCTGACAAAAGGAGAAGCCTGGAGTTTGAGGAGATGCTCTGCAGCCTGGGCAGGTGGAGAAGTTGAGATGAATCTCTGTATAAACACCTTTAGATCTGGGTGTCAGTGGGCTCCCTGCAATCCTCCATCGCTTCCTGATCCCAGCAATCCTCCGTTGCTTCCTGATCCCTGCAATCCTCCGTTGCTCCCCTTCAGGTGCCAGGAGGGAATGAGGAGCTCCACTTTCCCCTGGCACAGCCAGAACCTGGACTAGTGGAAGGTGTCCCTGTCCATGGTTGGAACAAAATGAGTGTTGAGGTCCCTTCCAACCCAAATCATTCCATGACAACACTCTCCCTGAGGCATTCCCTACAAGCCCTGCTTAACATTCCACGTTTCAGCTGGTTGCCAGCAAGGGCAAGGCAGGAATTTCCCCTTAAAATCCCGATTTTTTATTTATTTACTTATTTCATTTGCTTCCTCTAAAGCTCCAGGAGGAGGTGACAGCTGAAGCTGGAGCAGCAGAAGATGCAGCTCACTGATCTGACACGGCACTGACAGTCCTTCCCTCATGGATCAAGAACTGTGGAGGAGGGAGAGGAATCTCCAGGGTCATCGACTGCAGCTCCACGAGCCATGTTTTACAGACAGAACCTCGTTTAATCTTTCAGAAAGTTATTGAGCTCCATCTCAAAGGCAATTAAAGCCTTTCTGGTGTGGGTATTAGCAATATATCCAGCTGTCCATATGGATATACCTCCAGACTGCCCGGTGATATCAGACAATAAATAACTGCACCGGTTTTTATTCTCTACTAATAGCTAAGCTGAATTAGAGTGAAAAATAAAGGTGCCTCCATCACATTTCCTGGCTCCTGAGTTATTTATTCTGCTCGGAGCGTTCCTCTGCCATGTAACATCTCCCAAAAGGCAGAGCCTGCGTTGGTTCCGTGGTGATTTGGGTGTTATTTTTCAGCACTCGATGAATGCGAGCGCTCGAGGACGTCAAGGCAAACATTCCTTAAAATAATTAAACTGCTGACAGGGAAAATGCAGCTTGATATCCAAACCCATCTCCTGTTACAAATGCAATTAAATTTGTCGGGCTCAGCCTTCCCCGGTCCTTGTTTAACCACATCCCTAAAAATCGGCGCCCGGTGATTTATGAGCGAGGCTCAAGAAAACAACACGTCACGAGGTGAGGGGATGAGGTGCTGGGTGAGGAAAAGGCAGGAATAAAAGAGTAAATCCCACTGCAAGCAGCAGCAATTCCATGCTTGCTTTCCCTGGAAGCACAAGGAGCAGCCTGCCTGATTTCAGTGCCGTTCTCCACTAATCCAAGGGGAGAGCGGGAGCTCTAATAACGGATCCAAATGTCATCGGTGAGGAAAAACTTGCCATTTGCTTTTCTCGGCTGCAAAGTGACTGAAGGGCTCCTCTTGTCACACAATCCCGAAATTCTCTGTCATTCCCTTTATTTTTAGCCGAGCAATTGGCAGGCAGGGAGGGGAGGAGGGCGGCTTTGCTGCCTGTTTACCGCTTACACATCGCACAGGAAGCCGTTCACGTTCCTTATTAATTTTCTAACAATATCCAGAGACTTACTCAGGCGGAGGTTTAATGTGCTAAAAGCCTCTCCAATAAAATGTCACTCGAAATGAGGAATTGGAGAGGAATTTTTTAAAAGGCCATTGCTTGGGGGTGGGATTTTTGGAGAGAGATGGACCTGCCTGGTTCAGCTTCCCCCGAAATTCTGTGAACCCCGAGGGCTTTTAAAGGTGAACTTTAAGGTATTAAGATATAGGACTGATTAATGTGCTAATTGCAGAGGAGAATGTAAAGTACAGGTGTTCCTGGTGACTGCAGAGATCTTGGAAAAAATGAATATTTAAACATCAGGTCGTGGCTGGTGCCAATGACGTGTTAATTGCCAAGTTTTCGACGTGGGAATTCTTTCTATCTTGGATCCACGTGACAGAGGACTCTGAATGTGAGCTCAGTGGAAGTGATTAATAACAGAGATAGCCAGAACTGTGACTGTTACAACCTCTTAATTAATAATCTGTGTCCCTCCCCACACCTGATGGGACCAGGCAGCCTGAGAGGACAAACAGTGACAAGGTCATAAAATCCTGGAATGGTTTGGCTTTGGAAAACTATCCAGTTCCCACCCCCTGCCGTGGGCACAGACACCATCCACTGTCCCAGGTTGCTCCAAACCTCATCCAAAACCTGGCTTTGAACACTTCCAGGGATTGGGGCATCCACAACCTCTCTGGGCAACCTCTTCCAGATCTAATTGAGTTTCCAGGCTGTTGGATTTATATTCACTAAGGTGGCTGGAAACTCGTAATTCTTGGGATCTGATCCACAGGATTGTTCAGCTGTTCTGGAAAATAAACCTCAGCTGTTATAATGTTTGTGCCTTCCAGTGTCAGGCAACTCAAGGACACGGCCACCTGACTAAGCTTTTTCTTCCTGGTCTGTGATGGGAAAAAAACGATGTGATTTAATGGGAGAGATCCAGGTGATCTCTACAGAGTCTCAGTTTTTAAAAAAAGAGGGAAAAAAAAGCAAGGAAATGAAGATAAAATGTGTCAGTGGGCAGAGGGGTGGGCAGCAAGGAGAGAGAAAGTGCTGACACACCAGAAGAGTGATTAGGCAGGTGAGTCAATTAGTGAGGGACAGTGGGAGTGCTCTGCTAAAACAGGAGCTGAAAGGTGTATTATTAGTGCAAGGGAAGGAGTTCAGGCTGTGGCTGCAGGCCATGAAACCGGGAATTAGGATAACGAGGATAATAACGAGGTAGAGCTCCCCGAGAGCGGAGCGCAGGCACCGAGGAGTCGGAGCTGCTCGGGGAACACGGGAATAAATGTATGAATGGGGAGGCTGGGCCATGGTTTACTAGGATGGAAGGGATGGAACAGAACCAGGGTGGGAAGGAGGAAAAGCTGGGAACGGGTTTTTCTCCTTGCTGGCTGCCGTGGCACTGGCGATGTTCCACGACTGCTGGGATCCTGTCGGAGAAAACAGGAGGTTTATTAGCTGATTCTGGCTAAATCAGATTGAGGGATAAACAGATTCAGGGCTTAAAGGCTGTTTCTGATCAGAAAAGAGAAAATCAGGATTAAACCCGGAAAACAGTTTAATGGGATGAAGTGATCTGAGGAATTCTGGCTCAGCATCCCTCTGCCAAACCTCAGGCACCTGACTGGGATATTTAAATTGGAATGGTGGCTGCCTCACAGCCCATAGTGACAGATAGGAACATGGAATGGTTTGGGTTGGAAAAGACCTTAAAAATCACCCAGTCCCACCCCCTGCCATGGGCAGGGACACCTTCCACTAGCCCAGGTTGCTCCAAGCCCCGTCCAACCTGGCCTTGGACACTTCCAGGGATCCAGGGGCAGCCACAGCTTCTCTGCCCAACCTGGGCCAGGGCCTCCCCACCCTCAGGGTAAAAAATGACTCAGGAACCCCCTCCCTGAGGGGACACATTTCCTTCCAGTGACCCCAGAAGGAAAACCAAACACCTGCTTTAAGTACCCTGGAGGACGTCAAAAATCAGGTTTAATAGACCCAAGTTTTGGGAACCTGAACCTAGAGAAAACCTGGGATTTCTTCCTGTCCGTGGTGCTTTGGTTGTTTAAAATTTTATTCCATGCACAGTGATGAAAACCCTGCCTTGAAAAGCTCTGGATCTGGGTGGGAAACAACCTCAAGGAGGTTACTGGGAAAAAACAGGGAGCCCAAGAGAGGGATCAAGAGGACTTGTCACCAAATAAAGGTTTTTTCTTGGGGGTCAGGATGCAGCTTGGAGCGGGAAAGTGTCATTTGGGATGAGAAAAGGAACTCCAGTGCCTTCCTGGGTGATGCTGAGCCCTGATTTCAGGTGAAAGGAGAACATTTGGGACAGCCTCTCTCCAGTGACCAAAAGTGGGCTGATCCCTGCTCCGAAATGTGCCGGCTGGGACATCCCCGTGGACAGACAGGGCAGCTCCTGCCACCACCACAGGCACAGCTTCGGGGCTGGTGTCTTGACTCACATCTTATGCAATCCTTCTCCTCCCCGGGAAGCCAGAAAGAACCTATTAAATCTGCCCACACAGCGTCTCTAATGCCTGAGCTGAAAGTGGCAGGGAATTATGATGGATCTGTGGAGCCCTTCCCCGGGTTTTCGGGCGGATCGGGGGGGAAAAGTTCCTTCGGAAAAATGCGCGGCTCGTTATGGATCTTCCAGCTGTGATAATGTCTGAAGGTCTCTCTTTAATTAAAGCCGAGCTTTACGACTGAACATTTCTGGTAGGAGTCTGCAGGGAGTAGCCTTTGAATTGGTAAATCAGCTGCCTTGAATAAACCACTTGTCAGGCTTAAAACACTGCGTTCCTTGAGCTCTGTGCTAAGTTTAAAAACGGGAAAATGAGTGAATTTAGCGGTGATGAGAAATGACAAACCGGCAGTGCTGGAAAACTGGAGGTTTTCCTTCACCCTCAGGTGCAGAGCAGCTCCTGCAGAACATTTTCTGCCTGTGCCATCCCTTCAGCTGCTGCTGCTCTGACAGTGGCATTGTTTGTGCTCCATCACCCATTCATTCCTTGCTTCCCCGTGCTGCACAGGGTTCCAGAGACACATTCCCCTGATTGACTGGGAGGGTGGGGAGGCCCCTCTGCTCTGGAGCCAGGCTGGGAGAGCTGGGGGGGTTCCCCTGGAGAAGAGAAGGCTCCAGGGAGAGCTGAGAGCCCCTGGCAGGGCCTAAAGGGGCTCCAAGAGAGCTGGAGAGGGACTGGGGACAAGGCATGGAGGGACAGGACACAGGGAATGGCTTCAAACTGTAAAAGTGAAGATTTAAATGGGATATTGGGAAGGAATTCCTGGCTGTGAGGGTGGGGAGGCCTTGGCACAGGTTGCCAAGAGAAGCTGTGGTTGCCCCTGGATCCCTGGAAGTGTCCAAGGCCAGGCTGGACGGGGCTTGGAGCAACCTGGGCTAGTGGGAGATGTCCCTGCCCATGGCAGGGGTTAGAACTGGATGATCCTTAAGCTCCCTCCCAACTCGAACCATTCTATGATTTTAGAATTTTTTTGGTGGTTTTTAGGAACTTTCAGACCTTGTTGTGCCAGGACTGCCTGCTCCTTCAGGCTGATCTCCAAAAATCTGCAGCAGCATCAGGGCTCTGAGGCTGTGCCTGTGGAAGCCCAGGCACTTGGGTTATGCCTGAAATGTTGAGAAATCTTAAGTTTTCAGCATCTTCTTCAACTGAAGACTCACAACTCTGCCCATCACACCAGTGCCCTCATGCCTTGGCATTCAGGGCATCTGAACTGTAGGTCAAGTTGAGCTGACAGGTGGCTTAAACCTGAATTTCCATCTTTACACTGAGTTTCCTACGTGTGCATTGTGTGTTTAAACCTTCTACAATGCAGGATGGGATCCAGTTGCCTAAAATTAGCAGGTGATTTAGTCTGAGGCACTTCCAATTCTTCCTGAAGTTGATGTGGGGGGAAAGTCCCTCATTCTCCTGCCATAGCAACTTTCAGTGATTCCTCAGGCATTAAACTCCTGAAATGTGGGAATCTACTGCAGGGTCAGTTGAATCACTCCTCCAATTCACTGGGATCAGCTCTTGTTTCCCACCCAGAGACATCCAGAGGCACCTGAGATGCAGCAGAGTGCCCAAGGCATCCATCCAGAGCCAGTAAATCCAACACCAGACCTATGGGAGACCTGTGCCCTTGTGGAAATGGAGATGTGATACCTCTGGCATCTCAAGTAGCACCTGGTGCCTCTGTGTGGGCAACAGAGCTGAGCCTCAGACTTTAATTGACCCTAAAGGGAGCTCAGACACCTCATTCAGATGCAGGTCAGGTGTTCCCATGTTCACCTGCTCCTGTTTCAGGAGCTCCAGCCTTGTAACTTCTTTTTGCGCTCTTGAGAGGAGCCAAATACTCCATATTTGCAACGTGTTTTCCCTGACTGTGATTTTTGAAACAACCTGCTCTCTTTCCTCGTTGACCATAAACCCACAGTCAGTGTTTCCATGATGTCCAGATGACCAGGATTAATCATAGAATCACAGAATCAGCTGGGTTGGAAGGGACCTCCAAGATCATCAAGTCCAACCCTTGAT
>NW_016690336.1:30245-36161 GCF_001604755.1 Lepidothrix coronata | reverse complement strand
ACAGCACAGACCAACCTGAGCCCTGAGGTGTGAACTCCCTTTGTAATCTGTGGGGGAAAATCCGACTCTTTGAGGACATGAGTCAGCTGATCTCTTTTAGGTCTCTATTTTAGGAGGAGATGAAGCAAGTCCTCAAATCTTCTGTTATTCTATGTCAGCTATAAAGGTGACTTACTCAAATGGAGGTATCTGAGCTCTGAAAGTCTATCTTTGGTCTGATGAATCGCAGCAATGAAGGGAAAGGGTGACTTCATCCTTTATAAATTCCTTCTTTGGATGGATTCACTCAGTCTCAACTTCTGCTACCTGCCTAATACACTGTTCACTCCTTGAGGTTCCCTGTCTTCTTTGCTCTGACTCTTTCCAGGGAGAGGATCTTGCCTAATATTCCCAAGAATTCATGGTCAGCATGTGCTGTGGCCCTTCCCTGCTTCCTGAGCTTCCCTGCCCTCCACCTGCCTTTCATTCTTCTCCTCTGTGCTCACCAGTGTAGGATTTTCTTGATCATCTCCACACTTACCCCAAATATCTCACTCTGTCTCCTTTGCAGTCACTTTTATCCCTTTCCCTGCTCTGCCCTCACACCCTCATCCTGCTCATTTCTCCTCATAATCCACTTTAGGTTCTCTCATGTCCCAAAACCTCCACTCTGAAAGCCATTTGATACCTCCATTCCTGCCCAGCCTTGACTCTCTCTCCAGCTCTAAGGTCACTGAACACATTGAACAATTCCCTCTTTAAGGTTGGAAGGGACTTGCTGGATCCAACTGGATCAGGTTGCTCAGGACTTTGTCCAGTGAAATTCTGAATATCTCCGAGGATGGACATACCAAGCCTATCTTGGATTCTTCCAGTGTCCATCCCTTTCAATACCCAAGAAATGGTCATTCCAGAGTCCCTCATGAAAGTTAAATGAACAAAATGTTAATAAATTAAATCTCAAAACCAATGGTTCATCTTCCCTGACCTATCAAGCACTTCCAGAACTTACACTGATCTTGAAGTCTTGTTTTTCTGTGGAATCTTCCTATTTCTCCAGTGGCTCCTTCAATGTGGAGTTTGGAGGATATTTCTCTCTCCTTTGTGAGGTGGATGAGAGGCTGGAGATGCCCTGGTCCAGACCCTCACGTGCCCTGGGCTGATCCCACAGCGTGGGCAGCAGGGCAGGGGGGGATTCTGCTGAGACCCCCCTGCAGAGCTGCCTCCAGCCCTGGGAACAACAGCACAGGGATGTGGAGCTGCTGGAGAGAGTCCAGAGGAGGCCCCGGAGCTGCTGCCAGGGCTGGAGCCCCTCTGCTCTGGAGCCAGGCTGGGAGAGCTGGGGTTGTTCCCCTGGAGAAGAGAAGGCTCCAGGGAGAGCTGAGAGCCCCTGGCAGGGCCTGAAGGGGCTCCAGGAGAGCTGGAGAGGGACTTGGGACAAGGGATGGAAGGATAGGACAAGAGGAAATGAATTAAGGGGAGATTTGGGTGGGCTATTGGGAAGGAATTGTTGTCTGTGAGGGTGTTGAGGCCCTGGCACAGGTTGCCCAGAGAAGCTGTGACTGCCCCTGGATCCCTGGAAGTGTCCAAGGCTGGGTTGGACAGGACTTGGAGCAACCTGGTCTAGTGGAAGGTGTCCCTGCCCATGGCAGGGGGTTGGTACAAGATGATCTTTAATGTCCCTTCCAACCCAAACCATTCCATGATTCCACATCCCAGGACATGCTCCCTGCCGGCAGCGCCAGCCCCCGTCCCTCGGTGCTGGAGTGCAAACCATCACCTTCACACCCTTTCCCAGGCCATTCCCTGCTTTTTGCTGTGATTCCTGCAGAAAACTGCCCAGCAGCCTCCTGGGGGGCTGAGCTGCCTTCCCGTCACGCCGGCTGACATTGGATCATTGTTTTCTTGCCTTCCTCCATCTGTCTGATTCCATCTGTTCTTTCTTCCCGGCTCCTCGGACCTCTGCGAGACACAGACTGTCCTTTTTATTCCTGTGTCCTTTTCATTCCTGTGCCCTGGTGTGTGAGCAGGGCTAAAAGACACTTTAGTGATAAATATTCCATAAAATAAACTGGGTTTTTATGTAGTTTATGTACAAATAACAGTTCTTTTTATTGAATTCACAGAAATGTTGCCCGGCCTTCGTCTCTCACGAGAAAGAAGAGAAACCTTGAATTTGTACAAGACTTGACCTCCCCAAATCCTCCTTGGGGGGAAACAAGTACCTACCTCAGTTTTGACCATCTGATCATCCCTAAATTACTGTAGTTACAATTATAAACCTCCAAAGTAAGACTACTAACATGCAACTGCAGCTCGTTTTCAGACTTGGCTGAGAAAAGGCTGTAACCAGACTGAGCAATTTTCATTTAGGCAAATTAAGGGTTTAAATTTAGCCTGGTAACTCAAATCCCACGAATCATAAACCATCGCCCCATGTTCACTGCACCATCATTTTCTTATTATTTCATGGTTTCTGACCAGTCAAAAACCATCATCCCAGTATTAGTCATGCACTGGAGGTCTGGGAACTTATAATACTTTACATTGTGTTTCTTTCTTATTTCATGGAAAAAGGTCTTTTTTTTTTTATTGCTTTACTATTAAAATACAGTACAGTCCTATTTTGGGATATAAAGCCTTAAAATTGGCTGGGTTTTTATACTCTGTAAAAATAAGAGACCTGCGTGAGAAACCATTTAAATGCTCATTCTTCAGTTTAATACCCAGCACCAGAAGCAGTAAAAGATTTTGCTCTTAATCATATTAATGAAGTTGATTATTTTAGGAATGCAGGCTGCCAAGCAGGTTCTCTATTTTAAACTGCAACAGCATCATAAATTAACACAGCAATTAAAAGAAAACGTGTGGCAAATAATAAACACAGGAAGGTGGGATGGTTTGGCAGAGGGAGAATGGTATCAAAGCAAGAGAGACCCAGGAAGGTATTTTATAGGATCCCAGTTGTCCCAGTTGGTCATTCCTGGTGCAGGCAAGAAGGAAATGGGACTTCCTTGCACTAAAATTAGAATTGTGTTATCAGGTGATGTTTTATACATGGGCTCCTTTTTTTTTTTTTTTAGTCTGGAAGGGGTAATGACTTTAAACTAAAGTGGGAAGGTTTAGATGGGATATTGGGAAGGAATTCCTGGCTGGNACCTGCTCCAGCCCCTCCATGTCCTTCCTGAGCTGAGGGCCCAGAACTGGACACAGCACTCCAGGGGTGGCCTCACCAGTGCTGAGTCCAGGGCAGGAATCACTTCCCTGGCCCTGTTGGCCACCCTGTTGTTGAGCCAGGCCAGGATCCATTGGCCTTTTTGGCCACCTGGGCACACTCTGGCTCCTGTTCAGCTCCCTGTCCATCCCCACTCCCAGCTCCCTTCCTGCCTGGCTGCTCTCCAGCCCCTCTGGCCCAGCCTGTAGCACTGCCGGGGGTTGTTGTGGCCAAAGGGCAGGACCCAGCACTTGGCCTGGTTGAACCTCATCCCCTTGGAATCAGCCCATGGATCCAGCCTGGCCAGGTCCCTCTGCAGAGCCCTATATGCTGTAATTTCCTTCATTGCAATGAAGAAGAAACTTGCAGGATGTGATCTGTGCTGTCCTGGATGAGGACAGCTGTGCAGGATGAGATCTCAGCTGCAGTTGCAGCCAGTATTAAAATTTCCATCGACTTCAGCAGGATGAAGGTTCCACCCCAAGCCAATTTGCAAGACAGATGTGTTTGGGGTGCAGTGAAACTAAGGACAACACTAAATGACACGTCCCTGGCATGAAGCAGCTGGAAGGGACCCCCAACCACCTCCGAGGAGCCGAGGAACAACCATCTCCCCCCGTTACATCACTGCACGTGTGGTACATGTGTCTTAATTTGAAATGATGGCAAAAACTCTCGGGGGAAAAATAAATTCCACAGGGGCAAACAGAGACGCAAACATGACTTTTCCAATTAAAGTCTTCTGAATATTTTGTTCTTACTGGTTTCAGAACCTCCTAGGTACAGTCTGACGAACTCCTAGAAATCGTTTTATGCCCTGATAAAAACTCGGTTGGCTTTTCTCTTGGGTGTATATTCCTGTTTAAATTAGCTTAGTGCAAAGTTAGGATGAGAAAACACCAAGTATTTTCCATCATTAATAAATAGAATATGGAAAGTAACCACAACAGCCTTTTAAAAAAATAGAAAACAGGGAAAGAAATATATGGAGAGAATAACATTGGATAGAACTGGTAAAAATAAAAACTGAGAAGGTACTTGCTTCACTAAAAATAGGAACTATTTTTGATCAGAAAATTGAGATTTCCTCACTTTAACCTGGCTTTTTGACTTGCTTTAATATCAGGTGTTAAATACTGCACCCTCCAAATGGCACTCAGTGTTTAACACCGCATTTCTTGTTGCATTTTCTGTATTTTTCTCATACAAAAAAATTCAGAAACAACCAAGAAAAAAACCAGAAAGCAATACAGGCAGAAGTACCACCTTACCCAGTTGAAATATGAGCCACCAGAGAAAGAAAAATTAGATTTGCTAAAATTCAGTAAAAATGGCAGGTTCTGCAAAATAATTTGAATACCTGCTGAAGTCTTTGTCTTTTTCTTGTTATTATTGTCATTTCTTTCTATTCCTTGCTGGAATTGGGCTTTCATGTCTCGTGAGTTATGATAACTAAAGATATAGGATGTCCCAGATGTACAATGAAATGCATATTAGATTATTGGGATTATAAAAAATAGTATTTATGAAAGTTCATGGGAGAGATTTTCGAAGAAGGAACCTTCTGAAGTCTGGTCCAGGGAGTGAGCCCACTAATCCCACACCTGCTTGTAGGTTAAATACACATTGCTAAGAAATTTAAAGGGTTTAAAAAGCTGTTTGTCTTCACCAAGGCATTGTGAAGTTTGTGTGTTTATAATACAAAAGGATATTGGGAAGGCTTAAAAATTGGGTGGTGTGAAAATGGTGAGGAAATATTTACTGATTTATATCTTGTTTCAAGTACTTTTGGAAAGAGAAAGGGAGAAGAATGTGAGAACATAAATTCACAAACAGTTCTTCTGCTACAGAAAATGAAGGTTTTTTGAGGATTTTTTCTTTTTTTTCTCTGCTATTCAGCCATTCTGCTATAAACAGAAAACAGACCTGTGGGGAAGAGGGGTGGGATTGTGTGGGTTCTTTTAGAGAGGGGGCAAACACACTAATATTTTGATAGAAGTGCTGCCACTTCTTCCATATATCAATCTTTCTCTGGCACAGACCCGAGAAAAGAGTATTTCTTCCAAGCTGTTCCAAGGTATTCCCCAAAAAGAATAATGCCTGCACTAGGTTTCAGTTCATAAATAAATGAACTAATAGCACCTCATTTTGACCTGTTCACATCAAACAGGGAAAAAAAATAATTAGTAGGAATTACTACACGGTTCCAAGTCAAAGGGTTGAAAGTACAGGAGGCCTCTTGAAAACAATGGAGTCAAACAGGTTTCTACTTAAGGTCGTAATTCTGAGCTTTTCAGAGTCATATTAGCAAGAGCTTCTCTGTGATCACGCAAATTAAAACATCTTGTTTTTAAAGGAAAGTTCGTGTTGCCACATTACCTGAGACCCTACAAAAATACCATACCTGTAGGATGGAATGTATTGCCTAGGCAGGGATATGCTACATATGGAGAATCTCTCATTAGGAACCTTATATATCAAAACAGCTCCTTTATGTAATTGGGAAGAATTTATCCCAAATTTATAGAATCCCAGAATGGTTTGGGTTGGAAGGGACCTTAAAGATCATCTCATTCCACCCCCTGCCATGGGCAGGGACACCTTCCCCTGGCCCAGGTTGCTCCAAGCCCCGTCCAACCTGGCCTTGGACACTTCCAGGGATGGGGCAGCCACAGCTTCTCTGGGCAACCTGTGCCAGGGCCTCCCCACCCTCACAGGGGAGA
>NW_016690336.1:25623-28470 GCF_001604755.1 Lepidothrix coronata | reverse complement strand
GGAATCACTTCCCTGGACCTGTTGGCCACCCTGTTCCTGATCCAGGCCAGGATCCATTGGCCTTCTTGTCCCCCTGGGCACACTCTGGCTCCTGTTCAGCTCCCTGTCCATCCCCACTCCCAGCTCCCTTCCTGCCTGGCTGCTCTCCAGCCCCTCTGTCCCCAGCCTGGATGTGCCGGGGGTTGTTGTGGCCAAAGGGCAGGACCCGGCCCTTGGCCTGGTTGAACCTCATCCCGTTGGAATCAGCCCATGGATCCAGCCTGTCCAGGTCCCTCTGCAGAGCCCTCAAAGGTGAGATGTGGCAGGAAAAAAGAAAACAACCCTAATGCTGAATCCTTATTCCTTCTGCACAGCTGAGAGCAGGATTTCCAAGGATTCCTGAAGCAGACCTACCTCCCCTGCCTGAGATTCCGAGAGCTCCAGAATGAAGGGAATTTCGGTGTCAAAATTAGCAAAAAAGTTGGTCCACTGGCGTTCAAAAATCATTAAATCCTGCAAGAGAAACGTTCAGTATTCAACTTCCAGAGAAAGGGAGTCAAAGGTTGATATTTGGCTGGGCAGTACAGAAGACAAACTGCCCAATGAAACGAGAAATACAAGAAAACAAAGGTATTTTAAAAGATAAGGACTTTGCTGCTCTTTTTTGGTGTGGTTTTTTTTTGTGTGTTTGTTTGGGTTTGGATTTTTTTGGAAAGGGAAAAGGCAGGAGAAGGAGGAGAATCACAGCCCTGCACCACCTGCTTTTAACCCAAGGAATTACAGTGCTCTGAGAGAATTCAAACCCCAGATCTCATATTTTCCACAAAACTTCCCCTTGGAGAGATTTAAATTGCAATTTTAAATCAGTCTATGGTTCTGCAGTAATTTCTGTCTGACACTAAGGAAGCTCATGGACACAAAGTGAGGAACAGGGTGAGGAATTTGGGAAGCACAGTCATTTCTGTCCCTGCATTTGTAAAAACAACTGGGGAGTGAAAAAAGGAAATATCAGTAACACCTGACTAAAGCAGAATAAAAAAGGTCATTTGTTGCATTCAAATTAATTTTAAAAAACCAGAGGACCAATAAAAGGAAATGAGTGTGCAATGCTGATAAAGGAGCCTTTAAAATTTTCAATTTTAAAATGGTCTCAAGAATAATTTCAGTCCCTTGTCCCTTCCTGACTTGGAAGATGAGACACATCCTGGTTTCAGCAGGTGAACCAAAAAAAATTTATAAACACAGAGGAGCTTCAAATGCTCTTTGAGATCACCTGACTTCACCCTCCCTGAGAAAATTAATCATTTCTAAAGTCACCAACTTCTGGGAAATTAAAGTTGTATGAAAAGCCCATTCGTGAACTGATGTTTTCAGAAAATCTGAAGTCCTTTTAACAGCAACTTTTGGGTTTAAAACTTTAAAATAGGATAAATAAGCTTGTTTCAGGGTAGACTTAGGAGGTGTAGGAAAAGTCCCAAATATTTACCTCACTCTCACACAGGAAAGGGGAGGTGAAATATCAGAGAGTGATTACTCAGACTGAGAGCCCTGTAAGCTCTGTGATATTTTAATTTTCATTACAGCAGTTGATTAAACAACCAAATGGGTGTAAACTACCAATATTCTATTAATAAGGGATAATTACTGCTGAACTTGCTGCATTTTAAAAGCCTGATTTGCTGCCAAGCTGAAAACTGCTAAAAAATTAACACCAGAATAATATATCCTAGTACTCATCAAATATCTATATGAATAAATTATAAATCCTAGGCCTCATCCACTGCTTTCTCCTCCAGCCCTGAGCATGGCATTAACACCAGGAATCACTTCCCAGTGTTTGGATTTCCCAAAGCACCAGGGCAGCCACTGAGTGTCGCTGTTACCCACTTAAAGCAGTTACAAAGCATCCTGAAAAGTGCTTTTTTTTCCCCTGGAAGCATCAATCACAGAATGGCTCTGTGTTAAAGTGGATTTTTCTTCCTACTCCTTGTTGCAAAAGGAGGATTAACACACACAAACCCCCCGACTTCCTGTACTTTGGACATGAAGGTCACATGTTAGGAAGGTTTTTAGGAGAATTTCAGGCAAAATAAGAAATTCAAGGAATCCAAGGAAAGTTATTTCAGTGTTTTGCAGAGTTTGTGGTAGATTTGAGGGGAGGACAAGGAAAAGGAGGAAGAGGAGGAGATAAAGGAGGAAAAGGAGGAGGAAGAGGGGGAGAAAAAGGAGGAGGGAAAGGAGGAAAAGGAGGAGGAGGAAAGGGAGAAGGAAAAGGAAAAGAAGGAAAGAGAGAACAGAAAGGAGAAGGAGGAAAGGGAGAAGGAAAAGGAGAAGGAGAAAAAGGAGAAGGAGAAGGAAAAAGAGAAGGAGGAAAGGGAGGAGGAGAAGGAGAAGGAGGAAAAGGAGAATGAAAAGGAGAAGGAGGAAAAGGAGAAGGAGGAAAGGGAGAAGGAAAAGGAGAAGGAAGAGAGGGAGAAGGAGGAAAAGGAGAACAAAAAGGAGAAGGAGGAAAAGGAAAAGGAAAAAGAGAAGGAGGAAAGGGAGAAGGAGGAAAGGGAGAAGGAAAAGGAGAAGGAGGAAAAGGAGAAGGAAAAAGAAGAGGAAAGGGAAAAGGAAGAAAAGGAGAAGGAAGAAAAGCAGAAGGAAAAAGAGAAGGAGGAAAGGGAAAAGGAGGAAAAGGAGAAGGAAAAGGACCCTGTAGATTAAGTCCATAAACATTACTAAAACCAAACAAAATCACAACAATTTTGCTCCAGCTCTGAGTTGATTCAGAACATTTCACTGTCTTTACCTCAAAGAGCAAATCCTCCAAGGAAACAGGATCCATTTTGCTGTAGGTCTTCCACAAATCAACGCTGACATCCATCA
>NW_016690336.1:19582-23040 GCF_001604755.1 Lepidothrix coronata | reverse complement strand
ATGTCTGGATCTGGTTTAGTAAAGTCTAGACCCCATTCAGGAAGATTTGTGAATGTCTGGATCTGGTTTAGTAAAGTCTAGACCCCATTCAGGAAGATCTAGACCCCATTTAGGAAGATCTATAACACACCCAGGAAGATCTATAACACATCTAGGAAGACCTATAACTCATGTAGGAAGATCTAGAACCCATGTAGGAAGACCTATAATCCATCCAGGAAGAATCTATAACTCATGTAGGAAGACCTATAACCCATTTAGAAAGATCTATAACACATCCAAGAAGATCTAGAACCTGTGTGAGAAGATCTAAAACCCATCCATGAATATCTAGAA
The DNA here is from genome assembly GCF_001604755.1 of Lepidothrix coronata. Classification (NCBI taxonomy): domain Eukaryota; kingdom Metazoa; phylum Chordata; class Aves; order Passeriformes; family Pipridae; genus Lepidothrix; species Lepidothrix coronata. The sequence goes on along the minus strand of NW_016690336.1, from coordinate 22,704 downwards.
CCTGTGTGAGAAGATCTAAAACCCATCTAGGAAGGTCTGTAACCCATCCAGGAAGATCTAAAACCCATGTAAGAAGATCTAAAACCCACCTAGGAAGGCCTGTAACCCACCTAGCAGAGCCAAAAAAACTGGGTTATTGGCAATGTTGACTCTAGAAGGAAAGGAAAACAGTTCTAAATCACAATAAGGGGTTAGAGAGGGTGACCAAATAATCCTGGTTTATCCAGGACAGGGTGTTGTGGAGCTCAGAGCAGCCTCCCACCAAGACTGTGGTGTTCTCTTCCAGGCACATTCAAAACTCAGCTTCACAACATCCCGAAAAACTTCAGCCAATTTGGAACCTCCCTTGAGCTGTGAGTCACGACCAGACGATCTCAAAAGGTACTTTCCAAGTGAGATAATCCCATGATTAACTCCTGCCTCAGAAAGGAAGCGAAAATGGAAGCACCCACCTCGTATTTCATGGTGAAGAAGCCGTCGCCCCCGATCCCCTCCAGAGCGAAGGCCTGAACGATCGGCCACTTCTCCACGATGAACATGTCAAATATCTGCAGGTGACCTGCAAAGGACAGGGAGCACAGGGACATCCCCTCACAAATCCTGGCAGTTTAACTTTCTGGGAGGTCTCCCAGTTGGCCTGAATTCGCGGAGGATTCTCGATTAACCTGCCTTTGTACAACTGGGAATATTTAAGTGAAAAGTGGGTTTGATTCTGGAGTAAAACACTCTCACAGAGTAACAGAATGGTTTGGGTTGGAAGGGACATTAAAGATCAGTCCTACCCCCTACCATGGGCAGGGACACCTTCCACTACCCCCATCCAACCTGGCCTTGGACACTTCCAGGGATCCAGGGGCAGCCACAGCTTCTCTGCCCAACCTGTGCCAGGGCCTCATCAACTTCACAGCCAAGAATTTCTTCCATCATCCCCATTAAATTATAATTTTAAGTCAGGGGAGAGAAAAACTATTCATCCTGCACTCCTTGGAGCAGCTGTAAACCACGTGAAGTGTGACTGCTGCCCTTAAGCTCCACACCTTCTTCAGATCCTGCCTAACACAGAACCCCCGTCCTTCCCCCCTGCCCTGAACCATTAATGACCTTCCAGGCAGTCAGAGCTTATCACCCCTTCCTCAGAGGAAGCAATTGGGAATTAGGAATAAGAAAGGAATGTGAGATTACAGTGCTGAGGCTGCAAGGCTGGCTCCAGAGCCCAACAGGAAGCCGTGCTGGGCAGCTCTGTCAGCGCTAAAAAGGGAAACTTGCACAACGAAACGTTTATTCTTCCCTTAAATAAAGGAGGATTTCTCTGGAGCTTCCATGGGAACAGAGAACTTCTGTAGCAGCACAACACACTCCTCTGAATGCAAATCATTCCTCTGCCTCACACTGTGAGTGTTCCCTCCTCGGATCCAGTCCGGGGGCTTCCACTCCTCAGAAATGGAACTTGGCAGGAAAAAAAATCCACCTCTGAAGGAAAAAGAGGCTGAAAGGAACCTACTGACACACTTATAATGCTTATTTCTTCCCAAAGGCGAGGAAATCTCCATTCCCTGAACTTGGATGTGCAAAACACTTCAGCTCTGAGGATAAACCAACCCAACCTACCCTGGCAGCTGTAGGGAATCCCGATCCGGCTGCAGTCCCGCACCATGTCCACAAAGCTGGAGATCTTGAATTCCTCCGCGGCTTCTTCGTCTTCATACTGAAAGAAGCCATTTAAAAATCAAGCTGGATTAGGCAAGCCCTGATTTGTTTGGTAGGCAAGTGAATATGTAGCATGTAAACCACCGAAATATCACCTACAACTTCCAGGAGCTAAAGCACCTCTTTTACTCCCTGCATTAGAAATTCCAGCACGGCGGCGACGGCACCGAAGCCAACGGAAATCATCCTTTTGGAAAACAGTTCTTTTGAAAAAAAAAAAAAAACTTGAAAGTTTTTTAATACTGGTAGATGAAGGTATAATTATATCCTTTATTTTCAGCTCTCAGCAAAGACTTTCAGTATCATCTACTAGATTTAAAAAATTAAAGGTATTTTTAGAACGCCGACCCACGTGCCACAAAAAAAATGTGCCACAAAAAACATGGCCCTGAGGAAAAATGATCAGGACACAGAATAAGGAATAGCTGTGGGAGGGAGAGGTGGATTGTAGGAAAAGGAGAAGGAAAGGAGACACCACCATGCAGCACCATTTTGCTGTTTCATGACTGAAGTCACTGAAGACTTCAGCAGACTGAGGAACAAATGGTGTGGGTCAGAAAAACAAAAACTACACTGAAGAGACAAATCACACTAAAATCATGCTTATAACAGGAAAAAAATAAACCTGGAAACACACTGGTTTTTATCTGGAAAGGTAACAGTTCAGCAGCAAATCTGGAACCAACTCCTTCAAGAGTCACTTGTTTTCTGGAGCAAGATCAGAAGGCGGTGGTGGTTTGCCTATTTTATTTTATTTATATTTTTATTTTTATATACAGTGCTCTGAACTTCTTATCAAGGCAAATGACATGATTATGAACTTGTTGAGTACAGCTCCTGTGAGCTCCAGGGTACACCCAAGACATTTATTTTAAGAACAAGCTCTTTTAAGCCCAGCCTGAATTTAAGATGCAGCCCCAGTTCCCCCATGTTCCTCCTTCAATCCCAGGAAGTCAGATCAAAGTCCCAGCTCAAAGCCAAGCCCCAAACAACTGCCAGTTTCTCAAGGCTCAAAAACGCCATTGGAATAAAAACCTGGGAGTTTGGCAGGGTGCTAAAGGCTTGCTCCCAGTCTGCTCTTGCAGGAATAAATTCAGCCAGTTCCATGAAAGGTAAGGCCAAGACACCCCAAAATTTACTGCATCAAATTTCACCACTTTATCCTATTTGGTCGTTTTGAAAATGGGCATTTTTTAAATATATGAAGATTTTTTTTTCTCCCTTTAAGGATATTCCCCTAAATTCCTGTAGTCTAGTCAAAAGCAAGTAGGAAGAAAGGAAGGAGAGGCTGCAGGTTTTTCCAGAGCCAGGTAAAGCACTGCTTTATTTATTCCTAAAACCTTTGAGCTTTTTCGGTTCCGTGTTTTAAAAAGCAAGTAAAAGTTATTCCTATCATTGAAAAAAAAAAAAAAAAA
>NW_016690336.1:13251-16111 GCF_001604755.1 Lepidothrix coronata | reverse complement strand
TTTTTAAGAACTATTTTCAGGTGTGCAAACACAACTTGAGATTTAATGAATTTTTTTGTTTTCTATCCCACTTTTTCTGCTCCATTTTCCCACCAGGAAGGTTAAAGAGCAGGTAAAAACGTTGAGCAGGTTCCTCACCATCAAGCACCTCCTCAGGAAAGCCTGTCCTCTCAAAGTCATTGTTGTTCTGGTTGTACAAGCCAAAGAGAAGGTAGTTTGCCAGCTCCCTGCAGCCTTCATTGTATCGACTGTCTATCCCTGCAAGACCAAAACCACAGGTCAAATGTTGTGTGAAATACCACTGCACACCTCAAAAAGTTGTTTTCTTCCCCACTAAGAAACCCCCAAAGCAGGAATATTAATTAACTCAACCCCTTCACACAGGGAGCACTTATTCCTGTGGAACACACTGGGAGAACAGGGTGGGGAAAAGGAGATTTTACAAGTTCAGTGTCACATTCTGACGTGGAATTTTGACCTAAATCCATGGATATTGCTCAAAAAAAATTTAAAAATCCATTTTTCTGCAGTCACATGTCAATGCTGTGTGAACTAACACTGCACACCTCAAAAGGTTGGTTTCTCCCCCAGTAAGAAGCCCCCAAAGCAGGAATATTAATTAACTCCTTCACACAGTCAGGGAGCACTTATTCCTGTTGAACACACTGGGAGAAGAGTAGGAAAAAAGGAATTTTTGCAAGTTCACTGCCACGTGTTCACATCCCACTTTTGACCTAAATCCACAGGTTTTGCTTAAAAAAAAAATGAAATAAATCTATTTTTTTGCAGCGCTCTGCATCAGAAGTTCCATTTCATCCCATAATTCAAACATCTGCCTGGATGCAGGATGCATTCTAATTAATATGTTCTTGATTGAAGCTTCCTAACAAACTAATCCCGTGACCCAAATCTCCTGCTTTGGAATACATGATTAAACATTATCTTATCAGTGTTATGGTGCAATCCCTGAGTCACCAGAGCCAGCCCAGACTTCTGGCACATCATGGAAAGATGTCCTGACAAGACACAGGGAGTACAAAGAGCTTCCAAAGGAAAGCCTTTCCTGGTCCTTGGGAAAAATCCAGTGAAAGCAACTGAAGATCTGGAGCATGAAGAGATAAAAGATAAACACAAAGGAAGGACTAAATGCAGATTTAGAAAGTATTTCCACCTCTCTGCGTGACAGTCACAGCCATAATTCCTAATTCTACTGTAATAATCCAGTTTGCTCCACAAATGGATGAACAGCAGCCTCGACATCCACATTTCAGAGGTCACTTGACTGCCACAAAATTCCTCTAAAGTCAACTTTTCTCACCAAGTGACATTAGGATAGAGTTGGATGGTTGCCAGCAAATCAGGATTTGTTACCACTGTCCAGAGGAAAGATGAGGACACTGAGAATGTCACAACATGGCCCGGATGTGTCGGGGTTTCAGGACCTGAATGGGAAGTCAAAAGTCACCTGAACTTACCAGAAACTGGGATAAATCTCAGGTTTTCCTAATGATGCTCCATTTTTTATGTTATGTTTCAGCTTTAAAGTGCTACCAAGATGCTGTGTCTGCATCCAGCTACTGAATCCCACCTCTTAATTTTCCCTGTTTGTTCATTAACTGGCCTTTGGACAGTTCTTGTGTATTCCAAAATATCTGGCATTCGGTGTAAGGTTGTGGAACAGGCAAATGCAATCCCTTCAAATTCAAAAATGGCACCACTGCACTCCTTGGACTTGTCCAGAGATGCTCTGGCTTCCCCATCCCTGGAGATGTTCAGGGGAATTGGTACAGGGAATGTCAAGATACAGGAATATCACTCTAACTCAGGTCATGGCATGGATTAAGACTCAGCTCAAGGATGTTCAGACCCACTAACTCATTTCTCCCCTCCTCCAATGTTGGCTTTGCTGTGCCAATAATTTTCTCCATAACCAGATTTCCCTGGATTTGGGAACTCAGAGAGAGGGCACAAAAGAGAGAGGAGAGGCAGGACACCTTGTCCCTCTATTTTATTGACATTTGCAGCCCCATGAAAGCAGGCCCAATGTAATCTGGAATTCAGTGGGACTCAGCACACTGATACTGCTGCCAAAGCCCTTGTGTCCAGGTGGGACTTCAGTCACAGACAAGGGTGGAGATTCCCTTCATCCAGGAAACAACTGTCCCATTGTTTTAGGGAGCTCCATTTCAATGGAATCAGTCTCCTTGGAATCAGCCTTGGAAAGGCAGCACACACAATGTCCTGGGGATTATCTGTGTCACTGATTATTTGTCCAACTGAGGCAACTCCTGAAGGTCCTCAGAGGAACAATAATGGCACAGCCAGGCTGGGAGAGCTGGAGGGGTTCCCCTGGAGAAGAGAAGGCTCCAGGGAGAGCTGAGAGCCCCTGGCAGGGCCTAAAGGGGCTCCAGGAGAGCTGGAGAGGGACTGGGGACAAGGCATGGAGGGACAGGACAAGAGGGAATGGCTTCCCAGTGCCAGAGGGCAAGGATAGATGGGATATTGGGAAGGAATTGTTGGCTGTGAGAGTGGGGAGGCCCTGGCACAGGTTGGGCAGAGAAGCTGTGGCTGCCCCTGGATCCCTGGAAGTGTCCAAGGCCAGGCTGGAGCAACCTGGGCTAGTGGAAGGTGTCCCTGCCCATGGCAGGGGGCTGGAACTCGATCACCTTTAAGGTCCTTTCCAACCCAAACCATCCTATGATTCCATTGTTATAAATTCTGGAAGATCAGAAGAAAAATGAGGAACTGTCCTCATTTAAAAAAATGAAACTAGTGATGATGTCCCCACCAGTTGAAGAGTTTGAGGTTTTATCTGGGTGCACCAGCCCAACAGGCTTCAAGCAGAGAAGATCTCCCGAGC
>NW_016690336.1:3324-9879 GCF_001604755.1 Lepidothrix coronata | reverse complement strand
AATATATATAATATATATATAATATCTATATTATAATTATATATATAATAATATATATATAAATATATGTACTAATGTATAATAGTCACCTCTCGTTCTCTCTCTGTTGACCCAGTGAGTACTCAGGTGTCCCAGTGAGACTGGATACTTCCCAGTTTTTCAGCTGATCCCAGAGCAATGGGAATTCCACCCTCCCTTAGATCTCCCTGATCTTCTCCATTGACCCAACTGGTTTCTGGCAGCTGACTCTGAACTGAGCTGGTGGAGGAGAACCAGAGGCTGCAGCACCTCAAGCTCTTTTCCAACCCTTCTAGAACACTCCAAACCCCTTCCTCTTGCTGAGGAGAAGACTTTGATGCTCCCAGGGGTCCCTGAAGGGATTCATTATCCTGTTGGTCCCCAAAATGTTGCTCTGAGGAGCAGAACGGGCCGTGGGCGAAGCTCCACACCCACCTCTCCGTGCCCTCAACCACCAGTGAAATCCAACCCTTGTGGCCACATTTATTTATAAAACTGCCTTTCTGGCCTCTCGAGCCCCGAAAATTGCTGAAAGGGGCAGACCAGGAGCTATTCAAGATGAGCAGAGGGGTAGTAATTAGCCAGCTGAAAATATCCATCGCCGCTGCCCGCGGTTTCGGGGCTTGCAGGAGGGCAGAGGACAACCTGGCCAGGCTGCTTTGGTTGCTTTGGTGGGGATTTGCATCAAGTCAGCAAATGCAAATGATAAAAAAAAATAGAAATGGAAGGGAAAAAAATGGAAATGTGAGCTGGCAGTGACTGGGATGGGTTGGGAATGTTTGGGGCTTGCTCAGGGAGTCGGGGCCAGGGAGGTGGGGAGTGGTGGGTGGATGAGGAGCTCAGGGGGGGTGGGTGGGTTTGTCCTTCACCTCAGGAGCTGAGACCACCAGGACAGGCCTGGGAAAGGGTCTCCGAGCCCTTCCCACTGCCAGCAAGGAGCCCTGGAAAATCCAAGGTTGCCCTCTGCTGGAGTGAGGGGCTGGCAAAGGGACCAGGGACAGGAGCAAAGAGCCAGCAGAGGAGAATGCAAAGAAGAAAACAAAAGGAATGTTAATTAGTCCCAAGGGAGAAAATGTTGTTTGAAAGTCTTGGATGAAGAAGGAGATGAGTAAGATGTGAGTGGAATGATAAAAATGAAAAGGGAGGGAGAAAGGAGGAGAAGCAAATCCTGGAGGAGGAACAGAGGGGAATAAGCAAAGGAGAAGAGAGGGGAAAAAAGGGGGGAAATGGGATAATGAGAAGGAGAAGGGATTGAGAAGGGAAAGATGGAGAAAATCCAGTGTGCAGAGGGAAGGGCTGAGTGGCTGAATGGGTCAAGACTTCAGGAAAAGAGGGATAAACTCACTGTGTGTGAAAAGTGGGAGGGGAATATGTGCAGAAGAGCAACAGCAGGACAAGGGTGGGATTCAGGGATTCAGGGCTTTAAAGCCAAGGGGATATTTGTGGATAGGGTGCTATGGAGTAAAGGATAAAGGATAACAGTGGAGTCAAAGGATCAAGGAGGGTAGGAAAGGATAACAGCCTATTATTGCACCCTGAGGTGTTCCTCTGATTCTGCAACTCCAGCAGGGAGAGGGGACCTGAGGAACTGTTGTGTCCTGGGCTCCTGCCCTGACTCCGTTGGAATCACAGGATTATTTAGGTTGGAAAAGGTCTTGAAGATCATCAAGCCCAACCACCAACCCACCACTGCCAGGTCCAGCACTAAGCCGTGTCCCCAGGCACCACATCCACAGGGAATTGGGGGCGGAACAGGGACCATCTCCCACGGGAATGTTCCTGCCAGGATGCTGCTGTGGTAAGAGCCTCAATTTAGGGTCAGGAGAGGAGACATGAGGATGTTCCCAAGGATGTTCCCAAGGATGTTGTGGAGAGGATCTTGTGAGGGACCAGATGACCCAGAGTGGTCCCTTCCAACCTGACCAGTTCTGGGATTCTGGGATAAGGTTTTCCATGTACGTTCACCTTCCCTCACCAACCACTTGTTGGGCGATAATTCCAGTTTTTGATCATGGCATCTCTTGCTCATAATTCCAGTTTTTGATCATGGCATCTCTTGCTCATAATTCCAGTTTTTGATCATGGCATATCTTGCTCATAATTCCAGTTTTTGATCATGGCATTTCTTCCTCATAATTCCAGTATTTTCTCATGGCATATCTTGCTCATAATTCCAGTATTTTCTCATAGCATATCTTGTTCATAATTCCAGTTTTTGCTCATGGCACATCTTGCTCATAATTCCAGTACTTCGTGATGGCATTTTTTGTTCACAATTCCAGTATTTCCTCATGGAATATCTTGTTCCCTGCTGATGGAGATGCTCCTTCACCTCCGGGGGCTGTTGCTCTCTGAGCGCCTCGAGTTTAACACAATATCCAGTTATCCCAGCAGCAGAATTCCTGCTGAATCCTGGGCCTTCCTGAGTGTTCCCAAGGAGCTGGAAAGCTCTCAAGGCCAACCATTCCTGCCCTGTTTTCTGCACTTTCACTGAGGAGGAAATACCAGGAGAAAAACATTTGACCTCTCCGATCCCATCCCTGATGGAACCGGAAAACCCGGGGGAGGAGGAACACAAACCCTGCAGATAACAGAGGCAACAAAGCTCATCGAGGCTGCTCCCAAACTCAAAAATGAAAGGCTCAGGCAGATTTGTCTTTGGAATGAATTTCTCCTTCTCTTTTCGCCTCCCAGAATTTAAGGAAGCGTTTTCCCTCTTCGACCGGACCCCGAAATCGGAGATGAAAATCACTTATGCCCAGTGTGGGGATGTCCTGAGAGCTCTGGGGCAGAACCCCACCCAGGCTGAGGTCATGAAACTGCTGGGCAGACCCAAACCAGAAGGTTGGTGCCCTCCCATTGTGTGTGTGTGTGTGTGTGTTTTGGAAAAGGTCACTGCAAGAATTATCCGTGAGATCTCCATTTTTCTGACAGAGGCGTTAATTTTGGGACAACAAGGGCTGTGAATCAGAAAAAGAAATGAGGAAAGAAGTGGCCTTGCAGTCAACAAATTGAGAAGAGTTTAATTTAACCCTGTCCATCAATGTGTTCTGCATTGATAAGTTTTTCCCTTTTAAAATTGCTTTGATGGCAGGAATTTGTGTGTGTTGACTAAAAAATACAGATATTCCAAAGCCATCCTGAAAAACAAAGGGATGGACTGGTGGTGAGGGCACAGCTTGTTCTACACAAGATGTGTGAGAAGGTGTGGGATGTTTGCAGAAATACCTCCCTGTTTCTGGGCTCTTCTCTCCCCTTTAGCCAGAATTTTGGGACAGTTCTTGTACCCGTGGTGGATGGGGTGGTGGGTGTCCCATGGTGAGCCCTCAGCTCTCGCAGACTCCAAGGAAACTTTGCTTTCCTTTGCAGAGATGAACTCCAAGATGATTGACTTCGAGACCTTCCTGCCCATGCTGCAGCACATCGCCAAGACCAAGGACACGGGCACCTACGAGGACTTCGTGGAGGGGCTGCGGGTCTTCGACAAGGAGGGCAACGGGACGGTCATGGGGGCCGAGCTGCGCCACGTCCTGGCTACCCTGGGTAAGGGCTGCTGCAGCTTTGCAGTTTATTTTATTTTATTTTATTTTATTTTTTTTACTCGATTTTATTTCATTTTGCTTGATTTTATTTTAATTTCGTTTTATTTTATTTCATTGTATTTCATTTTATTTTAATCCACTTTATTTTATTTTATTTTATTTTATTTTATTCTACTTTATTTTTTTCACTCTATTTTATTTCATGTTATTTTACTTTATTTTAATCTACTTTATGTTAGTTTAGTTTTAGTTTTATTTTATTTCATTATTTAGTTTAATTTAATTTAGTTTAATTTAATTTAGTTTCATTTAATTTCAATATTTATTTTATTTTCTTAATTTAATTTTTTTTAAATTTTTTTTAATTTTATTTTTTATGATTCCACCTGAAATCACCCTCGAATTTCTCATTCCTCATTCCTTCCTTCCTCCCTCCCTTCCTTCCTTCCTTTCCTTTTTTTCTTGTTTTATTTTATTTTATTATTTTATTTATTTTATTTAATTTCATTTAATTTTATTTCATTTTGGTTTATTTTATTTTATTTTATCATTTTATTTTATCTTATTTCTTTATTTTATTTTATTTTATTTTATTTTATTTCATTCCATTTAATTTTATTTCATTTTGGTTTATTTTATTTTATTATTTTAATTTTTTTTATTATTTATTTTATTTTATTTTAATAATCTCTGAATTCCCAAATAATGTTTTCTCTCTCTCTCTCCCATGTTCTTTGGGAATCTCTGAATTCCCAAATAATGTTTTCTCTCTCTCTCTCTCCTGTTTTTTGGGAACCTCTGAATTCCCAAATAATGTTTTTTTCTCTCTCTCCCCTGTTCTTTGGGAACCTCTGAATTCCCAAATTTTTTTTTCTCTCTCTCCTCTATGTTGTTTGGGAATCTCTGAATTCCCAAATAATGTTTTCTCTCTCTCTCTCTCCCGTGTTCTTTGGGAATCTCTGAATTCCCAAACAACGTTTTCTCCCTCTCTCTCTCCCGTGCCCTTTGGGAATCTCTGAATTCCCATCTAACACTCCCGGGTTCTGTTTTCCGTGCAGGGGAGCGGCTGACGGAGGAGGAGGTCGATAAACTCATGGCTGGGCAGGAAGACGCCAACGGTTGCATCAACTACGAAGGTGGGTCTGAAGACTTTGCTAAATTTATCCTGGAAAGGTTCAAATCCCTGGAAAACCTGCAGCAGGACATGTGCTTTCCCAAATTTCAGAGCGATTCAGAGTGTATAATTCATCTGGGAAATTCTATTTATTGAAGGTTAATTCAATTTTCCATAAATAATGCCCACGGTCCTTTCTGTAAATTATTCTTTTATTTGCCTATTTTTTTAATTTTAATGTTATTTTTTCGACCTGATCCCACAATTCCTTGTCCTCTCAAAAAAAGAATTCACGTCCCTTTTGAGACTGACAGAAAATATGGAAGGTGGAAGGTGCTCAATCTTACTTTTTTATTTTATTTTATTTGAATCCATGTTTATTTTATTTTATTTTACTTTATTTTAATCTACTTTTTTATTTCAATTTTTTTACTTTAATTTTATTTCATTACTTCATTTCATTTCATTTCATTTTATTACATATAATTTCATTTTATTATTTATTTTATTTTATTTCCTTAATTTCATTTTTTAATTTTTATTTTTTATTTTACTTACTTTTATTTTTTGTGATTTCACCTGAAATCACCCTCGAATTTCTCATTTACTTTTCTGAAACTCATTTAATCCCTTCCTTCCTTCTTTCCTTCCTTCCTTTTTCCTTTCCTTTCCTTCCTTCCTTTCCTTTCCTTTCCTTTTTTTTTCTTGTTTTATTTTATTTTATTTTATTTTTTAATTTTATTTTTTAATTTATTTTATTTTTTTAAATTTTATTTTAGTTTATATTTTATTTCATTTTTATTTTTATTTTATTATTTTATTTTATTATTTTATTATTATTTTATTTTATTTTTATTATTTTATTTTATTTTATTTTTATTTAATTTTTATTTTTATTTTATCTTATTTTTATTTTATTTTATATTTTATTATATTTTATTTTTATTTTTATTATTTTATTTTATTATTTTATTTTTATTTTATATTTTATTATATTTTATTTTATTTTTAATTTTTATTATTTTATTTTTTTATTTTAAGGGTAACCAGTGACCATTGTACCATCCTGGGGATTTAATTGATCTGTCCTGTTCACAATAATGAAAATAACACATTTAATAAATATTTGGGTCAATGCTCTCCTTCTATTTACGAATCCCATGAATCAATAAACTAACAAAATTCACAGAATAAGGGAATTATTGCATCAAACCCTCTATTTCTTTTCTTTTGAAATTCAAAATTATACATAATTGGATTTTATTTCAAATAGAGATGACTCTTCTCTTCCTCTTTTTTATCCCAGCTTTTGTGAAACACATCATGGCAAACTGAATTCCAGGTGAGTCTTCCCTCTGATTTCCACAGAACATTTGATTGGATTTCATTGGAACCCTCAAAGGACGGGTATTTTTTCATGTGGACTTAAAAATCCCTGGATTTGGGGTATTCTGGGATCCTGGGACTTCCAAAAAGCCGAGGAGAGGGAACTGAGCTGAGCAGGGAAAAAACAGAAGGAAAAAGAAATAAGAAGGAATAAAAAAAACCTTTTCCAGGAGGATAATTGGTGGCCTCCCATAAATCTGCATCCCAACACCCCGTGACAAAGGGATTTATTTCCCAGGAAAAGACTTTTTCCAGGACTTTTCCCGGCTTTGGGCAGTCGTGGTGTCCAACCCGCGGCGGCCCTGAGGGAACTTTGCCGCTGGCGTTTCCTGCTCATCCCTCATTCCCGCTTTCCCGGAAAAGCTGGCTTTGGCTGGAGCTCTCATTCCTGCTTTCCCGGAAAAGCTGGCTTTGGCTGGAGCTCTCATTCCCGCTTTCCCGGAAAAGCTGGCTTTGGCTGGAGCTCTCATTCCCGCTTTCCCGGAAAAGCTGGCT
>NW_016690336.1:0-1535 GCF_001604755.1 Lepidothrix coronata | reverse complement strand
TTTTTTTTTTTTTTTTTTTAGTTTTCTTGTGTCCTTTTCTCCTGGAGGGATTTGTGGGAGGGAGGGGAGGGAGAAGAAAGGTCTGTCCTTCGTTTTTGCAACAGGCCGAGCACAACAAATCCCAGGCAAACTGGAGCCAACCTTTCCTTACTGGTGGCCCTTGGGAGAGGGGGGGAAGCATTTTTGGGGGCCTCCAGGAGCTGTTGTCCTTGGCTCCACACACTTCCTGCCTTCCTGAGGTTTGGGACTTGAGGTTCCCCCCGGGAATTGGTTCTTGCTGGGATCAGCAAAGGGAAGAGAACGGACAAAAAAACCTCCCTGCCCAACTTCCCACCTCCTGTGGAGCCTCCCTGTTCCCCCAGAGCAGCTCCTGGAAGAGATGTGTTTTTAGGGGTTGTAATCCTTTGCTTTAAAGGGTTTTCCAACCCTAAACATGGGAACATCCCAGAGTCCCAGTTCTCCTCTTTCCACCTCCTCTTGGGCACAAGGGGAGCCTGGAATTCTCCTTTCCCGTTGCAGGCATGTTTAGTCCTTTGGACCAGCTCAGGACCTGCATCCAAACACATATCCATGGACATTCCTGGCAAATCCCTCCCTTCCCAGCTGGATTTCCACTCAGGGATGAGCGAACCAGGCACAGACATGGGAAAACTTCGACAGGGAAAGACGAAAAAAGGGGTTGCAGAGTTGTGTGGACTCAGAGACACGTGGGAATGTAACTGGGATAAATACAAAATCCGTGGATCCTGGTCCTCTGGGAAAGACAAGGAGATGTGCAAGGCCAGGATGGGGCTTGGGGAAAGCTGGGATGGTGAAGGTGTCCCTGCCCATGGCAGGGGGTTGGAATGAGACGATCTTTAAGGTCCCTTCCCACCCAAACCCTTCCAGGATTCTGCGCTGCTCCGTTGCAGAGGAGTTGGGATCAGAGACTGAGCCCCCCAAAACTGCCCCTAAGGAATCCCATTTTTAGGGGATCCCATCCACCACAGCGTGACAGAGAATAAAAGCAGCCAGGCAGCAAAATCCTCCAAAAATTAACGTAGGAAAGGTCTGCCATGGGGTGACAAATACCTGGGATAACCCCAGTGGGACTGGCATTTCCTCAGGCCATAATTCCTCGGAGCAAATCATCCTCTGCTTTGGACTCTCTCCTTCCTCCTTTCCCTTTTCCCTGTGGGTTTGATGAGCAGGAGCAGCTCCTCAGACCCCGGAGGGGGATTTGAGTCCGAGCTCCTCCACACAAACCCAGGTGGCCCAAACCATCCCATAAATTATTGGTTGGATTTTCCCCCCGAAAGGACTTTATTTAGGACGTGGATTCGCCAGCCCGGCCCAGGGGCGCAGACTTTGCCCCCCACAAACCACCTCTGACCTTGAACCATCTTCAGACTGCAAATAAACCCGTCCCCTGGGCCACATCCCTGCAGCTGTCCCGGGTTTTTTTTGTGTTTCAAATCTTCGGGTTTGTGGCAAAGGAGCCCAATTTGGCATCTTGTTATTTCTGTGTTATTTATTAGTTTGTCTGATGGTTGGTT